>NC_137467.1:113030711-113630711 GCF_964235325.1 Thermobia domestica
CTCCGAAACATTTTAGAATTAATTTTAAATTTTGCAGAATTTGGTTTCTAGTTGTAGCGTTAGCTCTCTACAGAAAATCGTTTAAATTGAGTGATTTAATTTATGTTTAATGTAAGCTGAAATTTATTACAATGGATCTATTTTTCTGTCTGTGTATTCGTATTACTGTACTGTACTGTACTTTACTCTACTTCATGTATGTATTATGCACCGTATAGATTTAAGCATGAAATAAATTGAAATTGTTTTATTTGTAGCAAGATTTTGAAACACCAGTACCATTGTTGGCTTATTTACTGCAACAGAATGGCCAAAATGAGTTGCTCGAAGAGAACTAATTTTGTCTTTAACTACAAATAATAGTTGTTATATTGTTTATAAGCTCTTTGGTTAGGTCTATTGTAAGAGTAAATTTCTTATACCTGAGTAAGTAAAGATACAGGACAGTACGTGCTTTCACTTGATACACTTATGTTATTCATACCGCAGGATTATTTTTCATCATGATGTGTACTTTACCTAACTTCATTCGATATCATCGTGTTAGTATTATGAATGTCCAGACTTAAGCTGAAAACTATTTTAAACCCAACACTCAGGATTCCAAGCTGAATTTAGCTGTTAGAGTAATTCATGCTTATATTATTCACATTTTATGCTCACACGATTTAATGCTGACAAAACGAAGTAAATCTCATGCTTATTAGGGATGACTTTGATATCATTAGCTCCTCGTAAAATCTTCATCTCCCACTGACGTCTTATTATCATATCTCGTTCATATCATCCGAGCTCACGTTTATTCGTCTTTAGTCTCAGAATTCCGGACTCATCTTATGCTAGCAACTCTGAGGCAGCTGAGCCTCATGCAGCCTTATGCTTGGAGCTCCAAACCGATATATCATCATTCGACTTTACGTTAAGAATTCCAAGTCGACCGTACGCTGATATGAGCTTAAGCTCGTAAATCGTATCCGACTCTATCCTCACTCAATCACACACTTAGATATCTGAGCTGACCTGCCGTCCACTATACCTCACGCTCATTCATTCCTACTCTGACTCTAGTTTGACCTCGTGCTACCAAGCCAAACCTATTTTACTATCATTCTGTGGAACTCGAAGTTAACCTGATACTCTACTCACTTTACGCTCTGAACTTCAATCAAAAATGATGCGATCTTTATCTCTTGACTGCAATATGTGCTACCTTTTATTTATCCTCACTTTCAGAACTCAGTCTTTTCTCACACTTAGAACTGGGAGCCGAGCTCAACCTCAATAGATGCCACGATACAAATATATGTGCATAACAGGGTTCTTACAAATCTGGAAAACTGGAAAAACAGGGAAAAGTCAGGGAAAATGAAACGAAGGTCAAATGTCAGGGAAAAGTCAGGGAAAATAAAATGGTGCTTAACCTGGAAATCAGGGAAAATTGGGGATTTTTCTCAGGAAATAAAACTGCTGTCCATCTTACCTATTTGTTAAGATAAGCCAATAATTCAGTCATTATTTGTTGAAAGAGTACTACAAATAAATTATTTTCGTTTAGTTTTAGTTGTATTTATAGTATGTGAACTTGTTAAATAAAGTAGTTACTACTTCATGTACAGTTATACACAACATTATTTCTAATATTAACAATGTGATGTATGAAGATATTTTGATTTGTTACACTTCACGTTATAAATGGTGGCATTCTTTCTGTTGGGAACATAATAGTGTAGAAGTACTGTTAAGTAAATGAGGGTAATTTGCTACTACTCAATGCTTTTTCACACCGTAATACACTGTAAACATTTTTTGAGAATATATAATAAAATTTAAATGCCGATGTGCAATGGAGAAGATTGAGGGCAAGCTCTAGAAGTTAAAAGTAATCTGAGAGCCCCAAAGAATGTAGATATAGGATTCAGGGCAGAAAGAAAATGCATTGGGAATCTTAAAGATGTCAAGGAAGTAGATAAGTGCGGTTTCTTCAGTGGTTGTCAAAAATTTTTAATAGGCACTAGTGAAAAAAAAAAAAAAAAAAAAAAAAAAAAAGCTAGAAAAATGTTCTCTTAGATATCCTCTTACTCGTGCTTTTCATGCCTTGATCCTGAGATTTTCTTGCATAAACCTAAAATTGCCCGGATAAGGATGACGAAGTGCTTGGAAATACTCCATCAGTCGTTTCGTCTCGATGATGTTATAGCAGAGCTAGCTCAGAAAGAGTGCGAATCTTTTCTTTCTGAACTCCCTGACTTTAGATCAGGAGCCGAACTATCACTTAACTCAATATGTGTTTATTCCGTAAAAAATAAGTAGATTCGATTTAGGGTCCGTTCAAAAATTTTGTGGCCGATGATAAAAAAAATCCAATATATTTCATTCAATCAAAAATTTTGTTGTACGCCTTATATCTGGAGAACTACATATAGTGTTACAAACCAAAACTATCACTTAACTCAGTATGATATGCTTATTGCGTAAAAAATACGAAAACTCGATTTATTGGCCGTTCAAAAATTTTGTAGCTCCTGATCCAAAAACTAATTATCGGCCAAGATCGCAATCTTATGATGCATTTTTTTTTGGATCATTCCTAAAATTCTTGTTACCTTTTAATATGTTGTATAATATGTATCACATAATAAATTTATATTTTATTGTGATAACAATTAAAATCTATTGCAGTAACTGAAAAAAAAATCGGTACAAGAAAATTGAGGTTAGGGAATTTACACGGGCAGCTATAATGTTCGCTCCCCATAACTTTCATTATGTTAAACTTTCAAATATATTTTTTTTTTTTTGTTTGAGGAAAAAAAATCACAATTTGCATTTTCACAGTTCCATATACATTTACACATTATTTTGAACAGTTTCTCATAGTTTTATTTTCTCATTTTACTGAATTCGAAGAATTATTGGGAAATTCTATTAAAGTTTTTTACTAAATTTTTAGGAGTGCGTCTTATTTTCTTGGAAATTAATAGAAGCAATTATTGATATTATTTTAAGAATTCTTAAGTTGCAGGTGCTCATTGGGGAGAAAGGTAACCAATTTCTTCGGTTTTTTAAAGAAATTTATCGTTAATGGATAATATTATTTGAAGATGTCTTATAAAGTTTCTTCACTAGCTCAGATAGCAATTCTTTGGTGAGCTTACACTGGTTTGCTTGTCTACTTTATAGGCCTTTTGTATGGCTCTGTGTCTACTGTATAATGTTACAAACGGAAAATTGCTGATCTTTAGCAGCACACAGGTTGAGAATCACTGGCCCAAGTCCTTATTAGCTTTTACAGGTGCCTTCCATTTCAACTCAGCCAAAAAAAAAAAAAAAAAAAAAAAAAAAAAAAAAAAAAAAAAAAAAAAAAAAAAAAAAAGTACCATTACCATCTTAGATATTGTTGAAACTTTTTTTTATAGCAACTAGACATGTTTCTAAGAGACCCGTATTTTTTTGTTTCGTCGAAAAAAAAATTTCCCGCCAAGCAATGGACCATCAAAGACGGGGAGTACAGTTTATGAACTGTAGAAGACATGGAAAATGGTCAACTTCGGAGCCTCACCATTCGGCTAAGGAGACAGATAGTTATAATTCTTGTTGTGGTATGTACATAGGGATATAAACAATATTTTATTAACAGTTTGGTTAATAAAATAGGGATATAGGGATACATAGGGATATAAAATATATACAGTATTTTATTATATTGTATATATAATATTTTATATACAATATTTTAAAATATTGTAATAAAATATTTTATTACAATATTTTATATCCCTATACATAGCGATATAAAATATATACAATATTTTATTATAGTTTGGTTTGCGCATGCGTATCTTTTTGTACATAAATTAACAAATGAACGTCAGTTTATCTGAAAAGTCGAAGTTTACGAATTTGTTTCGAGCACTTCCGGTTCGAATTTTAAAACTCAGTTTTCACGATTGGTAAGGCCTAATTACCCGCTTTCAAAAAAAAAAAAAAAAAAAAAAAAAAAAAAAAAAAAAAAAAAAAAAGCTTCTGTGTGCAACCGTTTTGTCGCAAAAAATTCGAGAAATTGTAAAATTTTCAAAAATCGTCATTTTTGGGCGCCATTTTCTCGAAAACACCATCTTTTAAAATTCTGAAATATTGTCAGATGGTTCAACTTTACATGAATAATAAACACACGAAATACCATTCTCGACCAATGCTTCATGAATTAACTGCAGTGTTTAGAAGTTAGCGAAGTTTCGTTAACGTTAATGTCACAGTTAGCAACACTGGAAACAATAAAAGTGCAGTACTTTGATGATGTTTGTGGTTCACATTAATTGAATGAAGAATAAAAGGTTTTCTTGACTGTTTTTTTTATTATTATTATTTTGATCAAAAAGGCTCTGAAATAGTAAAATGAGCCTCTCCCCTTCTTCTCTCTCTCTCTTTTTTTTTTTTTTTTTTTTAATCGAAGTAATCTGAGATGGAAATTATGATTACGAAACTCACAAATTTCAAGTTCACTTACTTAAAATGGTCTTCGGAAACAAAATTTCAGTTTTTTTTTTTAAATTTTATTTATTTAATTTACATGGACCAATCATTTGCTTGGTTGGTGTCGTCTTCCCTAATAACATGTAACCGTGCAGATGCTCCAATAGGTGTTGGTTCACTCACAACTCGTCCAGGGGTGGATCCAGGGGATCGATCGTTCCCCCCCTCCCCAGAAGAAGATACTTTCTTATTTTATATATAAATAAAACCCATCCCAAAGTTTGGAGCTCTTAAAAGTAGCTCTAAGTAGCAGTATTACACCCCCCTCCCCCAGAAGTCCGTCCTGGATCAGCCCCTGCATAGCACATTGTCGATAGTCACAAAATACTTATTTTCACTTCTCTTATGGTCTTCTGGAAACCTGTACCATGCTGAAGGTCCATCGTGATGAATGAGATATTCTTTTTCTTTCTTTCTTCCATTGCCATTTTTCACTACATATTTTTCTTAACACAAGTTTATTCAAACCTTCGAGTGATATAAATGTTTTCGTTTCTGTTTGTGACGATAAATAATGCGAGATGTAATCCAATAAACTTATAAATTTCATTGATTGCTCCGAATTTAGTTTTGTTTTTCCTGCATTTAAGTTCAAATACAGGGTTGGATATTGGAAGTACATGCGTCTTGGGACAGTTAGTATTTATGAGTGATTACCAGAGCCCGGATTTCCATGCACAAACCAACCCCGAGATATGCACGAAAATATAAAAAATTTGCACTAAAATATGCATTAAAAATTTAACATATGCACTGAAATATATACTAAGAAAGTAAAATTTCGATTTCTTTTAATATCTTAATGACTTTTGTTGCAATGAACTATGAACGTCTTCCTTAGGTTTTCTTCTGTAAACCCTCTGCATTTATAAGCAAGAAACGTTTTGTAGATCGAAAGTTCCTTTCATCATCAGCAGAACTTACTAGTGCATGTGAAAACCATCGAATTTGAAGGCAGTAGAAAGTGAATTGACCCAGGATTGTAAGCAAGAAACTCAACGCTATTTTTCCAAAAAGCAAGTTTTATTCTACGTTTATTCTATTCAATCTGCGTTTACAAAGTGATTCAGTTCACTTTAAATAAAGCCTACTTTCTTGTGATATACTCTGAAATATGCATGTATGCAACAATAAAATTCGAAAATATGCAGTATTCGGAAAAGTTTACGAAATATGTATGCACATCGAAATTCACACAAAATATGCACTTACCTGTATATGCGCTAACATTTGCGTCTCTAACCAATCCTTACAAGCCCGTCGTTAAAAAAATAATAATTTCCATATCTTTCTGGATGTTCATATAAACATGCATTTTACATATAAATTCAGGCTATAGTGATTACACATAAAGTAGTCGAACTCAATGCATAAGTATAATTAATTTATATGTCGTCATTAACTGACTAAAGTACATCGTAGTTCCGTTAGTTCACTTTAAGATTCGTTGACAGTAACGTAAGTGATTAGTCTTTTGATAATTTCTTCATCGCAGCAGTGGCCTCTTTAGAGTTCTAAAACAGGGAAGTCTCACTGGCAATGACGCTGAAACTGGCTTTGTATTCTACTCACCACACCGAAATTTTTCGCGCCAGAGATACTCTGATAGATTCCCGCTGCATGTAATCGTTTCCTGAGTGTAACTGCTGAATAAGCAAATCCAGGTCTTATCCAAGAATGAAAGCAGACTGAAACGGATTTCTGCGACTAGCAGAAACGAGTGCTGTATCATCTTCCTCGGCAGTAATTTTTTCTACGCCTTCCTGATTTTCAGTAATTCTGTAACCCTTCTTCGCCTTCTTTTTAAAGCATCGGATCCACTATCAAAGACATGCTTTAGTTCCATTAACCGTAATAGGAATATACAAAGCACAACGACCACATTCCCAGATTCCACATTCCGGCCTCTTGTTACTTCTGAAGTATAAGACATGGTATTGCATTAAGCTGTAGGTCACCTTCACTGTATTGACGTACATTAATTTCCCTGCACAGACTAACAACGCCTTTTACGGTAATATCAGCACATTTAAGCAATCCATGTGCCATTACTTACGCCACCTTTTCTTAGTGAGTTTGCGAAGATTAATAGGATATGGTTTCGTGGTGCAGTGATACCTTTCCTAAACAAGTCAAGAACAGAATCTCAGTGTTCGAATGGTAAATAAACCACTATCGGTTTACTTGTATGCATAGACCTGTTTTAGGTATACTTCAGCATAGTAGAATTTATTTATAACTTTTTTAAAAGCTGGTATGATTTTCGACATTTTTAGTTTACTACCAGTATGCCGTATCGGCCCAATTCGATCATTGAAAATTCTTGCTTCGGTAACGACTGCTGCAGTGAGAAATCTTAATGTGCATTGCTCGTAACCTGTAGGTTCTATTTTATATGGTGAATTGGTTGGTTTAAAATTTGGTGTCCCGTTCAGTACCGAGGCCATATAGTACATGAACCTACAGCTTAACGTGGGATCTCTCATCGAGAGTCGAACCAGAGTCTTTCGCGCCGAAGGTGTAATATAAATATTCTATTTAGCATGTTTGCTTCACTAACATGTACAACATTCCAAACCAATCTGAATCTCAAAATATCTGGTATAATTTTTATTTAATTAGCTGTTATCAGTATTTAAGACCTACAAAATAATTTTTCTCTTCGGCAAGATGATGTATCATTTAACGCTCCACTCAAACACTAAGGATGACCACACAGTAGTTTTTTTTATTTATTTATTTATTTATTTATTTATTTATACATATTTCTGAGCATTACCGGCATCTGTAGCTTTAAGCTCGTCACGTTGAGGGATGACGTCTCTCTGAGAGCATAGAATCCGGGGAAGGAAGAAAGAAACTTGGGAGAAAGCGGCCTAGAACCTGTATGTTAGGTTCCATCCCAACATTTGCCCGGTGTGAATGCGGAAAACCCACAAAAAAACTCACTCAAACTGGCTGGCCTGAAAAAGCTGTTACTCCTTTTTGACCCCCCTCCCCCCCGACTATCCGCACCGAATACGCAGTGGATGGAACATTTTGTCTCGTAACACTTTGAGTCTCGGTTTTGTTGTAGTGTTTTATATATCTGATTCTTGATTAATGAAAAGTGAAGACATCTGGGATATTTTTCGTCTAAAATGTTGCAAAATGTGATTTTTCGTTTAGTGTGTGTATTTAAGTAGAGAATCTTCCTCAACCCGGTTACTGATTTTGTTTCTTTACCTATTTCGAGACTAAGCATGATTCTACTTTAACCTCCTAATCTCACTAATAAAGAATGTGTGGACCATATCTTCCCCTCAACAAACAAAAATAATAATGAAACGTGTTGATTTAAACGCTTGAAACAGTATTGGTGAAAATTTCACGAGTAGTAATTAGGTGATAGATGACTAGAACATTTAACCTATGTACAATTTCGGAAGTGCAGATGCTATAACTATGGCTTTTAATTGAAGTAGATGATGATTAAGCGAAACGCTATAATATTGATAAACTCATGCTCATGCTATTTATCTTTGTGTGTGTTGTTGTGTGTAGCAACTAGTGTAGCCGACGATACGAGACAAGACGAACTCGTCCAATAGAAATAGATAAACTTTTTGAAACGAATTTAATTTTCACGATACTTTACGAGACGAGAGAATCCAAAATCTTATTTTGGGATCAATACTATCCACAATTACAAAGTTTTCGTCATGACCGCGGGGAATTCTCTCAGATAGCTATATAGTTAGCGTATAACCTTTGGCGCAGGAGGCAAGGGTTCGATTCCCGGTGGGAACTTATGTGGTTCGGACCCAATATTGAATGAAAAAGTGTACGTCTTAAATTGCCTCGGTGCTGAATAGAACATCAAACTCCAAATCAACCTATCAACCAATCAAATGACGTCGGAATCGGGAGCGCCTTTCCCTGTTATAATTGGAGTATGACGGATTTGGTGATAAAGTGCTAACTTCTGTTTGCAACATCATAGATTGATTGATTCCAGGCTGTGGCATTTTAAATTTATCTTGGATTGTGTCTGTTGGTTTCTAAGAGTTCTTCATTTCCTTCCACTTCATTTCTCAACTTCTTTCACCATTCACTTTTCTCACTCGTCATCCGTTTTCTTTAATCCTTTTAGGATTTCCACTTATTGAGGTAAAGTTTAGACTTTCAGTCTAATAGTCAACTTCCTTACTATTTATCGTAGGATCATGGTTCATATCTGAAAATCTCTTGAAAAATACATAGTTACGTACACAATGCGTGTACAAAATTTCAGTCTTGTATCTTGAAAACAAAGGACGAAACATTTTTGGAAAGTCTGAAGGTGAGCCATATATATAATAAAAATTTACTGCGTCATTACTATTTGGTCTAGAGTCATGGTTCAAACGCCATTTTCTTCAGTATAACAAGCCCTTTCCAACGGCACCACTCACTTGTCCGTATCATACACCTGAACCGGGAAATTCGGGGAAAAAAACGGAAATTTTTCTAAATAAAATTACCCCTGGTTCATGCAGGGATCGAAAAAAAAAAAATGCACATAAGCCGTATTCAAAATTTCAATCTGATATCTTGAAAACCAAGGGCGTGATTTTTTTTTTTTTTAATTTGCCTTAAGAAAAATAAAAAAGTCACGTCCCTCCGTCCCCACCTGGCGCCGCGAAGTTGGCCATCCAGTTCCAAAACGCATCTGGGATGTTCTTGGATTTGACCAAAAAAAAGCTTAAATATCTGTTATAGAACCTAAATAAGCGGTCAAAGACAATACTAAGCCATGCTAACAAAAGTTACCAGAAATCCTTAAAGGGTTAATCTTCAGGACATAATCTGGAATATTAGAATTCCCCTTTCATTTCATAGTATTAGCCCAACATCACTATATTTCCAAAATCACTTTTCACTCTTCGCACTTTTTTACGTGTGAGTAGATCATGAATAATTCGATAAGTAAATTAATTATAATAAGTAATTTGGCACTTGTCAACTACTGCACATGAATTATTTTCCTTATTTTCCTCAACAAAAAATTCAAGTGTTGTTTCTCCACTCTACCTGAAAGCACTGAACTTAACATCGAAAAGACTATTTATTTGGGAGAGTCGTTTGCTTACAGATCTCACGTGAAAGCATCAGGTCTCTCAAAGGAATCACTTGAACAGGGTTGGAAATATTCCCCTCTCGCTCTCTCTGCTTAAACATGCACGGCTACCTTCTTTGTTTCGTGACTGTACAAGTATTGCAGGAAAAAATTACCATTGTGTAATCATATATTCAAAATATATGTACAGAATTCTTTAACTTAACTATACATACTTAATTTACCACAAAGAATTCAAGTCATCCAAGAATTTAAAAACAATTTATGTTTCATGTTCCCACAGTAATCAACCTATTTTTTCAATTTAATTATCTTAATTGATTTTGTAAATGAAATAAATTTCTAATTTTACGACCCATGCTACTTCCCTTCAGCGCAAAAGAGACGGATAAGTTAATGAAATTAAATAATAAAATATATAGTGAAATGAGAATGGGGTAGGAAACGGGAGAGTACAGAGAAAACTCACTGATACAATATTGTTCAACACGAACTTAACGTGGGAGGGGATCAAATCATAAACACGCCACACGAGAGATAAGCAATGTAGTGCCTAACCACAGTGCCCCACTCTCAATAGATTTTGTAAAAATCATTCTGTTACATATTTATTAACATACTTAAAAGTGTAATTTGAAACGGATAGATAACCTAAGTAAAAGTAAAAAGTTAACTAGCTTCGTTTATCGTATATTTATTTATTTCTAAAATAGAGCCAGGATAATATCTTCATGAAACATTGAAACAAGGTTGCATTCATTTCGATAACTTCTAAAGTAAACGAGTAATTTATTGAAGCATTCATTTTCAGCACCCAGAAGTAGACCGATTGTTGAACGTTGACATTGAATCACACGTGTTCCTACCGAACTGTGTCGATTCCCATGTCGAAGACCATATACGCACGACGATGCTTCAAAATATACATGGAGTTCCTCAAGTCTACCGGGGACGGAACTTACTAATCCCTCCATGAGTGTTGTCCGCCTTAAACCTACTGTATTTTACATGACTCGCCAATTGACTATTCAATATTTTATAATTTTGAATTACAGATGTAACACCTACATATTTATTTCATAAGGACAACACAACAGGTTTAATACCCAGTTTAGTGTCGTGTACATAATTATTTCACATATAGTATTATACATACATTATTATACATAACATAAATATACGTCGTTTAATTCTGCAGAAGTTATTGCCTGACAATTGGTTTGAATTTGTTTTCGGACATACTAAATTCATCTACTACATGAAATCTAATCGTTTCCTTATATGAAGCACAGATACCCTACAGAGGAGACTTACGTAATGTGTTAGTTCTTGTTTTTCTACAATAGAATGTTCCAGTGTTTGCTGTTCTAGTCTTAACTGTTGGAACACGTAATAACACTTCTGAAACTAATTCTGGACAGCGAATTTTACCGTTTAATAATTTATATCGGAACATCAAATCAAAAACCCATCTCTTTTTTTCTAAAGTTTGAAAACTAAATTCGTTACTAAGTCTTCATAGAGAACATACTTTCGGTAGAAACCGATTTTCTCGTATGCAGGCATTTTTAAAAATTTAAGCTGTATATTTTTTTTATTATATCAGAGTATTTAGTGACATTTGGTGTCCAAACGGTACAACAGTATTCTAATTTTGACCTCACATACGAAAAATATAATTTCATAAATATTGATTCTTTGTAGAAATCCTGTCCTATCCTATAAATTAAACCTAGGTTTCTATATGCACTATTCATTATTGCGTCAAGTGTATTGAGCAAAAGTTAGTTTACAATAAAACATAACTCCTAGATCTTTATATTTGAGGTATACAAGGAAGTGCCACTTATTATGTATAAAATTAATTTGATTTTCTTTCCTCTTGAAAAATACAAATTTACATGTGGACACATTCAGGTCTAATTTATTCTTATCACACCATACTTGAACTCTGTAGATCCTGTTGAAGTTTCACAAAGTCATCCATTAAACTTTTGGATCATAATTTGGGAGTATAATTTGAGATCGTCGGCAAAGGGAAGAACTTGAGAAGTTTTAATACACAGAGGAAAATCATTAATAACAAGAAAAAACAACAGGGGACCTAGATTAGATCCTTGAAGGACTCTCGATAGGGTATTGAACTTTTCAGTAACAGATCCTTTGTATGAAACATGTTGTTTTCGGTCATGCAAGTATGATACAAGATACTCCATTGCTTGTTTCGAATAATTCAGAGATGCTACTTTAAGTAGCAAGACATGATGATCAGCGACGTCAAATGCCTTGCTAAAATCAGTATAAATGACATCTACTTTGGCCGTCTATATCTAATTGTGCTGCTATAAAATTCGTTAAAATTAATAAGTTTGCCGAAGTAGATCTATTGCGTAAGAAGTCGTGTTCATAAGTTGAAAGAACAGGTTTTACGTGATTCAAAATTCGCGCATATAATATACTTATAAGAATTTTCGCAAAGGACAACAGGAACTATTGGCCTTAAATTTTCGATTTCTCTCTTGTTTCCAGATTTTGGTAAGGAACAAAATAAACTTTCTTTCCATTTATCCGGGAAAATATTTATTCTGATAGATATATTAAATATAATGCGGAGTGGGTATTTAAATCACTGCAACCTTTCACAACATAAGGAGGAATGTTATCAGGACCACAAGATGCTTTTGGTTTCAACGCTCATGTAGAATTTTCTATTTCTTCGAGTTTTATTTCATCTAATTGAAAGTTGTCTAATATATTACATTCGGTGCGATTAGGAAGCAAAGAGTAAACGTTGTGTGTGACGGGTACATTGTTGCAAAACTGAATGAAAATAATGTGCAGATGCCTGTACTATTTCATTGGCATGCTGGATATCAGTATGTTAAGGAGCTTGATGACAAATGCTGTGTTTTGCGTTTAGCAAAACCCAAGATTTGTCTTGGGTCTTTTTCGATAGAACATTCTGAGTTTGAAATAAAAGTTTTGTTGGCTAGATTTTATTTCTTTACGCAGCCTCTCCAATTGACGGCAATTGATAAAGTACATTTGTTAATCCATCTTTCCACTTGTTATGGTGGTATGTCTTGGATTTTATTTTCTTAAGTATAGGTAAAACAACATGGATAACTTCCGCCGATTGCGAAAGGCAATCCCAGTATACTTTATAGAGTTCTATGTACATCTTTCGGAGATGCACTGCTATTATTACACCCCGTCCATTACAATTATTTAATAATTTAAGATTTTTGTCTTGACGAAAAACTTGGTATGTTTTATCAAATAATTCCCCATCAGTATGACAGTTTGTTAACAAACTTTCGGTGATCGTGAATACTCATAATTATTTGATAAGACATTTTATAGAATTCTAGGGCTTTGGACCGTAAGCCAAAAGTATTTTAATAAAAGATTGAAAATAATTTAGAAGTATTGTTTTGAAGCGTGGTTTCGGATACATAGTTATTATTTACAGAACATGACTATGAATGAGCCTCGGGACTTAGTAATACTTGAAGGTGGAGTCCTGCTTTTAACACACCTGTATTTACTAATTGGTGCAGTTCCTGAGCCCAGAAATATCATCGGTTGTAGGTCGATTTCCGCTTAACTGACTCGGGATTGGGTTGTTGGTGTTTCTTAACAATGGGGTTGGAACGGGGGGAGGGTTAACGTTCTTCAGAGAACTAAGACTTTCACTTTGAACCTTAGGCTGACTTGTGACGGAGTTCCGGCTGTAAGCTGGAATGTGGAATTTTTTGTTCTGTTTGAATGCTGTCTGCTTCTATTTTCAAGTGCACTTAAAGTGAACTTTTCCCCATCAATATGCAGATAACGAAACTGCAGATAACCATAACTACCGCATTGCCTTGCCTCGTTCATGTACACTTGTAGATTTTTGCGTTCATTTCTCACTTTGTTAAAATAATCTCGTTCGATGCAAATGTTACTACCACGAAGTTTGCGTCTGCTTTTAAGAACATGTTTTGTTTTGTCTCTTAAAACTTACATATGATGGGCCGATTTTCATTCACAGTTATCTTCCCTACTTTGAGAGCTCGCATTGTTTCATCGTCTCTTAATTGAATTTCTAATCTGTCCTGAATTACTTTGCACACACTTTCTTCAGTTTCTGCCTGTGTCCCTCTTTCGCCCTCTTCAGCGCCATATAATACAATATTTTGTCTTCAATTCCTATTTTCAAGGTCGTCCAGCCGTTCTTCCCAGAATTTAATGTATTTTTGTAGTACACTGACGTCATTTGTGATAATCTCGAATTTCCTATCAATCAAATCAAGTCTATCCATAATTCTTGTCACGGTTTCTGTCAGTCCACGCACTTCATTGACAACACCTTCATTCGAACTTTTCACTCCGTTTAATTTTGCCTTGATTTCAGCAATATCCGATTTGTTTGGACCAGTGGGTCCCAGATTAGTCTCAACACCACCCATAACAAGCATTACAAGAATCACCAATCCGTATACATAACATACCTTCAGAGTTTTGTTTCGCACACCAACAGTTTCTACAGAAAATTTACTTTTCGATCCACCACAATTAAATAGAGCGATAGTGGCTCTCCAAACACTGAATAATACACCCATCTTTCGCTTTACGCTCCGCTGCACCTCAGAGCTAGGCACACACACGTCTTGTCACCACGGTCTGTCGCTTCTCATGTTTGCGTGCACATCTTAACATTTCAGTAGTAAATCAATTTATAATGTTCGGGAATATATTTTGTAAATTCCATAAATGTTTGAAAAAAAAGAAAAAAATGCGTGAACATACATCCCGTACACTAAAAAAATATTATTATTTTTTCCTTTATGATAATTTGATTATGAGCGTCACCAACTGATTCAAATTCTTCTGTAAATTATTCTCGTTTTTGGTATAATATAAATTATTCTTTTAAGTGTGTGGGGGGAGGAGTGGAACAAATCCATCCCACTTGGCTTGTGTTGAGTGCGTCAGCACAGCCACAAATAACCTATACACATAGTGATGCGCAAAGTCGAGACATGTCTCGAATCTCGACTCGAATTCGAGTGGAGACTCGAGGCAAGACACTGTAAAATTCGAGCCGAGTCGAGACTGCTCATAAAAACCTCGACTCGACTCGAATGTCTCGAA
This sequence comes from Thermobia domestica, assembly GCF_964235325.1. Taxonomy (NCBI): domain Eukaryota; kingdom Metazoa; phylum Arthropoda; class Insecta; order Zygentoma; family Lepismatidae; genus Thermobia; species Thermobia domestica. The sequence goes on from NC_137467.1 coordinate 113,045,479, forward strand.
AATCTTTCTATAATTTTTAATATTATTTTGAAGAAAGTATTCACTCAGAGACAGCCTTGAAACCAATTCCAGCATTTATTACTTTAGAAAGGTACAGAACGCATAAACTTAATAGTTAATCTTTCGAGATCAAGATTTAATTTTCAGCTCAATTGAGTTAATTAAAATGTTAACACCATGACATCGGCAACTACGACTGAAATGAACACGTGACCATCGCCACTGGACCTTGGCGCAGTGGCAGAGCGTAGCATTGTCTGATGAATCCCGATACCTTCTTCATCACGACGATGGGAGGGTGCGAATCCGTCGTGTGCCAAGGCAATATCTCCTTGACACCTGTACTGCGTGACGAAGACAAGCTGATGGCTGCTTAATTATGCCCTGGGGAACATTCACGTGAGCATCCGTGTGTCTAGTGGAGCTTGAGCAAGGCACTATGACGACCGAGGCGTATCGCACTCTGCTTGCAGACTACGTAAACCCCTTCATGACGATCATGTTTCCCAACAGTAGTGGCAGTTTTTGACAAGATAATGCAGCATGTCACAAGGCCAGGAGTGTGATGGAGTGGTTCGAGGAACACAGGGGAGAGTTCCAAGTGATGTGCTGTCCCCCGAACTCGCCGGATCTGAACCTAATGGAACACATCTGGTATGTGATTGAACGTGATGTCAGAGCACAACGCCCCCCTCCCCGGAATTTACGGGAATTAAGTTACCTGTGTATGCATATGTGGTGCCAACTCTTTCCAGCGACCTACCAAGGATCATTGGCCCATGCCAAGACGCGTCGCAGTTGTTATCCGTGCCAAAGGTGGATATACTGACAATTAGGTAGGCAGTAATAATGCTCTGGCTGATGTGTACGTATATTTTAACTCGTACATTTTGTCTCTACTCGAATTTCAAGACGTCTCGTCTCGAATTCGAGTGTAGTCAAGAGAAACTGTCGAGTCGAGACATGAGTGAAGACAGAAACATATTTTCGAGTCGAGACAGCATTTTCTCGAGACGAGTATGGACAGGCTTAAATCTTGACTCGACTCGACTTGTGCTCATCCCTAAGATACACAATTACGATAATAGAGATGCTACAACTATGATCTTTTAATTGAAATGTACTGTATAACGAGTAAACAAAGCGCCATATTGAACTCATATACATGCTATTTATCTTTCTGTGTGTGTGCTATTGTGTGCAGAAATTAGTTTTGGCGCGGAAGCGAGACAAGGCGACCTCGTCCAGTAGAAATAGGTAAACCTTTTTGAATACGAAGGTGGAAGTTGACGATACTTCACGAGACGAGAGAGACCGCAATCTCATTCACGTGAACAACACTAGAAAAATCCCGAAGTTTTCGTCGTGACCTAGGGGAATTCTCTGGTAACTGCATATATACTTAGCGTACTCATCTTCGGCACGAGAGATCTGGGATCGATTCCTGGTGGAAGCTTATCTGGTTTGGATTCCATGTTAAGATGTAGGTCCACGTCTTAAATAGCCTCGGGCTGAACAAGAGACGAAACTCCAAATCAACCCACTAACCAACCAATTGGGGAGTGCCTTTCCCTGTCATTATTTGGATATAGTGGCTCAATGATAGAGTTCTCACCTCTAGTTTTAAAGTCATAGATTCGATTCCAGTCTATGCCAAGAAGTTTGTGTTGAACAGTATCGTGTTCGTTGGTTTCTAAGGGTTCTTTTTTCCTTCCAATTCATTCATCAGTTTCTTTCATTATTTATTTTCTTCACCCTTTATCCGTTTCCTTTACCCTTCAGGACATAAACGTGCGATGTTAAAAATTTTCGTTTCATTTCATAGTATTAGATCAATAATTGAGTCTTGAATTTCCAAAATTAATCTTCACTATTCACACCTAATTACTTGTGAGTAGATTATGTGTATTTAGATATCTAAATTAATTATAATAAGTACCCTGGCACTTGTAAACTACTGTGTATAAATTATTTTTCTTGTTTTCGTCAAGAAGAAATTCAAGTATTGTTTTTCTTCTCTATTTGAAAGCACTAAGCTTAGTCTCGAAAAGAAGATTGCTTTTCAGCAGACACTAGATTTATTTGACAGGAGTCACTTGCTCACAGACCTCACGTGAAAGCAGCAAGTCTTTCGGAGAAGTTAACCACGTGAACAGGGTTGGAAATATTTTCCCTTTTTACCCGGCTGACTTACTTCTTTCGCGGTGGTAGTACCAGTAGTAGTAGTAGGAGGAGGAGGAGGAGGAAAAATGTTATGAATGATTAAAAAAATTAAAAAAGCTTTCTTTAGCCCGGGTTTGAACCCACGCCAAAAGCGATTTTCGTTACCAGCCTAGAGTGCTAGCGCGCAGAGCCACGAGAACCGACAGCAACAAGCGTCTGATTTCTGTTATATACCTAGGTATAGGCTACGTGGCAAGATACGGATAACGCCAACCAATCAGAACCGTGTATTTAATTACTACTTCCGGAAGTACTCTCCCGAGCTAGTCCTCAACAACCCAGTCCGAGGTATCTGTTAACTATGTTAATAAAATTCATTTCAAACGGTTCAGCCATTTTTCGTTATGATAGACAACGTATTTTTCATTTATATACTCTGTAGATACAGATTAATAGTATTGCTACTGTTTTGTTATTTATTTATTTATTTAAGTTATTTATGATATAAAAATGAGGTGTTTAATGTTTAACAATACCTAGCATTTTCTATGTTATCAACAGTCAAATAGCGAATTTTGTGTGTAATCATGGCGGATCTAGGCCATGTCCGGGGAGCCTAGGCCCCCCAGTTTTCTCAGTGACAAAATAATTTAAGCTATTATTTATATATTTTTGAAAGTTTATATATACCTATCATAGTCTAAGTACTGGCTGCTCCCCACTCCCCCAGTTTTTACCTTCTACATCCGCCACTGTGTGTAATATGTATATTACTTTGAATTTAATGTGTCACGTTAGTAGTAAATTAGTAGTAAAAGCATGAATACTAAACATTGTTCAGTTTCAGTTCTCAAGAGATTTTCTTTCAACTTACAAAGCACTCGCACCTGACTTCTGCATGTATAGAATTTAATATTTTTTCCCATACACTTTTCTTAACGTTCAAGTCCTTTAGACTAAAGGAAATGGATGGTTAACGAAAGTAAATTCTAGTTAAAGTAAAATTTTAATTAATCCTTAACGGGAATCGAACACGAGACTACAAGAGCCAAAAACGCACGGGCTGGCCATTAGACAAGCAGAAACCATATAAGTTTTACTAACAGCATCATAAAATTCGCCGTGTGTATAATGACGTTTAGTCGTCTCCAGGTCTGTTCCGGTCATACCGGGACACGAGTGTGATTGCTTCCAGGTCACGACATTTAACCAGTTTCATCACTACTTCCAAATACCAGTATAATAATAGGGTCTGTTCTAACCCTAACGGGTAAGAATTGACTGTGGTCAGATACTTTCTTCTAAAAAAAATGGAGTTCGATTCTCGATAGAAGTCTATAGTTTCGAATCCCACGTTAAGCTGTAAGTCCATGTCTCATATAGCCTCGCGCTGAATGGGACGCTAAAATCAAATCAACTACTACAAATAACAACAGACATCCTAGAAAGAGCTCTGCAGACCATTTTCTTTATAATAAATATTTTTTTCGTTTCAAACAGGACAAATATAAATGTATAACAACAAGCATTCTGTTAAAATCTTCCGAAGTATTCAGAAACCTAAGAAAGAAAGAAAAAAAGTACGAAACAAAAAGATTTGGTGTATGAACTTCTACCAAACATAGGTTCTAGCAAGCAAAGTAGGCTATTTTTAGCATTATTCAATTTGATCAGTTGCTACATTTGCTAATAAAAAGTTGACGTTACATGTTCTGCCTGAAATATACGCAAAGGAGAAAATATCTTTTGATCAAAGATCCGGCTTTAGATTGGTTGATTTATATAAAAAGATCGGGAAGGAGGAATTCTTTCAATGAGCCACTATCACTAGTGAGTTTGTAACGACAATATTATAACCATGGGATTCTAACTTGTGTTGCGTTATTCAAGGTTTAAAGTTCTTAACATATTTCAGATTCTATCGAGAATCAAATTCAAGGTGTATATTTCAAGGTGAGGTGTCCCTATCTGTTCAAGAAACTTGTATTTCAGCATCTACTGGCAATATTTTCGCTAACTTCAAATACCCTGCATTTCATTGCAGTTTATTTTATTATAAACCATTGCTTAGTTCTATTATCAAATTGTTCATAATATTTGTCATATTATTTTCGACATTTTAATTGTAAATATATATATATTCATTTCTTTATATAATGAAATGTAATGCCATAGTGACAGTTTGAACTATAATCTCTGTTTTGTTAAGGACTAAAAGATGAGAATTCTATATATAAACGAAAAAAACAAAATTACTGATATTTAGTTCCAGAAATAGGGATGATGGAAGTCGATGTGCTGGTACACACAAAAAAGCTGAAATCCACTTCCTTGGCCATAGCTAATTATGGACTACAATTGAAGAGAATTAAATTTATTTTGAGCTGTAATCTTATCCATAGTTTTTATTAACAGTCAAATCTAGAACAGTTTTACGCTTGTAAAATTCTACTTCATTTTTTCGCTTGACAATAAATAAAGAAATACTTGCAGAATATCGAATCACACCTTAAACTGTGATATGTTTCTTTCTACTGGAGACCTACCTGATCAATGAAAAAATTAAAAAAAATAAAAGTAGGGGCACAAAGATTCGAACACGGGTCGCGGAATGGGCATTCTGCACGGATCCAATGAGCTACGGAATAAGATACACGAGACATCTACTCTATAAATATATGGCAATAACCGTAAGCTTCACGTTGTGAAAGAACTTTTTTTCCCTTTTATTAAGTTTTACGATATTTGTAAGTGTCTTGTGTAAACTGCAAAAAGAGAGATCATACAGTTATCGATTTGTTTAGGGATTGAGCTTTTAAAAACTTTTAAAATATTTAATTAAATTGCGATGTGGTAGCAAGGAATGTGTACCAATTTCATTCTGACAATGACCCTTTTATTGAAGATTCTCTCCGTGGTTCTTTTCAGATATTTATTAGATCCTGTGTTTCGTCTTCGTGCAATATCGTGAAAGTGCTACCCATGTTAGGATGTTGTCCTGTAATATTTGTAAGTCAGTTGTAACCTGTTCGAATAGGTCATTCGGTACACTGGGTTTGAGTAATTCATCATCCTTAGGCTTCTCACTACTGTGGTTCCTATTGATCTTGTTTTATATATTGCAACATTGAGATGTTGGTGTTAAGTGTTGTGATGATCTTTCTGTTCTGATTGTCAGCGTTCTGGAATGGTCTGTCCGGGCATCGGTTACTTTTGGTTCTCTGATTATTAGCTTTACAAGTGAGCAATGAAGTCTCTTTTGATTCCAGCAATCTCTTCGTATACCGGGACTTTCCTAACAACGCAAGTGAAGGTTGCTTGTTGCCGCCGTTTGTCGGAGTTGTTGATTTTCACATAGTCGTTTGTGTTCCATTGTGCATGTTTTCCAAAATCTGTTGCTTGGAAGCCGTTTAGAAACCTTCTCTTGTCCGTCTTACTTTCAGAGATTATTTTCATCCATTTATTGCGGTTTAGGTGATATACAGTCACTCTTGTGTTGGGAAGTCGTTGTGTAATTGCTCTTTTCAGGACCAGTGGCCCTGTCTTCTGTGGGTCTGCATTAAAAGTTGCCACTCTAAAAACCTTTTATTTTTCTTTGTGACTGTTTGTTGATTTTTTTTTTCTGATTACGATGTGTAATTGTTTCCCTAGATAACACTATAGCATGGTTTTCTCTTTATAACATTGTTTTCTACTTGTTCATCTTTACATCTATCCTTTTCTTGGATCTTGTCTTGGTTATGCGATCATTAGTGAGTGTGGTTTTATGGGCATGTCTGTGCTTCTGCCCTGTGATGTTATTCTCAGCCATTTTTTTTTTTTTTTTTTGAGTATTTCTTTGTCTACTAGTAAGTTAGCACTTGTTTCGATCCCGCGGTGTAGGTGATTTCGCGGCATCAGAATAGCTATAGACAAAGTTAGGTGATCCCGTAGCTGGAGAGAAGATAGCTTCTGGGCACAAGTCTTCTTTAGAAGGTGGTTCTCTATCAAGAGTGTTTTGCGTCGACTTCTCTGACGATAAATGGAAAGGTCTCCTTTGTTTTCCTCTATTTGTTGGTTGGTTTTCTACGCGTAACATCTCTTGTCTGTTTCTGCGTAGAAGGCTTCTACTCCTTGCTTTCCGTGGCGTTTTCACATTTACTTTGTCTACTTCTGAGTGGGCCTAAAAAGTTAAGGCCTCGATCCTGAGTGTCGCTCTTCTTCCAGAAATTTCCAAGGTGGGTAAGTGTTTGTGTCGCAAGATATCCAGAGCTACGATGTTGTAGATGTGTGTGCATGTTGTGTTTTTAAGCATAACTAGAGCGTCGTCCAATTCGGATATAGCTTAACCTACTTGCTTTCCGGCTGTCGGAAAGGCTGTAGATGCAAAAGTAGATACTCTAAGCTCGATCACTCAAGAGGAACAGGGGAGCAAATATTTAAACTCCTCTCTTCGGTTTGTTTGTCAATACTGTAGGGGAGGGAAAGGTGGCTCTAATAAGAGGCGGATGGTACTACTATTGTAAGACGGCACGATCCCGTAGCCTTGTCTTAGCTGCTGCTTGCTTCCATACACTTGCACTGCTCCTGTACGCTGTAGACGATAATACTTCTGCGGTCGCGTGAACTGCACCTTGCCTTTCTCGGTCCTTGGACCACTTCATTATGATGAGACCGGAGATGTAGGTATGTATATTTGGTGACTAGGGCGGAGCTATGATTGGGTGCTTGCGATTGGCTGACAGAAATGCTGACTTTCGGTTGGCTGAGGGATGCTGACTCCTCATTGGCAATTTTGTGGCTACGAGAAATGACTTCGTTGAATGTCTTTTTTGTTCCTGAAAATGGCCGACGACATAGGACTGAGTTGAAACCCATTGTCTCTATTGAGATTGTTCCTTTCACGTAAAATTGCTATGGCTTTCTTTATTATTCTGTCTCAAAAATTACTGCACACGACTGCTATGGTGGTATTTGCGAAATTAATTCTGTGTTCTTTGTATCGTTGTTCTATTGTACCTCCAGTTCGTCTTAAGTATGATCTGCCACATTCACATGGTGTACGATATACATCAGTAGTGCGAAAATGAAGGTCTTTCACTCATTTGATTAATGATCTCATCTTGGCTGGAGGTTTATGAATAATTCTTGTAGTATGTGTGGTAAGGCAAGTATTCTGCTGACTTTACCAGAGATGCGGCCAATGAAAGACAATACTGTAGTAGAGAAATAACCCTCTCTTCACTTTTTTGATCACTTTGTGTTGGGAGAACGGCCCTTTTTGTAGTCATGTTGATATCTGTAAGAATGTAGCCATTCTTTTATAGCGTTGAACGAAGATGGTTGAATTCCTCTTGTCAGCTTCCTAGTCATTTACGGAGACTGTTCTCTATATCAAGGTGTTTAGCACTGTAAGACGTTGTGACTTGTGATGGAAGCTGGTTGCATTGAGATGAAGATCCGTATATGTCGGGTCCCTATGTGCACTCATGTCCAAAATAATTGTCGCATATCTATAACTGTCTTCTTGTAAGAATATAACTTGATAATGATTTTGCAGGGTAGTTTTAATACAAATACTAAGTATGTAATCGGGAAATGTGTGTTTTGTGGTAAATTTCATAGGAAAAGAATTATAAATACAAAAATTAGAATGAGTAAAACAAAATATTGCTGAATGGACAAGAAAGTTTTATTTTCGTTTTAGTGTTCTTATTTACTGCTCTTTCGACATGAAATTTGGGAGAATACATTATCAAATTATATTCCTAGAAAAACATATTTATAGACATGCGACAATAATTTTGGACATGAGTGTACATTATAGGAAATAAATAAATAAATAAATAAATAAATAAATAAATATACTTAAGTCTTTTTCTGAAGTAGTAGCTGGCAAATTAACATGTTCTTTGGATTTTTCTACGCTATTTCTCGATATCTTTGCTTTAATATTTTCATCAATGGAATTTACAAAAGTATTGTCTCTTCCATTTTAACCAATTTTCTAGCACCTTCTTGGGTATCTTGCAAATTGCGAAGCTACTCTTAATTCGTCAACCTAGAAAGAAAGTTTAAACACTTCTAATCGAATATATTCGCAGTGACGGCTTGACTGAAATAATCAAAGATTGCCGTGACATGCACATACGCTACAAGTGTTTCCTACCCCTCCTGTAAACAAATTTTCTTCAAATACCTTTTTGTTTGAATGAAACCTAAACAACAAAAAAAATGTTTATTTTTACCCCCTCCTTTTTTGCCCAGTAGGTTGCGAGAAAACTACAACTAGCAACTGAATATTTATAGAATTCAATTACCGCTTTCTTTGATGTCAATATCGGCTACAAATGAACACTAATCCAAGGTTCGCTGTTGTAGTTGATGGTATTGGGAACGACGGTGAATGCTTCAAATTAAACTGACGATAGGCCAGATGTTTTGTTATTTTTGTGGAGGTCAACGATTTCTTGGCGCAAATGTAATCATTTAATTTCTTCTTAAAACGTGAACTGAAGTAAAGTCCACATTTTTTCAGAACCTCCTTCGGTGATTAGAAAGGAGTTCGTGTCATCCCATATTGCCTCACTCAAATTGTATCCCATTCAGTGGCGTAGAGTGCTATGAGACACTGAGACACTGTCTACCCTTTCAAATTAAAAGAACATACTTTTAGAATTTCTTAATTAATAAGAATCAATATACATTTCATGTTGTAGAAAAATATAAAAATAATAGGGTTCGTGATAGGTTGGTTAATAGCAATAGTGGTAGAATCTAATTTGTAAATAATTTTAATTTTCAAAACTGGAAAATTAAAGTTCTGTCTCCGTCAAACAGGCCACAGAGAGACATCAGGAAGTCTGTCTCAACGCGGCTGAACAAGTCAGTGGAGCTCCTACTTGAAAGTTGCGCGCGCATGTGGCTGTGTGAGGTTCTCGCTCGCTGAAAGAACCTGGCACATGTTTCAGCTACAGTGATACCACACTCAGCGCAATTGTACTATTGAAAATCCAACACACTTTTTCCTCTTCTTTTTAGATATTCAATCATATTTCAGAGAAAATTTCAAGAAATAGAAGAAAAAAATTAATAACTACCTTAACAATTTGCTGAAAGTTTTATGAATACCAGTAATTCATATAAATCTTCCACGATTTAGCTTCGGCTTCTTTTTAATCGCAATATCAGTGTATCAACACTGCGAAAGACAAAAGCGAACGCAAAAAATGAAATGAAATTTTTGAGTTTTACGTCCCACGGTTATGCCGGTTAGGCTAAAGGAGACGGTGATGATGAGTAATGAATGAAATGGTGGAATGAAGAAAGTGGGAGGAAACGGGAGAACCCCGAGAAAACCCACGCACACGGTGTTTGTCCACCACAAAGTTCACTTGGTGGGGGCTGGGATCGAACCCGGGACCCCAAGCACCAGAGGTGAACGCTCTACCACTGAGCCACCGCGGCCTCAAAAGCGAACGCAAGTTGTTTTATAGTATGCTATTCTGTTGTTGCTTTTAAAATCGTTAGCTAACTTTGTGTGAATTTGGATACGTGTGTTAATTATGTATTATGTGAAAACTAAATGATTAGATATAGATTTATTGCACCAGTTGTTATTAAATAGCATGCTAAGTTGTTGTATGAAAATTAGTATCAAGTTTAAAACAGCCAATTTCTAAGCTTACTTTTTGAATCAGAGATCACACTTTACAAAGCCTAAGCAAATAAGAAGATATTACATAGGAAATAAATTACTAATTCAATTTAACATATCCAGTGTATATACTGAGATTCTTCAGAATGAATAAATATCGGTATGCCTGTTTGATTTAATCGTTGAGGGCTTTGTTGATCAAAATTAAGTCTCCATATGTTATATACAGTAGTGCAACCTCGCAAAAATCAGTTTATAACGAAATTTGGTTAGGAGTTTCATATTCCTTTCCATCACCGAAGCTGTATGAGACATGACCCTACAACTTAATTTTGGTTCCGAACTCGAGAAGAAATAATAATATCTACCAGGCACGCACCCAATTTTTTGTTGGGAGGGCGGAGTTGCCCCCAACTTTTTTACAAAATATAAAATGTATACCTATATGCTAACTCCACATTTGTGTAGAAAGTGTTCTACAGGTCCGACACTGATCAAAAAGTCTGCTCGAGCAGACAATTCCTAACTCCATTCATGGCGGAGGGGTGCAAGGTTTGGGGGATCCAAGCAGAGCCCCCTAACTTAGAGTTTTCTGGGCGGCAAGCACTAATACGCGTATTTGGGTCCCCTAGAAAAGTTATTTTTCTAATTCTTGGGCCCCTTCTTCCCAACTTTCTTTTACTCTTTATGAACCCCTGGAGCCTGTGGGCCCTCAAGTACGAAAAGGTCTACGGGGCCGTTAGTTACACCTCTGGGCTCGTTCCATACATGACACATTAATTAAGGAGACAATATTGACAAATCTCAAAGCCATACGAATAAATATTATCTCTAGGACCCCTAATAGCAGACATTTTTTTACTAAAATGGGCCCACGACTCTTTTGTTTTATTTCCTTTTGTGTGCTGTTTTGTTTATGTAATGTAGTGAATCTGTTTGATGCTTCATTTATAATTTCATGTTCGTATCGTATATAGAGTAAGAAAATTTTGTCTTAAAATGGGTCTCCCTCGAACAGCGGGGAGCTTCTTTGGGAGCTTCTCTGGGACAATTGGTCCCTGCCCCTCACAAGTTAGGGCCCTGGATCCAAGTCACTACGTCTATGTAGTATTGAACGGATGTTATTCTGCACTCGACAAGACAAGTAACTGTAAAGTTCTTTCATCTACGTATATTTTCAGAAAAAAAATATGGAACTACATTGTTTTTATAAGAGAAATAGTACATATGATATGTAAGATCAAATTTTCATTCTACATCAATAATTTCTCTACTAAACAAGCATAGTTTTATTAAGAAAATTAATAAAAGTATATTGACTTAAGAAGTTTTGGGGATGTCGGAACCCGGCTGACTCTCCCCCCTCGTGGGTGCGCCTGTGCTGTCTCCCCTTTGCGAAAGTTAACGCTACGCTACTGATCCCATTTGCAGACTTCGAATTTGGATCAAAGAGGGCATGAAAACTGTGGTTATTGATATGTCAAAACAGAAAAATTTCAATGTCACCACATGAATATAGGCCCTATTCTTCACCCTCAACTCTATCTCTAACTGATCTTTAGAAACAAAAGAGTTTCTAAGAAAAACATTTGAAAACAGCTTGAATTTATATAATAATACCAGAGGTCACCTTTGAGAAGGGACAGCACATCTTACATCTTGAGGACAAAACACTTCAGGTTCAGAATGCTGTTTTCCATTATAGAAGGGATTATGGGAGAACTCGACTCCCAAACCCCGTAAACGCAAACATTTTAAAAGAATGTATACATCATTCGTGGACAGCCTGACGACCAGCCGTTTAGTGATTTGTTTTTTGTTTTGTTTTTGTTTTTTGTTTTGAGATGCAGTACATAAAAAGCAGTTGTTGTTTGTTCCAATGAAGTGAATACACTATGGATCGATTGTAGCGTACACCCGTGTACTTCGTAAATTTTAGGTGGCTATACGATAGTTTCCAAAAATTTGAGGTGGGTATACGCCGTATACCCTCGTATACCCTCCATTACATCCCTGTTGTAGACATAAAATGAGAGAATACGTGTTTCTTATTTTCCTGGAAAAAACGGTTAGGTGGGGAACGCACCCCTCCAAAACTTTCATCACGAAATATCAAAAGTGCTAGTAACAGTATGTCAGGTGTGTGTAAAGAACATGAAGAATTTCAACGAAACTTTGTCTAGGGACAATACGCAAAAGTAAACGCTTTATTTTCTGTGGAGAAACTGTTTTAAAGGGGGGGGGGGGCAAAATTTCAATTCAAAATTTTGTAATTTGACGCCCGAAAGGCAAAAGCAAGTGGACCGAAGTTAACCAAATTGTGCACCTGTATTGTAGACGCAAAATGAGGGAACACGTGTCTCGTATTTTCCTCAGAAAACGGTTAGGTGGGGCACGGACCCCTCCAAACCTTTGATCACGAAATATCAAAAGTGCTAATAACAGTACGTCAGATGTGTGTAAAGGACATGAAGAATTGCAATGGAACTTTGTGTAACGTCAATAGGTGAAAAATAAACCAATACAGTTTTTCTTTCATTTTCTGCGGAAAGACGGTTTTAGGGGGCAAAGACCCCACCCAAAATTTTGAAAGTTGATTCCCGAAAGGCCAGAGGAAGTGAACTGAAGTGAATGAAATTGAGCACAGATATTGTAGACATAAAATGACGGAATACGTGTTTCGTATTTTCCAGAAAGAAAAAAAAAAGTTTGGGTGGGACACAGACCCCTCCAAAACTTTGATCGTGAAATATCAAAAGTGCTAATAACAGTATGTCAGGAGTGCTTAAAGGACGTGAAGAATTGGAACGACACATTGTGTATGGACAATGCGCAAAAAAAATAATCGAATACGGTTTTTTTAATTTTCTGCCGAAAAGCTATTGTGCCCCCACCCAAAATTTTGAAATTTGAGTCCCAAAAGGCAAGAAAATGTGCACCGAATTGAATGAAACTGTGCACAGATATTGTAGACGTTAAATGAGGTAATTGGGTTTCGTATTTTTCTGGAAATAAAGCGGTTGCGTGAGGCACGGACTTCCTAAACCGTTGATTACAAAATATCAAAAGTGCAAATAAGCATGCGTCAGATGTTCTAAAGAATATGGAGAATTGGAAACTTCGTATAGAAACAATTTGAAAAACAATAAATGAAACGTGTTTTAATTTGTGCGAAAAAACAGTGTTGGCACCTAGGCCCCATCGGAAAAAAAAATATAAATAGTACCGTAATAGCGCAGAAAGGAGTAGACCGAAGCAAATGAAATTGTGTGCATTTATTTTTATAGACCCTATGTAAAATAAGGCCTTTCGTGTTTCTCAAGTGTCCTTATCGGTTTTGCTTTAAATTTGGCACATCAACAGCAAACAGGAAATAAATTGGAGAAACATTGTAAGGGTTGAAGGTGTCTTCTGAAACACTATAAAATATGCTATACTGTTAGTTCTTGTTCTTGATCTGCCAAATTTGAAGAAATCGGATGGAGACTCTTGTGATACACACGCACAAAAAAACTTATTTTATATATCCAATATCTACATACAATTTAATTGGCTTCGGTCTTCTACTTCCGCCACTCAACGCCTTGGTCCACTCAGCAGTTTTCTTTTCAGGGAAATACGAAACATGTATTCCCCCATCTTACCTCTACAATATTTGTGCACATTTCATTCACTTCGGTCCACTTCTTGCTTTTCGGGCGTTAAATTCCAAAATTTTGGACGAGGGCTTTTGCCCCCCTAAAACACTTTTCCCCCGAAAATAATAATAGAAAAAAAAACGTTGGTTTATTTTTTGCGTATTGTTCATACACAAAGTTTTGTTTCAATTCTTCATGTCCTTTACACACATCTGACATACTGTTACTAGCACTTTTGATATTTCGTGATCAAAGGTTTGGAGGGGTCCGTGCCCCACCCAACCATTTTTTTCCAGGGAAATACGAAACCCGTATTTTCTCATTTTATGTCTACAATGTCTATGCACAATTTGGTTCACTTCCGTTCACTTCTTGCCTTTCGGGCGTCAACTTTTAAAATTTTGGGTGGGGGGCTTTTGCCCCTAAAACCATTTTTCCGCAGGAAAAAAAAACGTATTTGTTTATTTTATGTGTAGTATCTACCTGCCAAACTTTATCAAAATCGAAGTGTTACACTTCAGAACTGTTACTTGTTAGTTGCAAGGTGCGTAATGAACTGCACCTTGTTCAGGAACACTTTTTAGGACAGTAAAAGTTTGTTACTCCTGTGTTAATTGAGTTATATGTGATAGAACCGTCTGAAAAGTAGTGCCAAATACTTCCTTTTGCGAAGCTTTAGTGTAAAATGAAACAAATGGTCGTAAACATGTTAGACTTTTAAAAGAAAAGGTTAAAAGAAAAAATGGAAAAGCTCAAAATAGTGTCACTTAGATGCGAACCTATAACTTTAATAAATAGCGTGTTTACGTCATTGTCTGTTACATGAACGGTTACTGTAAGGAACTCCTACTTGGATGGTCCTAGGTTCGAATCCCGACCTTTGTTTTTCTTTTCCTTTAGTTAAGCTGATATTATACATTCCAGAAGTTCAATATTGAAATAAATGTAGTCGCAGGTAGTTCAAGTCGAAATTATTTTCAAATGTGAGACGTTATTACACGCTTTTCATTAGCTTAAAATATTCAAATTTAAAATATTCAAATAGCGTGTTTACAAAGAGGCAAATTGCTAATGCCACTGCTGAATATCAGTCTGAATTGAAGGAGCTTTTAAAAACTGCCAAGCAAGAAAAAATTACAAAATTCTTCAAACCATTGCCTAAGTCTGAAGTTAATAATTAATCAATATGGTCAAAAACTTCAATTACAGTAAATTGATTTTTTATATATGTATTTTATTTATTTATTTATTATTTTATCACCTAGGAACGTATCCCCTATAATCCCATATAAATTACCATTCCGTATTCACGGTTTCTGTATTCGCGGCATATTTATGGAACATATACCCCGCGAATAAAGAGCTTTTACTATATCTATAGTAAGTCTCACAAATAGTGAAACTGATGATAAAATGTTTTAACTTCTGAACCCGTCCATTAACAATTTTAACGATTGTAAATGTTTACTGTAATTACTTCTGTGAAAAGGAAAAATAATAGAATACTTGTAGCAATAAATAAAAATAAACAGCCATACCCCATCCAGGGTGAAAAGTGAAGTCAGGCTCAGGTTGAAAATGTTGAGCACTTTCATAAATTCATTGGCAACATTATTGACCAGAAAATGTACATAAATAGCGTACAGGTTATTTTCATATATATATATTTAAAGTTACCAGATTTCACGTTTTGCCTTATCCGGCTATTTGGTAGGGGACATTTCATAATTTAAAAAAGTTTTTTTTTCTTTTCCTTCATGTGCAAATTCTATTTTTCTATGCACCGGTACAAATATATGCTACAAAATGGTGTACCTGAAAATTTCTGAGAAGTTACCTGGAAAACCTGGAAAGGTCAGGGAATTTGATCTTGGAAAATGAGTGGGAACCCTGATGATAATAGACATTTTAGTATAGGTGTCCTCATATTAAATTTGAACCCCCCCCCCCCAAAAAAAAAGAAAAAAGCTTTCCATCCCTGCAATGAAGTGATGTCTACGCTCTTGCAAAGCAGTGACGATTTTAAGTAGTGATCATTGGGTAATGCCTCCCTGGAACAACGAAAATTCTCCAGAAGTCGTGTCTCTGATAGTTCCCAGTTGATTCCAGTATTGGTGCATTACCACTTTTCACTCTCAGTTTATTGAAAAACACCCCAAAGGATTGTTCTGAAATCTTCACTGGTTCTCTTCTCTGACCCCTATGCCAATGGACCGATCTTAGACTATCACATCTGGAACATCACTATTTATGTCAGTGATCCCGAAAACTGCACTCGACACAAATATAAGATATTTTCGATTCTTTTTGCCTGTCATTCTCCAACTCTGACATCCATGCCAACCAAGGCTTAACCTGGACTTAAGCATCATCGGCAGTGTCATTATTTATCTTTGGATCCCCGAAAACTATGACTTGATACTAATGTCGTACGAATTTGACTACTTTTACATGTCACCTTCCCCCCCTTCGTAGGGATGTTGTCAATGTCTCACCACCACAACTACATAGGAATTGCAACCGACTGAAGTATACCTATAAATTACCATCTGAAAAATAACTGTGCGGGTAATCCTTTCCGGAAAGGAATTTTTTGACTATTTCAATATCAACGTGGTATTTCTTCGCTTTCAATGCTGATGATTGCCAAAGAGCTCAACTTCATCTGCAACATTGTCCTATGGATGGCTTTTAGTTCACTTAGGTGTGCTCGCTTAGGTGTTGATTTCGTCACAGGAAAAGTGAGATTCAGTTATAAAAGAATAGAGGTGTAAACAAATACGGGACACTATTAGCAGTGACAGTTATTTAAGACTAAAACTTTAGGTAATTCATTCTAAGTTGAAACCACTCAATCTTTTCCTTCATTACTGTTCGGAAATGTAATGTTGGAGCAAATACGCGATGTGCCTTTGAGTAGAATTCACAGTAAATAGCTCGTCCCACAACTTCCTTTTCATCGTAGGCTGAAGTAGTAAGAATTTCAAAAATTGAGGAAAAAGTGTGAAATTATATTATTGTTATTAAGTGTTCTGCATTTTGACAGGTCCTGGGACTAATGGAGGTACTCTTTCTTTTCTTCTTCTTAATTTTCAGTTTGGGCCTGGAAATGTTTCTTCCATGTTTCTCGATTTTCAACTTCCTCTTGTAGTTCCAATATTTTCTTCTATTTTTAAAATCATCGGTCATTTGTGTTCTTCTTCCTATTCCTCACTTTCCTTCCATCTTTCCTTCTATGGTGGTTTGAAGAGGACAATTTCTTTGCAAGATGTGTCCATTCCAATTGGCCTTTCTACGGAGGGTGGTGGCGAAGCGTCCTTTTCACGCGTGTTTTAAAACATCTTCGTTTGTTACTCTTTCTGTCCATTTTATCTTCTCCATCTTCCTCTAATACCACATTTCGAAACTCTATAAATATTTCTTCTCGAACTTCCGTAATGTCCAAGTTACTGAATCATGAAGTCCAATACTCCATATATAGAACTTATCATTTTTTTCCTTAGTTCAATATTAAGGCTGCTTGTTAAGAGTGATCTTTTCTTCCTGAATGCTTCTTTGGCTATGGCAGTTCTCGGCCTGATCTCTGGTGCAATACACATCTTTCGTCAAAATTTTCCCACATATTTGAAATGATCGATCTCCTCAAGTACTCTTTGTTTTCTGACCCGTAAGGGAGCATTTCCACGGAAAGACTTCCGATTCTTCGATGTTAATTTCCAGTCCATATAGTTTCCCAGTGTTAACTATTTTGTCAATCATTTCCTGTAGTCTGTCTTCGGTCCTAGCTATAATAACCGTATCATCTGCATACCTTATCTTGTTAATGATCTGCCCTCCAATCTTGAATTCAACAATTCCCATTAATACTTCCTTCATTAAACATTCACTGTATATGTTGAATAATTGGGACAACATACTACATCCTTGTCTGACTCCTTTTCCAATCTCTACATTATTGATTTCTCCTTGATTCAGGCACAACTTGACTCGTTCTCCTGTGTACAAGTTGTGAATGAGTCGTCGGTCTCTCCAGTTAACCGTAATTTCTTTAAATATTTGCGGAAGTTTCGTCCAATTGACACTGTCGAAAGCTTTTTGCCAGTCTATGAAGCACAAACACAACTCTTCCTTTACGTCAAGAACTCGTTCTGAGATAATTCTCATCAACTTGTGACATCTCTTGTGCTTTTTCCTTTCCGGAATCCAAATTGATCTTCCTCCATCTCTTCTATCTTACTTTCCAACCGCCTGT
This sequence comes from Thermobia domestica, assembly GCF_964235325.1. Classification (NCBI taxonomy): domain Eukaryota; kingdom Metazoa; phylum Arthropoda; class Insecta; order Zygentoma; family Lepismatidae; genus Thermobia; species Thermobia domestica. The sequence goes on from NC_137467.1 coordinate 113,063,168, forward strand.
TCAGTATGCGCGCTATTATCTTTCCAGTGTGGGAAATAAGGCTAGTGGTTCTGTGATCTCTGCACTTCTTTGTTTGCTTTCTCTGTTGGGTAATGCAATCATATGAAACCTGCAAAATGGAATAACGAAACTTAAATGGGCTCCCTTTTGCCGTGGGTCTCCCGAACCGTGGACCTTTTGGTTACACCATCGTGCAGGGTGCATAATGCACTTACCCGTTTTCAGGAACATTTTCTAAGGCAGTAAAATGCTTTTACTGTTGTGTAAATTGCGTTGTATTTTGTAGAACCGTTTGATAAAGTAGACAATATACACAGACACAAATAATCTTTTTTGCAATTTTAGTGGAAAATGAACAAATCGTAGTAAATATGTTACATTTTTGATGAGCAAAAGAGCAAAAACGTTATTGCATGTATGCGTAATGGTGTCACTTGGATGCGAATAGTCATGTTTACATCATGGCTTCTTAGATGAAGGGGTAGTGAACGGAATTGTAGGTAAATTAAGCTGGTGGTACTACGTTCGAATCTCGGCCTGTCTTGTTACTTTTTTCTTTTAGCTATACTTAGTTTGTGCATTCCAGAACTAAAAGTTTGAATTAAATGTAATAACAGCTCGTGAATTAAATGTAGCCGAAATTATTTTCGAATATGTGATGTTATTATTATCTTTTTCTTTAACTTACAACGTTTTAACTTTGATATCAAATCTTGCAATTTAAATTGAACTTATCTTCTGATGATGTCATACAATGATGAAATTTTGCACAGCGAAGTTTGTCGGGTGAAAATACTATATTCCATTATTACTCGTATTAATTCCATTCATACTAATATACTTGTTCATAGATTTATAAATTGCTTATTAATTAAAAACCTATGTTGGACCATACAATGTATCATGTGATGGAGCGTACGAAAGTGGACATAGGAGGCGTAATGCAATTCTTGATGATGAAAAGTAAGCCAGGATTCAAAGAACTGCTTCAAGTTGTTTTGGTTTACATAGCAACCGTAATACCTCTCGGCCAGCAAGTCCCACAGGTTAGTCTGCTTATTAGTGCAGAAGTTACTGAGGCACGTACATTTATTTCGTATCGCGTAGTGTATTTGATAAAACTTTGCTAATAAGTGGGTCGGATTAGAGAGCACTCGAGGGCTAATGGTGTTGTGGGCGAGCATTTATTAATTCTGTGTATATTTCCCTTGGACTCTTATCACAGTTGCCATATGCTGTGGCGTTGAATCCACCAGTTGAGAGATATAGCGCTGTGTTGAACAGATTGATCACGCATCTTGAGCATGCTCCCATAACTCGTCAGATGTTCATGGAGGATTTTTCGACCAGGTTTCCCGGAATGTTCTTGCAACAGAGACCCACATATTTTCAGTAGGTTCAGATCTCTTCCTCGAGGAACCCATTCAACTGTCTCGACATCAGGTTGCCTGTGCAGCCATATCTGAACCACATTTGAATTATGTATCGAGCTGTTGTCCTGTTGCCAATATAATATGCCATCACCTACATGAGCCTTTATTTTCGAAAGCGTTTCGTTCAGACGCTGCAGATACTTGTGGGCGTTTAGTCGACCAGGAATCCTGTAGATTCCACCGAACTTTGCAGCCTTACATATCTATACCCAGCTATAGAGTGTTGCATGTCCCATTCGACCTGAACGGGAAACGCATTCAGAGGAATGCCTTTCTCCAGAGGAGCGGTCAAATACGTTTCGCCCCCGGATTTTTTTTTTTTTTTTTTTTTTTTTTTTTTGTAAAAACGATCTCGTCCCCCACACGTGGAAGATTTCTTTTGCAAACACCAGACGGTAACCATGTGGTCTTCCGTTAGCCGCTCCTTAAGAGCAGCACTGTATGACTATAACCAAAGGATTTGAGTCTAGTCGGACAGTCGTAACATCGACCGGGAAATTGGAATCCTCTCGTAACTGTCAGGCAGACATGAAAGACTGCTAACGGCATTGGGCAATTAAGCTCTGGTCATCTTCGGCAAAGGAAACTCTTTGTCGCCTAGTTCTTATTACGTCTTACATCTCCTGTTTCCTCATATCTCCTTCACCTCCGTGCAGTTGCACGGTTAACGCCATATTTTGCGCCTGCCTCACTATAATTCATGCCCGCATGCTCAACTAAAGCAATTACAATACTTTTAACAGAAGCTTCGTGAGCCATTTTTACACCAGAAGCAAAATGGTAGCTGTTTGAACGGAAGGTGCTTCATGTGATATCACGTATAAAAGCTGTGATTCCTCCCACTGCTGTAAACAATATCGTACGCACTCTGCTGGATGTTCATGAATTTCGTAACAAAACAGGTCGAGAAATGTGTTAAATTTAGGTTGCAAGAGTTGATATTAAAGTTGAATATTGTAAGCTGATGAAAGCATGTAATAACGTCCCATATTTGAATATGACTTCGGCTTGAACTACCTGCGACTACATTTATTTCAATATTGAACTTCTGGAATGTATAGTATCAGCTTAACTAAAGGAAAAGAAAAACAAAGGTCGGGATTCGAACGTAGGATCATCCAAGTAGGACTTCCTTTCAGTAACCGTTCATGTAACAGACAGTGACGTAAACACGCTATTTATTAAAGTTATAGGTTCGCATCTAAGTGACACTATTTTGAGCTTTTCCATTGTCTTTTTTTCTTTTTGTTTTTTTTAAACCTTTTCTTTTAAAAGTCTAACATGTTTACAACGTTTTGTTTCATTTTCCACTAAAGCTTCGCAAAAGGGAGTATTTGGCACTACTTTATCAGACGGTTCTATCAAATATAATTCAATTAACACAGTAGTAACAAACTTTTACTGTCCTAAAAAGTATTCCTGAACGAGTGCAGTTGATTATGCACCTTATAACTAAGCTACAAGAGGTCTACATTCAAATGTGAACGGCGCACCCGCCGAGTTAACTATTGGGATATTCTGAACGTAGCTAAAGGAAAAGAATATGAATAATTGCGTAGAGTCCTCCGTGGCTGAATGGATAAAGTCATGGTTCCATAGCTAAGAGGTACGTGGTTCGAAAGTTGAAGAGTTTTTTTTTAATTCTTAATTCCCCAGATCTTAATATCTATCTTTCCCTTCGCGATCATCGGATGCTATAAGAAGAGTTCTCCATCTTAAGTCGACAACTGCCTGATGTGATCCTCGCAGTTCGAAAACTTGCTTTCTTCTGTTTCACAAATTTCGTCATAGTTTGGATGCTGTCCGATCATTTTTTCTCCAATTCTAAAGTTGCACATGTAAATCATCACTCTCTGTCTCCATATTTGAATCACTGTCTCAATGTCGTCCACTATGAATACACATGGCTTGGAATCAATCCTTTGATTCTTGAAACTAAATGTAAGTGCTCTAGCAATGTGCTATCGTAACTCCATAGGTTTGTTGCTAAAAAATAGTATCATTTTTAGATTTTGTTTTGGGGGGGGGGGATTCTCAGCTGACATAAGAGTTTCATTTTTGATATCAGTGTTTTACTATACATTTGATCAAACAGTATGTGTTTATCAAACTCAAGGGTGGGGAGAGTTACACTCTATGTCCTGTCCAAATGACGCCCCTCAAAAATTTGCTTTCAGTTACTGAGAAACTAAATGAGATTATCATTGAATAACACTCGTATATGTCAGTAGTGTTTAGAGCTCTGCGCCCGCGTTACAGACTTCGGGAAGCACAAAACCTACTGCCGTGATTGACAATTTCCATAGATTTCACAAGGAGTATCTTCCTAGCTTGATGTGATATTCAGCCTTTGAAGAAGGGAGAGAATGCAGAACAAAGGCATTTATGAAGCCATGGGAACATTTTGAGACATTTTTTATTCAGGCTGTAGAAAGGCATTTCAGAGCAAATGAATGAGAGAGACTGAATTAGAGCTATAAAGCTTGTAAACATTTTTTTTTCTTTTTGGTCTGAATGGAAAGAATGCTTTAAGCAAGGTGAGGAGGGGGAGGGCAAATTGTATTGAGTACCTGGAGCACTTAGTCGATCGAGACGTGTTTCTGAATGTATAAGCACACGTCGCAAGATTTTGTTAGTAATTTGAACTTAAACTTTTTGTAAAACTTCTATTGCTTCGATCTGTACATATTAGTATTTGTTTACCACTCAGTATTGCAACTCAGTACTGCAGTATTGTAACTTAATGCAATAAAAATCCGACTTATCTGAAGCTGAAGAAAGTTGTGGCGAAAGAGGGAGACAGATGGTTAGGCTGCCAAAAGAATATCATAAACAAGAGATGTGCTCGAGAATTTACTTCTAACCTATGCGTCAGTTATTAAAACTAGGCACTATAATAATACAATTTTATACATGGGCCTACATAATTTTACTTCTATTTAAATTAGCTAGGTGCCAGATTCTTATTTCCAATCGCCGTGTCTACTTGGCACCGGTTGTTTTTCGAGCCTGAACAAGAGTAATATTGGCAGAAATTCATTATGTATTACACGTGTTGTTACGTTAAACAAACTTTTTCTTTTCCATAACCTCAGATAAATAGTGTTGCAAGCATACAAAAAAAAAAAAAAAAAAAAAAAAAGATTATTTATATTCTTTCCTTTGTCAGCTCTGAGTGTGAGTAATGTTTGGTATATGGTGGTACACTTATAAAAGATTATATCGTGAAAGTACTGTATTGTTTATGTTTTCTGAGGTCTGTAAGAAAGAAAAAAAAAAAAAAACATAGAAGCAAGATTTTGACGAGTTCAACACTTTGCTACTTTAAAGTCTCGTTAGTCTGGGTATGCTTCCCATATATTGCTTCACTCACTAGAACAATATTTTGTATATTACTTGTCATGACATATCACAAACGTTCATAATCAAAGGAGAGGGTGGATCAGTGCTGGAGTGCTCACCTCTAATACGATCCCAAACTATTAAGTATGTGGTGAACAACTTCGTGTTTGTGTGTTTTCTAGCGATTGTGCCGTTTCTTCACACATGACCATTCCGCTGATTCTTTTGTAATCATTCACTTTCCTTAATCATTCGGCTCTCTTAGCCTACAAAGCATAAACCCTGGGCGTGAAACTAGAAATTTCATTCAGTAATCGGGCAGTTGGAACTAATTTGTTGTCATGTTTTTTATTCGTTAATTTAAATGTTAACTTATGTGTTGAAAACACTCCAGTTGATCTGTAAATGTTCACCTGGACTAGTATAAACAATTTATGAGTTTGTTCCATTGGCTGAAGAAAACAACAGTATAGCGCTAAGATATCATGGTGAAGTAATCTTAATGTTTAAAGTAGTTCAATAATAGCACTGAAGAATTCTTAAAACACTCATGGACATGATTATCATCTTAGGTTTGAGTTGTCAGCATGCACAATGTAATATATAGATGGAAAACGTTATCTTCACTCTCATCACAGACACACAAATTCAAGAACTAGTGTACCCCACTATAAAAACTAAATGGACACATTAAACTGATAATATAATAATAATAATACACAATGATTAGACAGCTGCAAACATATACTAAAGCTAATATCAAAGACCACAAGACAAAAATACGCAGGTTAACTTAGAGATAGTGTTATAATTCACTATTTGATAGAAATTATGAATACTATTAATGTGGTTTAGTGTGTATTTTTACGTAAAGGAATTAGCTGTTAGTATAACCTAGAATAATGGTTAATGGAGTAAATAACCACACTGAAGGCATATGTATATTGGTATCCTAGGTTTTTTTTTCTGCAGCATAAATTCTTCTGTATTCCTTATCCTAACATTTCTCTCGTTTTAGAGGCATTATTGTTGCAAAATGTAGAACGCCGTTATTTTTATACTTGTAACTTTGAAGCTATTTTTTAAAGATTGTTTTTGTTTTTCTTTAAGCGTACAAAATAGTACATTGTGTATTCGAAATATTTTTGTTCTTTGACTACTACAATCTTCCAATTCAATATGGATTTTATTCTCCAAAATAATGACGTAGGGAATTGCAGTATTATTATACTTCAAGATGAGAAGAGCTATTTCTCAGAGTTGCAAAGGAAAATTTTTGTTCTATCTTCAACATAGTTGCGGCACTTCTGTGTGTAATGTATTAGTTCAGTGTATAATTGTTATAATATTTCAGGTATCAATGGCAACTTTTAAACTTCAAAAGGTTGAGTTTATTCAGGAGTCTGAAGGATTTTCGTCATTACTGAAGGTGCAGTGCTCAAGTCTAAGTTCAGAAGAATGTGCAGCCATACCATGGGATGAATTCCAGGTAAGAATTATTATTCATGTTGTATTTTATATTATTGATGATGCTTTTTCTCCTTTAAGACATTTTGCAAGTTACTTCTTTTGTGCTGTTAAATTTATAACCAAACATAGCACTTTCATAGTTCCAGTAGATTTTTCTTACTCTTCTTGTATACGACAATTGATGACTTCGAAACAATGACTTTTCCTTTGCACTTTTAATCAAATTTGAAAGTTAAGCATCAGTATAATAGAATGCCGGCTATATCTCTAAATTTTGTTGAGAATTATTAAAAAGTGAGTGACTTCAAGCAGGAAATCTAATATCAAATTTAGAACCTGTGGCAGCTCCACAGAACACATGAGAGGAGAGAAAAACTATCCAGAGTCACGAGAATTGCACTTCTACAGAAGATACAATATGTACACATTAGAAATAAATATTTAATAAAGAGTACCTTATATTGGATTGGTGTGTGCAGAGTACCCAGTATAAATGACATGTCCATACATGTGTACATCATCGACTATGTGGATTTTTGCGTTTTTCTTACTAGTGATAACCCGATGCATAAATCTTCTCCCGCTTGTATCTCGTAGTATGAAAGGATAGCAGACTTCGAGCGGACATACGTTGTTCATTGGAATAAGGTCATCGTGATTTGTGTGTGTTGTTACCAGTTGCCTCATCATAATGAAGGGATACATTTGTAACAAGTCCGCCAATATAGGAACTTCGTCTGGAGACAGTTGCTACAGCTTGTTTCAGAAAAACATCAAAACATGAGTTGGTGGTTGTGGAATTTCCAAAACTGAGCTGATCAGTGTCGAATAGTGCATTAATTATCATATCTGCTTCAAACGCCTTGTTAATGTTTCCTGTTGCAGATCTTCCATTTTGAACTTATACAGTGTAATCATTATTAGTTGCAATGAATTCCACTTCGGTGCCTTTGATGTACTGCTACGCAACAGTACATACCACGATCAATTGAGCAGCACAATATCACATGGCTACCAGTGGCGTGATGTCAAACATGCAGCAAGAGGTCGGAAATTGGCTCTTTTGTGCCTTTAGTTGTCGTAACTAAAGTTTCTTAAAGGCACTCATTTGATATGCACAAGTCAAAGATGGTAGTTCCTTTAAAAACTTTGTTAAACGGTTGCATTTCAATTTGTACATATCGTATCATATTATGCTACAATTCAATTAGCAAAATAACACAAACAAGTATATGATACCAATATCTGGGAAGTTTTTTTTTACTTCTGCACTAGAACTCGTGGTTTATAGCAGTGGTGCTCACCCCCCCCTTATGTCCATGACGCACCCGCCCCCGCAATTGTCTATCCATAGGTATTCTTCCATGAAAAAAAATCTTTTCGATTAATTTTTACCCCCCCCCCCGTCAAACATATTTATATATATTTTTAACCCCCCCAAATATTTCAATGACGCAGTTTGCGTCATAGCCCCCCCTTGTGGGCACCCCTGTTTATAGCATTAAATCAGTAAGTTTTCTCATGGATCTGCATTTTTTTCCCATTACCTTCAATGGAGTATTTCGTCCGTTATTAATTACTCGTAATTGTCATCCATTATTGTTAGGTTAAGATCATAATGAACGGTTTACTAACATTTCTATTAGATTTTTGCAGTTATTGATTGAAGATAGTTTTCTTTCCTCTAGCTAGGTGTGGACGGTTCCTGAAAACGTAAACCGCGGTTTCGGTTTGTCACTTAAACCGGTTTGGAACGGTTAACCGAAACCGAACCGAACCGTTCACAAACCGAACCGAACCGAATCGTATCGTTCAGAACTGTCCGTAGAACTTTGACAAACTAAACTGTCATACGACCATTTAGCAGATTTGTGTATAATAAAAGAATAAAATAGCAAAGAGCCTGAAAGTTCTCATTGCAGTATATATATATATATATAATGTTTGTATATTTTTTGTATGTATGTAGATAGATAAAAAATATCACATAGCTAGATACCACGTATGCACAAAAAATCCTGGCAATACAAGTATTTGATGGAGAAATGATCCCAATAAATTCCTTCAAATTAGAAGCATTTCATTTGTCAACGGAATAATAAACCATCACTGGTAGTGATCAGTCTTTGAAAAAAAAAAATAAAATTCGTTGGGTTAAGTTCTGACCTGTTAAGCCCCCATTCTACAACTGCTTCAAATTCGAAAATGTTATTATTATTCTTGTTTACCTTCACTTTTAATATTCCTGCTCAAATAGCAGCTTGCATGTGTGTCTTCATTTCTCTCATTTTTCATACTTTCATTCTCACCGTCGTGATTAATATTATAAGAAAAGCGTGATTAACTAATCAGACTTATCATCATCAAAACGTCGAACACATATTTCAAACTTTGACCGTTTCTGGTTTTGAAAACTCTCCCACGTGCAATGTAAGTCAATACTCGGCACCTTGTATATCACATCGTTAACAAATCATTGTATAATTACTTTCTGTAAATAATAAGCAAAAACTTCTTGTGAGTTTTGCTGAAACGTTTGGATTGCGAGCGTAGCGAGCAAGAACATTTTTAACAAATCTATTTCTTTGCAAACCGACAACAATATTGATTTAATAGGGCGCCAATACTTTTACGGGGCACCACATCGTTTACTCATTTTCAACACTTTCTTTTTCTTATTGCTTGTTCGGCGCCCTCTTGCTACCAGCTCCTCCCCCCCTCGTAACTACGGCTCTGGGTGTGGTATCTTCTCCGTCACGATGTAGGTTTTGTACATTTGCTAATCGTACACATAAATATCATTCTCTGACAGAAGAGTTGCACTAAGTTGCAATCTCGCTATCTTCGATTCTGGACAGTGAACACAATGGCGAGGAAACATCTACCATTTCCCACTTTAATTTCTCTTTATTTCATCACCATATTGCCAACGAGTGTGATTACAGAGGTAATAAAGGAGTACACACGTGAGAAATTGTAAAAGATCTAGGCTTATTAATAGACCAAGGGCTTAGCTAGAGTAAACACATTTCTGAACAGTGTATTAAAGCTAAGCGCATCTTACGACAGCTTTATAAATTAAAAGTCTATTTGTCGCAAGAAACAAGACTATATCTTGTTAACACTCTCATTTTGCTTCTGTTCGACTACTGCGATTCCGTATATGGTAGCTCTCTCTCCACTCAAAATACTAGGGCAATTCAGAAAATACAGAATTACTCTTTACGCTTCTCTCTCAATTACAGAAAGGCTTAGCATATTCTGCCGGTACTTAATGAAAACAATATCCTAACCATGTCCCGAAGACAATATCTCCGATACTGTTGTTTACTATACAAAATAAATTTACATAAAACACCACCTTATTTGCATCATAAATTAACATGTAGATCAGAAATTCACCGTTACAATACCCGAGGAAGTAATAAACTGAATATGCCCCAGCATTCTTGAAAAATAACAGAGAAGGCATTTTTAAATTCGGCAGTAAGAATCTGGAACTCCCTACCACAGTCAATCACTGACAAACCATACAATTCATTTAAATCATCACTCCAAATATTATTATTTAGAGATCAGAGACAAAGCATTGGCACATATGAAAGGTTTACTACAGTATGAAATTGGTACGAAATTGGACTAACCGTGTTTTTTTTTTTTTTTTTTTTAAACATTTACTGAGTGGTTTGTTTATCCTAGGAATGCCCAGACGGATCCGGATCCTACAAGATCCGGATCCGGATCCTATAAGATCCGGATCTCGGATCCGGATCCGAAATTTCGGATCTTGGATCCGGATTCGGATATCCGGTTCTTGGATCCGGATCCGAAATTTCGGATCTTGGATCCGGATCCAAAGTTTCGGATCTTGGATCCGGATCCAAAGTTTCGGATCTTGGATCCGGATCCGAAGTTTCGGATCTTGGATCCGGATCCGAAGTTTCGGATCTTGGATCCGGATCCGGAATTTCGGATCTTGGATCCGGATCCGGAATTTCGGATCTTGGACCCGGATCCGAAGTTTTGTATCTTGGATCCGGATTCGAAGTTTTGAATATTGGATCCGGATATCCGATTCCTGGATCCACACCCGAAATTTCGAAGTTCAGATTCATACTCCTGTTTTGAATATTTTAGGCCTTAGATTGAGACCCAGAACTAAAATATCCATATGTATAAAATTGACTAGGTGAATTTTATCTAACTCAGTGGGAAGACAATTCAATTTAAATGACAAAAGATTACATCAAAATCTGATTTTCACATTTTTCGGGTTAGACCATTGTTCCGCACACCCCATCATTTAGTCTTTAGTATATCTTTAAACGTACTACAAGTATGCCACTTTCATCTGAAGTCAGTAGTTGTATAGATCTGCCTTTTGGTATATATTAATCGAGTTAGGATTAAAATTCGATTGTTTGTGAGACCTATGATAATATTTTCAGAATGAGTTATAACGTTGAAAAACTGCATAGTAATGCTGCATATTTTCTTTGTGCCACATTGGAATTTAATGTAGTCTATCTTATACAATCGGCTCTTATGATTAATTCAATGATCTGAACTCCTGCAGCATTACGCTAAAATCATGGATGTCTTTGAATTTTCGTCATCATTTCTATTTTTTTTTTATTACGAGCAAAATAAATATCATAAGCGGTATTTTACATAATACATATAGACGCAGATCAGTCAGTTGATTGCTTAAAGTTTATAGCAAAGCTATTACATTTCTAAGACACTGGCGGCCTTAGGACAAAATCCATGGCTTTCCCATAAAATCTTAAATATCTCTATATAAAAAGGGCAAAGTCCTGAGTGACTGAGTGAGTGAGTGACAGATCACCGTACAGACCAAATCGCTTAAGCTACAAACTTGAAATTTGGACAGTTTATAGGGTTTGTGACGTAGGATACCACTAAGGAAGGACTTTGGGAAATTCGACGAGGAAGGGGGGAAATGGGGTGGAAAATATTGATGATTCTTGACGTTAGATACTTCAAATTTGGTATTTGGGTTTCTCATTGAAAATAATTTGATACTTGTTAAAGTGCTTTTTGATATTTAAATTAGAAGGGGCAGGGAAGATGTAGAAAGTAAAAGAACGGGTGGTAATTGCAATTATTGCAATTAGTATAATAATATGCCTATATCTCGGAAACTTAAAGGGTTAGAAACATGGAATTTGGTATTTGGACTTCTCACTTAAAATAATTAGATACGTATTTCAACGTTTTTTTTTTTTTTTATGTGTGGCCCAGAAGGGAAGAAAAGGGGCGAGAAAAAAATTAAGTGGGGATTACAATTATTGTATTAATATGTTATATCCTTTAAGGTTAGAGACTTGAAATTTGGTATTTGCACTTCTCATTGAAAATAATTTGACATGTGTTTCAGTGTTTTTTGACGTTTTAGTAAAAAGGAAAAGAAAAGAGATGGAAAGGAAAGAGGGTGGGGATTGTAATTATTATAATAACATGTCGATATCTGGGAACCTCTGAAGGTTAGGAGCATAGAATTTGGTATTTGGACTTTACATTTGAAATAATTAGGTATGTACTTAAGCGTTTTTTTGATATATGTCTTAGAGGGGAAGTAAAGGGGCGGGGAGAAAAGATTTTTATATCTCGGAATCCTGGAATGTTAGAGAAATGAAACTTGTTATTTGAACAAAAATTCGTTATCTTGTGAAATGAAATGCTTGTGTTTTACATCCCACATTTATACCGGTTAGGCTAAAGGAGACGGTGATTATGAGAAATAAATGAAATGAAGAAAGTAGGAGGAAACGGGAAAACCCCGAGAAAACCCACGAGCACGGTGTTTGTCCACCACAAAGTCCACACGGTGCAAGCTGGGATCGAAACAGGGACCCCAAGCACCGGAGGTGAACGCTCTACCACTGAGCCACCGCGGCCCCTTAAAAATTCGTTATGTTTGCAGGCGTATGATGTGCGAGGCCGTAGACCGAGCAAATGTGTGGGCTGGGGGGAAAGCCCCCATGTACTCGCACTGAAATTCGGTATGTCTCGGGATACCGGAATGTTATTACCTACAATTTGATATTTGAACTGAGATTCGGTATGGTTGTAGGTTTACGAGGTACGAGGTCATAGGCCGATCAAATGAGATATCAGAGGGTCTAAGGGCAAATCCCCAGACATTTCTTTTTAAATTGATTATGATTAGAGGCTTTTGTGGTTCGAGGCCCTAGTAACGGGGGTCTAGTGGCGAAGCCCCCAACTAGCCGAGGTCTATTAAGTATATAAATGCATTTGCGTAATGACTGGAAATTGCATGTATGCCTGTGGACAAAATTGCATAAGTAGCCACGAGAAATGACAATCCTTTAAGATAAAAATTTTAAAAAGCTACCAAAATGTACTTTTGAATGAGTTGTATAAAATTATGTTTGCGCAGGGGCGAATCCAGACCAGACTCCTGGAGGGGGCGGATGGATTCTTAGGGGGCGGTTGGGGATGCTAGGAGTAAAAAATTACTTAGACAGGGTGTCTACTGGTCATGAAAGTCATGAAAGTCATGAAAAAGTCATATATTTTGCTTAGTGGTCATGAAAGTCATGAAAAAGTCCTTTATTTACCCAACTGGTCATGAAAATCTGAAATCTCAGAGTATATTTTTATACTTCATACTTTTATACCTCATACTGCATGTACTGAAACAGTTGTATCAGGTCAGTAATTGTGAGAATTTCCCCCGCCAGTTAGGGCTGGCTAACTGGTACTTTACTGTCTTCCTAGCTGCTCCCCATTTCATCTTCTAGTCTCTGTAATATAGTAACAACTTTTTACTGTCCAACTTTCTGATCTGCTATTTCTTTACTTCTAAGAAATGTAAATTGTGAATTTTGGGCCTTTAGACTTATGCAAATAATATTATTCGTTTGAGTTTGCAGATTTTAAATTTGATGATCTAATTTTTTAAAACGAATTTCTTTTATAATTTGTTTTGTCTTTGGGCAGTTCTCTGAGTGCTTAATTTCAGACAAATTTCTGCTAGACTCAGAATTAAAACTTCAAATACAGTATAGAGTGATTCATTGGTAAGAGCAGGCCCGTATTTAGGTAAGTGCTATACTGTGCTCGAGCACAAGGCGGCAGAATTTTAGATTCTTTAAGATTCACAATAAGTGATATTTAAGACTAGACGCAACCCGCATAGTTCCGATGCACCACTGATGGTAGGGGTTTATTAATAAATTAATAAATTTTTATCACCATGGTCATGAAATTTTGAACAAAAAGGTCATGAAAAGTCATGAAAAAGTAATGAATTTACTTTCTGGTATTCCAGTAGACACCCTGTTAGATGATCTGAAATTGCCACAAATTACTACTAAAGTACACTGTTAATGGTGGCGCTGGGTAGGGGCAAACGACTTTTCGCCCTCCCCCTGCATCCGCCTATGTGTTTACATGAATTATATAGCTCCTTATACAACCTATGCAGAGTTAATAGTAGTGGATTACTAATTACAAAGATACGTGTTACTGCTCGAGGCTCCATATGGTATTTTGTATACACATACAGTACATTAATACACTGATTTTGATACATTAATTGCCATTTAGAACTTCATCTCTACTACAATTCTTAATTCTAACTGGAGTGGTACGGTCACAGAAAAACGTATTTTTAAAGAAAGAAAAAAAATGCTCATCAAGAGCAAGAAAAGGAAGTTGCTCCTTAATTTGATTTGATCTATATTTTATGGGCTGTTCTATTAGCAATGGCCTAGCCCATCACGACTAGGAAATGGCCTCATTCAGTGACCACAATAACTCAGAAAGAATTAGAAAAGTAAGCAGCCAGAGTCTAATGAAGAAGCTTGGGCTTGAGACTAAGGTTTCATCCCAGCATTTGACTAGTGTTACAGAAAACAAAGGACAAATTTCCACCAGGACGACAGCTTTAAAAAAGATTTACTACCTTTTCGGTCAAGTATTTCCACTAGAATCTAATCTGACAATGAGATTGCTCTCACCTAACTCGACAGTTTTACTCAATCAAATTTGGAGTAATTGTGACATATTAAGGCACGAAAACCAAATATCAACAGAATGAAGGGAACGCAAGGCTGTCACACGATCAGATACCAAAAGTGTCTTAAAATCTTATTTTAAGCATAGGAATGAAAATCACTTTGTCAATAATTTCGAAAATTTTGCTAATTCGGAACACCCGAATTTTCTGACACGGAGTTTCGAATCCGGATCCAAGATCCGAAATTTCGGATCCGGATCGAAGATCCGGTTTTTCGGATCCGGATCTAAGATCCGAAATTTCGGATCCGGATCCAGTGTCCGGATATCCGGATCCAAAAATATCCGGATCTGGCCATCCCTAGTTTATCCTTAGTATTATTGAATGTACCATGTTATGTTGTTATTTGTATCTTGTATCTTATTTGTGTGTCTGTTTTTTTCTTTCTTTTCTTTGTAATGATGACAAGAGTTAGGTGGCTGAGCAGCCTTCGGCTGAACCTCGCCCGCTGAAATAAAGAGAAATTCAATTCAAATTGGCAGACATTGATCTGGCATACGGGAAAGCGGACGGTAATGGCCGTGTGGCACAACGGTGTACAGACAACAGTTTCCTAATCTTAGAATTCTACACCACGCAACGTTTTCAGGTGTAGATCGAAGATTACAAGAAACAGGGTTGCTGGAAGCACACAGGCCCAATGCTGGACGAAACAGAACCGTATGGACTGTGACTTTTGAGGAGGAAATTCTTGCTTGAGATCAGAGAAAACCGTCCATCAGCACACGGGTAGTAACTGCTGAAATTAACACCCATCATCGGCAGGTTTGGAACATGCTTCACGAAAATCAAATGTACTCTTTCCATGTCCAAAGGGTGCATGCATTACACGCCATCCACGTAGGCGGGAGTTTGTCCAGTGGCTACGCGAACCATGCTAATATATCCCGCTTCATGTCTCGTATTCTCTTCAAAGATAAAGCTATGTTTTCCCATGATGGGGTGATGAACACTCACACTCAACATTTGTGGTCTGAGGCAAACCCATATGGAATGTCAACTCGTGCCCATCAGGAACGGTGTTCTGTGAATGTGTGGGCATGAATCGTTGATAATTCTCATCAGACCGTACCTACTACCACAATGCCTAACCGGGTGGGAGTATTGGATATTTTTTAAAGAGATTCTGCCTGAACTACTAGAGACTGTGCCACTGGCTGTTCATCGAAACATGTGGTTTATGCACAACGGTGCTCCAGCACATTTGCTGTGGAGGTGCGAAATTGTCGCAACGCATTCTTTCCGAACAAATGGACGGCAGAGAAGGACCGGTATCATGGCCACCTCGCTCATCCGACCTTAACCATTTAGATTTATTTTTCTGGAGCCATATAAAACAACTAATCTACGCGACGCCTGTGCAATCAGAGGAGGATTTGGTTGCTCGAATTGTTGCTGCAGCGTGGAGCATTCAGGAAACGGCAGGAGTGCTTCAACGCGTTCACAGCGTTTTTCCCTTCGACGGCGCTGTAACCTTTGCATTGAAGTGGTGGGTTGAAACTTTGAACACCTTTTGCAGTGTCCGTTCTGACAATCATCCTCTTTCCATGTAAACAAAGACTCCCCTCTGTACCTTGCTTCCTACAACTACCTTCTGTATGCAGTCCCGTTATACGATTTGGATGCAGAAATATCGGCCCCTGTTACAGTACGTACAAATATCGTGAATTGAAGGAATATTTTGTTTCACACCCGTCAGTTTACAACATTGATTGAAAAAAACGTACCTTGGTTTAAACCAGCTTGTTTAAAAAAAAAATCTGGTTTAAACCAAAAAAACGAAGAACCGAAACGAAAGAAACGAAAAACCTGTTTCTTTTGTGATTTTTTATAGTTTATTATTATGGAACCAAAGGAAAATTCTAAACATTGTTTCGTTTTAATAATGTTTACTATTGATAAAATACATCGAAATGCCGTACTTTTTTTGGGGAGGGGGGCCATACAAACCCCACGAGAGGCAATTATTGAAAATAACAAGAATCTTTGGTAACTATTTATGTATAAATGGGTCAGAGCCAAAGTGGACTCAAATAATTCGTATCTTTAATCACTTTTCTTACTGATATGCAAAGTAAGTCGTTATATTTCTTTAACTTGGACTAATAAAAGTCGTAGTGAACTGACTTGGACTAAATTAGTTCTTCTGTACTCTGCAGTACTTTGAAATTGTGCAATTGTTTATTTTTTTGTCCTTCTGTTCTAATGACTCTTGACGATTATATTAACAAATATGTAAAGATTAGTCAACGTATTTTAATCAGGAGTCCTTCGTGAGTGAGTCGGCAGACGCATCGCATTTGTGGCCAATTCGTCCCGGTTTCTAGTTCAAATGGAGGACAATTTCTCTTGGATGTAAGCCGAGAAGCGGTTTGGATTCCGCTTTAAGCTTATGTGACTTCTTTCAGCATAACCCAGTTGTTGCATACTAACACCAAGTCAAAACAAGCTTATTTCTGTCCATATGTGATATAAATACATAGAGCAAATAATTTAAACCAAAAAAACCTGGTTTAAACAGAAAAAACCGGGTTTAAACCAAAACACCTGTTTTTTTTATTTTTTCAATAAAAAACATGGTTTTTGCCAACCCTGCTAAAATAGTTATATGTATTATTATTATTATTATTATTATTATTATTATTATTATTATTATTATTATTATTGTTATTATTACGCGTTCTTTATTTGTCTGTAGTTCTTGTTCAATTACTGTAGTTGTAAAGGTAGATGCGTTCTCAAAATCGTTGCAATATCATTAATATGTGCAGATCAGCAACCGGGATTTCTTTATTTTCTGTTACTTATCGGCTTGTACCGTACGTATTTTTACATTCTAGAAACGTCAAGTTTCCAGTGAGTTGTTGTACAACGACTTTACTAGTACTTTTTGAGGAGGTATGCAACCACACACAGTAATTTTTACTTCATCCGCCATCTTTTATCTTCGTGTATGAGTACTGACCTGCCACGTAATATTATTTCCAGGCAGTGAAATGTCCTTTACATGTTGTTGTACACTCAATTTACGTCATAAAATATCAGGAAATTCCCTATGCCGCCGTTGCACAAATCTGAAAACTGCAAATTTGGACAGAGCAGGTTAGGATATTTTGTCGATATCATGCCACATCACGTCTACAATCAGTAGTTTGTGCAATATTTAACTCTAAAGTTTGTTTTCCCACGCTTTCGGCAGCCTATAACACGTAAACGACACGCTTTTCACCTATGTGTACTGGAACTTTTTTTCTCTCTCTCTCAGGAATCACCCATCTGTTTCTGTACAACAAATTTAGCGCCATACTGTGTAGCGTCATCAGAATTAATTTGACTACACTAACTCGACAAAAGTAACTGTTCTCAAAAACAGCATACATTTTCTTGGTTACCTGATAATATTACATCACGATATATTCCACATACAGGTGTAAATCATGCCCTCCCCCCCCCCTAGTCATTTCAAGACGAATTTAATGTTTCATTCTAAACGTAGCTTCTCCTGGAATAGCATCCACCCTTCAAGTAACTGCCACCCCTACCACGGTATCTCCTAAATCCGCCCCTGTCGTAAAGTTGTCTTCCAACTGATATTAAGGGTTTTATTCCAAAATCCAAAGCATCAGTAAAAGTACCCACACAAGTACGACCCCTAAATTGTTTCAGTAATATCGAAATAATTTTAATCTGAATAAAGTTATACCGAAAAACGTAACATTCAGCATTATTATAATGTCTGGGTGGACGGTTGTTAATAATGCAAACTGCATTTCTGTCGATTTCAAATATTGAACTGAAACCGAACAAAACAGTCCTCAAAAAGGGCCCAACAGTTCTTAAACCGAACCGAACCATTGTACAAACCGAACCGAAATCTTTACAAACCGAACCGTTTCCAAACCGAAACGAACCATACCTAAACCGAACCGTTCCCAAACCGTACCGAACCGAACCGTTCCCAAACCGAACCGGACCGGTTTGAAGTCCAAACCGATTGATTCGGTTTAGACTACAAACCGAACCGAAACCGGTTAACCGGTTCTTGGAACACCCCTACCTTTAGCTAAGCAGCTCTGAGTTCAGTAACTGATTTCGGATGCTATAGTCTAAATTTCAATCTCAGTTTTGATGTTCGTAGAATTGTACGAAAATCTTACGTATAAGTCATAAGTGTGCCCGGTTCAAGGCTGTTTTTTAGAATCATCTTTTTGTAGAATTAGGTAAACTCTACGTTTATTACAAGTTGTTAAAAGAACTTCATTTTTTGGTTTCCTAGAACTACCGCCTTCGGAAAGTCTCTCGTTATCCAAAATGTTCAGGTACAAGCCTCTTCTTAATATCGGGAGTTACGTCAGTGAGTGGTTAGATCCGTGTCTCACGAAACTAGAAACGAAGAATGAAAAAATGCTATATTAGTCCGGTGGTTAAGAGCCAAAATTTTAGTGAAGTCTGTATTTTGTGACTAAAAGGTCACACTTCGCACAAATGTTCTTCAGATTATACCCAATCATTTTCGAAGGGGAGCCAAGCTGAAATTCTTGGCGGGTGGCTTTGCCAGGCATGGTTGCATACCTATAAGAGTGGATTACTATTTGCTGCATTTGAGTCGGTATTTGACATTCCCACATATTCACTAAATGGTAAAATGTGTAAAAATGGTACGCGTTTGTCATTAACTGAATCTACAAACAATATTGGCATTGTCCGGTGTAAAGAGGGCAATCTATATGACGGATTGTCTACATTCGAGGATAGATTTTCAAATTTCAGTGCTAATAGTGTTTGATCCATCACATGTTTTGTCGAATTATAAGTAGGTAATCAGAAATCAATTAAACTAAAATAATGTTATTATTGTTACATTTCAAATGTTTTTTTTAATTATAGCAAAATAATATCTTTAAAAAATAGCACAAACATAAGTAAAATGAAAATTTTGGCAAGCCAAAATTTTGGTAAATTCTGCATTTTGTTGCCAAAAAGTTATACGTCTCACATTTTTCTTCAGGTTATACTACCCATCCATTTGTGAAGGATCCAATCTTTGTTTAGTATTTCTTAAATGCATGGTTCAGGGTCGTCGTCATTTTAGATTTAGCTCGGGGGGAAGAGGGGGGGGGAAGACCCAAACTGACATAAGAGTTTCATGTTTTTAATAGTATATCAGTAGACAAGTGATTGAAGTGAATGTGTTCCTCAAAATCAGGGAGCAAGTAACCTTAAATCCCCTATATGACGCGCCTGGCATGGTTGCCTATTTGTGACCTGCTATCACTTGATACCTTGCATCCCGACGTGATGGCAGCTTTCAAACGAGATACCTTTGTTGCACGAAAAAGGCATCGATCATTTTCAGCGATGGCTCTCGAGCAAATTAATGCAACGCTCAAAGGAAACGGGCGAATTGTTGGACTGACGGAAGGTCCGGAAACATTACGGAGATTTCTTTTAACATTCCCAGAATATGTCATACATTGGACACATGGAATCCACTTTTAAATGCGAAGATGATGATACTAAATATCATGAAACATCTAAAACATTTACTGAAAAATGTCAGAAACTTGTTCATTCGTTAATAATGACTTTCGAGTATGATGGTAATCCTTTTCTGGAAACAACAAGAGAGCTTTACCGGATCAGCAACAAAATAATAGCACAATTTGAAGCAGATGACTACCTTGAAATGACGGAAAGAGAAGAACAATCGCAATTCACAAGATTTGTTGAAGAGAGGCTGAAGAACAAAATTAAGAAAGTTACTGATCCGTTGAAATACAAAAGGTTTTCTTATTCAAGAAACAACACAAGAGACGAATACGTCTTGGTGTAAAGTGCACCAGCCTTGCAAATGACTATGATTTGTTTAGTCGTCTGTACATTCCATGCCAATATAGATCGGGCGATTTGGACGAAATCTTTAAAAATGAAAATAAGTTGCACTCTCCGTCACTAACAGTAGGAGACTATACAGCTGAGTCACAAATCTAGTTTGTTCAAATGCCTTGAACTTCTTCAAAGGGAAGAAATTTTTCAAGAACCTGAAGTAGACGTGAAGATATTTTTATGATTAGCCATTATTCATGTGATTCCTCGAGGAGCAGTCAAAGCTTTTGAAGAATATATCGAAAACAGCTTGCAATAGTGAAATGAATCGATGTGATATGGGATAAATATTTTCCCAACTCCATAAAAGATATGACACGAGAATCAAGGGTAACTAGTTGGAAATATCGCATCTTATCTAACGCTCCAATTCCCAAGAACTTTCTTCAGTTCCTGCAATCAAATGACAATAGGCGACAATCTTTTCGTTTAATCAACTCAAAGTGATGGAGATGGGACTAATGAACAAAGACGTTTATACCACTAAAAGGGAGTTTTCACTGACTACGGCTACCAGATCGAACATTAATTCTTTAAGCCCCTACAACTACGAGGAAGCGGACACACGGATGATGCTTCATCTTGCAGACTCTCTCTCTTGTGGATATCGAAAGTTGCTCCTTCAAACTGTGGACACTGATGTTGTGGTTTTGGCTATTAGTGTTTTCGACAAACTGGCACTGGAGGACATGTTCTTTGCCTTTGGACTTGGACAAAGCTTTCGATAAGTACGCAATATCATTTAATGAAGGATTTGATGTTATAAAGGTTGTTTTGCGAAGGGTGGAATCGGTGAAACCATATTATTTAGTTGGTATTGGACTCGGCATTAGCTGTCGGTATACACATTTCACATATCCACAGGGATAATTTCTTATTGTATAATTAAGATTAGGAATGGAGTACCGTAATTGCTTGAAATACAGACTATCCATGAATAATCTCTTGACCTTCCAAGCAAATATACATAATGTCTATAAATGGAGCCACGAGTTAGCACATGCTGTTGTTCCGGCGAGTCAGCACTTCCCTCAGCGCTTGAAAGTGTTTGCTTAAATGCACTCACACACGCCTTCGTGAAATATCTTTTTATTTACTGCTAATCGAGTGACACTGTACGCTGTGCTTACTTAAGCATTGCAAACGACTAAGGCATGTGCTATTTCTGTATTCCAGATACATAAACGTGAGAGAAATGCCAGTCATTGGCAGGAGCGGATTAAGGGCGGAGCCAATGAAGCCCAGGCTCAGGGGTCCCCGAAAATCCCTCTCTTTGACATTAAAATATAAGAATCAACTTATTATATTATAGGCTTTAGACTTATGTTAATTATTTTCCGCTCGCTATGCTCGCGGTATCATTAGAGTTAAGTCTTCTTCCACCAGCGTCCTCACGATACCTATTTTGTGAGGTTGACCATTTGGCTTGTATTTGGCATTTGTGTATTACACTGCAGTATATGAGCATTTAACTGTTAATAATGAATGTAATTAAACTAATTATTGTAAACTTGGAGCCCATTAAAATATTACAGCATAGTTATCGGTGTTTCGGTAAGCCTGTGAGGCTGTGGAAGGCAGCAAAGGAAATTTATGCGCTGGAATTAGGGCTCCCTTGAAATAGTTGGCTCCAAAGCCGAATCAAACGCTGCAAATAGTGATCTACTCCTGTAGGTAGGCAACCATGCCTGGCAAAGCCACCCGCCGAGAATTTCAGCTTGGATCCCCTTCTCAAATTGTTGACTAGAGCCCAAAGAATATCTGTGTGAAGTATGACCTTTTAGTCACAAAATGCAGAGTTGAACCCCTTAACCACTGAACTATATGTAATACTGTAAAAATTATTCAAAATCATTAACTATTAAAAACTTGTTACTTAGAAAATTTAATAATCTTAAGACAATGTCGTTATTCATAGCAGGAACTAAAACAAATTTAGGAAGTAAACTATGACGTGATCCAGTGTAAACTGAACAAACGTATTTCCTCCATTACTAGGCCAATACGATATGGTCAAAACAAGACTCTTCTTTAAGTATAAAAGAGACGAGAATACCGCTGTTTTGGTACAGGGGTGGAGTATTACTCAGCTAGGCATTTCTCTACCGACGTTGAAAGCAGTATTTTAATATCAGCTCTAAAATCTCGGCAACATCCAGAATCTTTGGTTTATATGCGTTCTGTGACATCCAAATGGAAATGTTTCTACAGAATGAGCAATAATCTAATAATGAAGAGACTCGTTCCCAACTTTGCAGGATTCCAAGTCGGTACTGCATTTTTATTATAAAGTAAGTTAAGCAGAGATATAATTCTCACAATAATAAACAAAAGCACATCTATTAGCTTTCTATCGCAATCAATGGATGCTTTCAAATTGTGAGACATTCGAGTTGAATACACCTCCACACTATTGTCCGAGTGTCTCCGCTCTTATGCTCTTCATCGATCCGACAATTTAGCCCCATTTACCCGCTTTATGGAACAGATTTTCACGTGATAATTCCGTAATCACATGCTCTTTGCATAACGACATGTAATATTCGGCTTGTGAGAGTTCTTTTCAGAGAAAACAAGTAAATCACGTTATTTTCATATCATAGTAACGTTATGAGAACTCGTAACGTACCATCTATTGCATATTTTACCTTGCTTCTTTGGTATTAGCTACAATATCGTGTACTTGCATATTTCAGATTTCCTATATTTCGTTACCACATCACCAACCAGTGATTTTGTATGCTTGTCTAGTGGCGAACGAATGTTGCGAGAAATTGTCACGCAACACAAAATTCTTCATGTGAAAAATATGAAAGTTTAGTAGAAACCCAAGATGGTTTACAAAGAGCATCAAATACTATGTTTCATAGCATGTATATATATTCAGTAACAAACGCTGAAAAACATATTTTAAGTGTGATAGTGGAAATAACAAGTTATAAAGATTGTTTCTGATTGATTTTATATATTTATAAAGAAATTGCGTTTTAAATTATTAATTGAAGCGAGCGTAAGTGAGCTTCTACCATTCTACTCGATTGAAATTTATGTGCGTTTGTTCCACGATAACTTCTGTACAATTAATCCGATTTTAATAAAACTCGGTATGTTTGATACCTCCAGCTTTCACTGTTGTTTGGAGTTAGAATTAATAAGAAAATGATGGAGTCAAAGGAGAAGTAAATTCAACCCCATGTTGGAAGCTTGCTCAGAAAACAACTTTGCAGGGTAATTTATGTAATAGTTATTCGAAAACGTATTTTTTTATTTATTTATAGGAGATTCCGATTATCCCCCGATTTTCTAAAGAAACTTCGACAATAACTTTTATAAATATTATTTAACTTTAATATAATATTACGAACACTTTCGTTGAGGTTTTCCTATCATCTTCACTAGTTAGGATTAAAAATAATCAGGAGAAAGTGATGAATTTACATTTTCCAGTTCTTAAAGTGAATCCATCAACATTACACTTTCTCTGACTTTAAAAGAAAGAAAGAAAAAAAAGAGCTTTCGTAAAATAGAATAATTCAATTTTAGTGGAATGTGGCGTAAATATTTTTGAGGATTCCCAAGCGTATTTTCTGATGGAGCTGAAATGGGTTAAATATGAACAAGGAATTTCCTTCCAACCCCTCCACACCCTACCTGTTGATTATAAATAAAATATTTCCATAAAAATTTAGTAAACATACTTCGATATTTGTAAAACGTGTTTTGTTTGAGCTTAAAGGCCTACTCATGTAGTTCGGGGTTGAAAGTAGTGAAGAAGAAGTAGAATTGCTCAATTCAGCAATACTAGCATCATTAGTATTATAATTATTAGAACTGTAGTCTGAGATAGAGCAGCGGTAGCTCAGTAATAGTGTGTTCACCTCTGATGCGTGAAGTCCCTGGTTCGATCTCAGTTCGCACCAAGTGAACTTCCTGGTGGACATACACCGTGTGTGTGGGCTTCCTCGTCGTTCTCCCGTTTCCTCCCACTTTTCTTCATTTCACCATTTCATTCATTTCTCATCCATCTCCTTTAGCCTATATGACATAAAGTGGGACGTAAAACTGAAAGATTTCATTTTTGTAGTCTGAGATACTCTTTTCGTGTATGTAAATTACAATCACAAACTAGATAAAGGTAAAAAAGTTATAATTTACTACTGTGTATGCCAATATTTAGAGGAAAGAGAAATCACTTTAAACAATGTTTTGCAAAACAGTGCAACGTGAATATATTTGAGATCAAAATAGTGTTAAAGTACATTTTATAAAATGAATAATAAGGTGTACTCTTATTAACATATCAGAAATTTTCCAAATGAAGGTAATGGAGGATCTCGAAACAATCTTTCCAGAAAGGGTATACCAAAATGACACTGTGATTTGTTCTCATTCTCAATGTTTTGAATTTGGTAGTAATTCCGAGTCTAAATTTCATTCTAAAATTTTGTTCCATTTTTATGTAAAGATATTACAATTTGTGTCTGGTGTATTTTGTAGTTATTGCTTAGCTTGTAAGTCAGACATGATACTGATTTCGATTTTTGTCATATAAAGTGTTGCCTATTTTCGTAGTAGAATTTCTTTCCATTCGTTCTAGAGGAATTCTGAGACATGAATGCACAAGGCGTGGTCAGGAATTGTCCTTACGATACAGCACAGTACGAGGTGAAGATTCTGAATCTGTGTAATTTGACAATGGAAGTTATAAGTAATCTTGAATTCGTTATTTGCATTGACCCATGTCTAATTGTAAATAGTACGAAAATACGTAAAGATCTTCGTGGTGCTTCGCTTAAAAACTTACGTTCAGTATATACAGAGCAGAATCAAGCTTGATAATGTTCTTGTGGGCGTTGAACATAACGTAAAATTTTCTGCATCGAAATGGCAAACAGCATTCCCAATGACAATCCTTCTGTTCTTCGCGGAGCTGAAATCCACTTTTATCTTTACATTGACAACAGGAACGATGTTTCTGCCCAAAAAATTGTTAAGGAAATAATTTAAAAGCTTAAATGCCTTACCTCTCAAATGAGTTTGATGCATAATGGCGATAAACGAAAATACATATATACCAGTCGAAGTCACTCCATGAGGTGGGGTGATTCAACCGGTCGATGAAGCACAAGTACTGAACGAAATTAGACGTCATTGTGCACCGGCGGCCGCAATAGTGTGTTGTACTGGAGCTATAGTGAATAATAACCAAAAATATTAGAGAAAAGAAACTATTTCTGTGATACCAACGTACCTTGTAACAAAAGTTAATGAATTTGTGCGACATTTACATCGCTAAACACAAAGCGATTCCATTGCACGTGGGACATTTAATTTCTCCACAATCTGCGACTGAAGGACTTCGGACACATCATAATTGCCAGGAAAGATGAAATACGTGTTCTTAAAACTGATCTTCGTACGCACGAAAGTAATTCAATAGGGTGTAGAAATTACTTGCTCAGTGACTTTTCGTATGTAGAACCAGTCTTTTTGGCTTGTTGGAAATCTTACGAGAACAAACTCGTTCACACGATACGACCTATACGTTTAACGTTTAGCCTTCGTGGTTGTTAGGTCCAGGATCCTCTCCATGTATCGTAGGTAGAACTACATTTAAGGTGGTTCATTATCATAGAGATTATTATCTGCCTCCCTACCTTGTGAGGCAGCAGCTCCAACACTTTTGCCTGCAAGAATTAAAATCCTTTTTCCTCTGGGTTCTTTGACAACTTCTGATGCATGAGCGCTTTTCAGAAGTAGCAGAAATGCTTCCGTCCACGCTGTTTCGTGTTCAGTTGTGACATCATCTGTATTTTCCTTAATGTGCGGCACAGTTTTTAGAACTGCAGTTCGGTCAACGGAAAGATGCCGTGGCCTTAAATTCTTCACGGACATTGTGAAATTGGCTTGTTCCGATCCTTTCCAGTGTCGAAGGCAATATTTTAGAAAAGTCGGTTTTTGGAAGCACACTTGTTTCTTCCTTTTCCAAGAGTCCAAACATTTACGCCATGCCGATTTTTAGCGGTCTACGATATCTAACGGTTGGCACAAATGAATTGAGTGTGGTGGTAGTAATACAAAATAGATATTTGATTTCTCACACTCGTTTAGAACTTCCATGGACAAGTGACTGGACAGTTTATCACCTATAAGAGCTTTGGGGCCACCAAAGTTTCGGAGGTAGGGTAAACAAATTATTTGAAACTAGTACTCAGATATGTTCGTATCAAACCAGCCAGAAAGATTCCTGGTGTAGCGAGCACCAGTCATTCAGCCTTTCACCCAAGTCGGATCTAGGTGTGCAGCCTTGTACACAGTGTATGGTAGAAGCAGAATACCTGTTGCAGTAGCTGCTATCATCACGCTGGCACTTGACTTCGACTAATCGAAAAGAACTTCATAATGTTTGACACCCTCGTTTGATTACGATTGTCGCTTTCCTCGGATCATTACAAAAGTTTATCTCATCAAAGTTCACAATATTCTTTGGTGGTACACTAACCAGCGTGGTCTGTAAGTTGTCAAATTATTCGGATAGCATCTTACGATCGACGGCGGCAAGCACACGTTTTACGTTTTCCCCAAATCTAAAAGTGAGTTCATTGCGACGATCGAGAATCCCTTTACCCTCTCAGTTACTGGGCAGTTTTTCTTAAATCGATGTTCTCGCCGACCAGGTTTGTTCAGTAGGTCTACACCAACAGTTGTATGTTCATCACACGCAAAGGAAAGTCCTATTCAGCACACTTCGCTAAATCTTCTGCCATGTGATAATCATATTTGGAAAGAACAGGTTGTCCACCATGCCGTCTCTGGCGGCGCTTGTGAAGTTTCTTCATGACTGCCGAGCGTAGGATATTATATTTTTTAGCAGCCCTCCGCACACTGCTTTTCCCTTCACAGATCTCTCGAATGGCAGATATCAGTCTTTCTCTATTATAATGAAGGTGCCTGCATCCTCCAACAACTTTAATATAGTTCCTTAATACCGAAGTCACCCACCAACTAACATTATTGTGATGGTGCTCGTATATCTTGGTACCTGTTTATTCTACGGTAACCAGACACTTGCATGCTTCAAACAGATCTCCTGGCCTGTAGTACACACAGGTTCTGAAAAGCTCTGTTGACAGACACAAAACATAAGGTAGTTTGTATCTTGCATTTGCTTAACATACATTTCGTTCTAATGACGTATATACTTTGTGAACAGAACAACTGTTGACTTCCAACATATTTTCACCTCGACAGTGCTTACATTGGGATTTGTTCTGATCTTGGAATAATAGACAACGCATGCATTTACATCTTTAAAAATGATAAAGTATGACCTAAAGTATAACCTAAAAACAAAAGATTTTTTGAAGCTGCAAGGTGGCGATAAAAGAATCATGTCTGAGTTTTACATATACATTTTCAGTCAATAGTATAATAATACACCAATGAAAAGCGTGAAATTCTACTTATATCGGAAAGGATTACCTCCTCCCCTCTCCTTTAGTAAATGCTAAATGACGCTATTGCAAAATCCACGCAACTTCACACTGCTAGAGCTTTAAGCATTTTGAAACTCGGTAATGCCAAGTTCTGTGACAAAAATTCCTCCAACCTTTGTTAAATATTTCTCATACTCGAGAAGTATATGTGCATTCAATGTAAAGAAGTCGTGTCTTATCATACAAAGCAAAGATGATTTTAGGAGGTTGCCGGTAGATCATATCTCCGATCATACTGAATGTAAATCATCAGTATTTTTGCTGCACTACTTTCATCTTCCGTAAAGTATATAATTAAGTGACCTACAAATAATGAACACCTAAACTGATGATAGTGATGACGTTCATCACTATTATCATTATAGGTGTTCTACCATTATTTAAAAGTCTTCCCTGGGATGTAGATGAATATATTTCTAATACAGGATGTGACCTATGTCTAGTCCGAAATGTTTTTCATGATGTCAACGAGTGTATTTCTAATGTGCGGTTACAAAAGGGTGAAAATATTATGTTGGGCTAATTCTTAGGGGAAAAAAACGTGCTATTAAGGGAAAGGTAGTGTTACCAGTACAGGCTAATAATGTGGAACTATTAGTAGAATTTCTAGTATTAAATGAGCTTCATGCATATGTTATTTTTGGGGCAAATCTTATGAAAAAATATAAACTACGAGTTGAAGATGATGGCGCATGCGGTGTAAGCCCTTGCATACAACAAAATAGTGAGAACGGTGTTATTGTGATTGCACAGGAAGTGAAGTGTGACTTCGTGCCTATTGTTATTATATCCAATATAAGGGATCTTAGTGTATTTTATGAGGAAACAGTAAAGGTTTCTAGAAGTAGTTGTAAGTCATGTAAATATGAGTGTTGTCGAGGTAAAGGTGAGTCGTAAAGAATTTTCCCCAGATTTGTATTTCGCCGAAGAAGTTATTAAGGATGCTGTAGCTCGTGCTACATTGTTCAATGAAAGTGAGATAGTTGAGCTGTACGAACTATTAATGAAACGTCGTAAAGTATTCTCGGTTTTTACTGGAAGCGTCTTTTTTTCAGTACCGTTTGTTGGAAGTCGATACAAATGAGCAGTGGCGTAACAATGGCATTTGGCGCCCCTAGGCAAAAAAATCTAGTGGCACCCCTTCACCCACCGAATAGGCCAATGCATGACCATCTATAACTTATGCTCACGCGCCACATCCCACATTTGACTAGCTTTGGGAAGTGTTGCCAACATGAGATTTTCTTTCCGCTTAAACAGGGTTAAAAATTCGCTAACAGAAAAAAAAATAGAGAAAAGTCATCACGTGTACAAAAATACTGTAAGTAATATTTCAATCGATATTTGAAAAGATCAGCTAGTTATTACTCTCCAATAATGTTGAGATTAGAGCCTAAATAGGCCAGTATCCTCCTCATCTATTTAACATTACGTCATCTTAGTATCAGGAGCGGACAAAGGCAAAATTTTTACCCGGTCAAAGTGTCTTTTTGGCGACCCCACCTAGTCCTAGTCTATATTTTACATTTTATTACAGTGATATTAGAAAATATGTTCGAAAATTTATTTTGGGGGTGCTCGTGTGGGCGCCCCCTGACGTTGGCATTCCGGGCAGTTGCCAACGTCTTGTGCCGTGCTTGTGCTTGGTTTTGTGTAGCCGCAGTAAATAGTAATTGTACTGTGCCTCATGGCAACACTTTCTCACTCGTTTTAATCCAGATCTTATAGGTCATAGAATTTGTCATTATTGTTGAAAGCCTCTTGCGCAGGTGAATTTTATTTAAAGTTAGTAAACTCAGTAAGTTCTCTTACATATACTATAGGAGTGATATCGTATTAATATAAGAGGATTAATTTCTTAATCATACAGTGCTATAACCTCGACGAGTTTACAGTAATATCAATAACTTAATACGCAAATGTAATAAACTGCGAGCGATGTGAGCTGGAATATTTATTCTTGCCATGTTCGGAAATGAAGACCGCGGAAACTTGGGGCTCCATTTCCCTTTTTTCACTTTCTTTTTATTAAAAATCTGGGGCGCCCCCTAATATACCGAAACGTCTTGCGCCCGTAGGCAATGCCTGCCCTGCCTAGCCTATTGCTACGCCACTGCAAATGAGCCAATTGTAGCTAAACCATATGATATATAAAAAAAAGTGTTGGAAAAGAATTACAGTTTACAGTATGGAAACTCGCTAAGGTCCGCCCACTTCCAAAAAAGAACAAGGCTGACAATATTGCAGACTACCGTCCAGCAGTGTCCTTCCCGTGCTTTCTAAAGTTTTTGAATATATTGTAAATGATCAAATTCGTGATTATTTAACAACAAAGCATGGATACATTTCAATCTGGTTTTCGAAGAAATCATAGTACATGTACTACGCTGGTAAACGTAACGGATGATATAAGATCGGCTATTGATAACAGAAAACTGACACTCCTTACCTTACTTGACTACAGTAAGGCATTTGAAACGATTGATTTTGACATATTACTTCAAAAATTACCATTATTGTTTAACTTTTCTGAATCAGTGGCTAAATGGTTTCATTCTTCTGTCCACGAACGTAAACAAAGAGTAGTGATCAATCAGGATCACAAATCGCCATGGCATTTTATTTACAGTGGAGCGCCGCAAGGTAGCGTACTATTTCCCCTTTCTTTGCCTTTTACATTAATGATCTTCCAAAAATTCTGACATATTGTAAATACCATATTTACGCTGACGATTTTCAGCTATATGCTTCTTGTCCCAAACAAGACATTAATAATGCAATTGAGAAAATAAATAGCGAATTAAACAAAATCAGCGACTTGTATATGGCTCACGGGTTAAAATTAAATGCAACAAAGTCGCAGTGCATCTTAATATGTTCCCCAAGAATTCTCTCTTCTATTGATATCTATCTGCTTCCAAATATAAAATTGTTCAACACTGTTATTCCATTCTCTACAACTGTCAAAAATTTAGGAGTCATACTAAATCAAAATATCTCCTGGTCAGATCAAATAAATGGAGTTTGTAAGAGAGCATTTGGTGCCTTGCATACGTTAAATCGACTACGAAATTTCTTACCAATATCTGAAGATCAAACTTGCCAAGGTACTCGTGTTTCCACATCTTGATTATTGTGACTTAGCCTATTCTGATCTTTCCGAAAATCAATCAAAGCTCTTGCAAAGAATGCAAAATGCGTGTATTAGATTTATTTTCAATTTAACTTACAGTGAACACCTCACATCATTTTATAAAAGACTGTCATGGCTGATATTAGTAGAAAGAAGAAATTTACATAATCTTACCCTATTGTACAAAATACTTACTACGTCAGAACAATCGTACCTAGCACGTAGATTTTTATATTTATCGGACTTTCATAAAAGAAGCACAAGATTACAAGATAATTTCTTGCTCTCTATAAAAAATAATTCAATTTTTCTTTATTGGAATGTGACCAATATTAGGATAACTTAAGTTGGAGGTGTGCCATTCGGTACACATACACAACATATTCATTAAAAATACACGATTCAACATTTTTAAAAAGCCAAATTTGAAGAGGAAAATGATGACAATTTCTACATTATTCAAATTTCCAGTTTTATATTTATTCCACTTTATTCTTTCTCTACGCAGAAACGACACTTCTGCAAGTATCGATGAAATTTAACGACTATTTGTTTTCTTATACATGATTCCCCTTGCCCACAGTAGCGTCATTTCAGGTTTTGTTTGAAATTAGAGACCGGACACAAGACTTCCGATATACGCACAGTTTTTTTTATTTGTATATTATACTATTGATTAAAATGTATATACATCTCAAACACAGAGGCGCGGGCAGTTGCCTACCTGCCCTTCCCAATTGGCATCCCTGCTTGCGCGAAATACTAAAGAAGTAGTTTCTGTTATAAACTACTATTTTCATATTGCTGTCTATTCAAGAGGGAAGATTAGACTGTGCTGTATTGAGGTTTAGCGTCCCTGTAACACCGAAGTTATATAAGACTTGGACCACTGCTTAATGTAGAATCCGAACGACGTGAGCTCCCGCCAGGAATAAAAAATAGGGCTCTTGAGCCGGAGTAGATGTTAGAGACAAGAGGAGGAGGAGAAGGAGCTTATATATATATATATATATATATATATAGTGTGTGTGTGTGTGTTGCAATGTACTATATTACATACCTTTGAATATTTATAAATTTCTTGCATTCAAACATGAATACTCCGAATGCCAAACGGACTTTTTCCCGTCAAGTATCTATTGAGAGAGCAAAGTGATAAGAACCAAAATTGAAGAGCGCGGGACAGGTCAGTAAAAATCCGTGAGAGACTCGAGACACATTTGCAGAAATAACTTTGGTGGGAAACAAGTATCGATGTGCGGAACCGTTTCCAAAATAACCGCCAAAATCAGTACGGTTTCAGGTAAAGTAAACTTCTTAGTACATAATAGGAACACGGTGGGAGCAAACATTGAAGTAGGTAATTGGCATAAAGCACATTGTGCTGTGGTGTTTTGGTGACCCCAGGGGTTGCCCTGTGGAGGGTGCGGGGGCTAACTTAAAATTTTCAAATGGGAACATGAGTCGAGTGATACCTCATTCGGCCCACTTGGGAAACGAAACAACTTCGATATGAAACAAGTGTACCGTTTCCAAAATGGCCGACAAAAATTGGTCCTGTTTCAGATACGCTTGCGTGGTCTGTAACAACAAAACGTCATCGTACTCTACGAGCTTAATCAAGGCCGTTTGATTTAAGTGTCAACAAGACCACCGTCAGAGGGGACGGGAAAAGTTAATTTGAATTTGGACTGGGTCCCCTCTCTAAAATGTGAAAACAAGTGACTTCTAATAAACATTTTACCTGTATCTCTATTTGATGACATAACCTATAATCAGACTTTGGAAGCATTGTGTTGTGCCATAATACGTGAAATACTAGAAAGTATTAGTGTGAGAATTTGTGATTTGTCATACCACAAAGTAGTAAATCCAGTATGACTATCAATGGTTTGTTCTCGTTGAGTGCTCTTGTTCAACGGCTTTGTCCTTGTGTCTATCTCATTGCCTCGCTCTTCGTGAGGGTGGTAATGACTTAAAGTCGCTGTGAGAACGTACCCAATGAAGTGGTGTGCGTAGATTGTGGTTGAATACATCGTATGTGGAAGAGTCGAAAGCAGCACGAGATTTCTACGAGTATTGTGAAGAGTATTTATTGCAAGGAAACACATACAATTGCATCGATATTGCAAGGCAGTTCCACATGTGCTATTAGCATTAGTGGAAGCAGCATACGAATGGGACAGTGATTGTGTTTGATCATTGTGTCTATATGTTCTTAGTGTTAGGCGAGTACGGAACACGCTACCCACAACTCGTGCTTGGAGTAGCGTCTGCAGCAACATGGTAGTATCGTCCGAAGACGGAGTTCGGATCGTTACCTACCTGTGCAACGAATGCAGAACGTGCAACAGCAATTTTGACACCAGTAAATGTAAACTCCTATGCAAGTATTAGAAACCTGACTTAGTCAGTGATGTGTGTATTTTATACCAGTACAAGTTGCATCCATACTATCTCATACTACATCAGGAACTGTCGGTAAATTATTTCCATGATAGAGTGCAATTTTGTGTATGGTTGGAAAGTGTGGAAAAGATAAACCGGAACTTCGTATCCACCATATTGTTTAGCGATCTAACTACAATTACGAATACAGGGCATATAAACCGACAGCGTTTACTTCCGCATGATCATCGAGTTCTCCCAATTTAATAAATTAAATGACTTATCGACAAATCTCGTGAACACTTAGATAAACATCTGTCACAGTGAAAGAAGTAAGTGTCAGTTATAAAAAGTTTCTGATATTCTATAGGGTACTATGGGGGTGAACCATAAAAATCTTTGTCATAGAAACTTTCACTCATTACAGCACCAACTATTACGAATCGAATGAAAAAAAAAAGTTTCGAATAAAATATGCTTACTTTTTCTCATAGAATCCAAAGCTGCAAGAACAATGGGAGGGGGCTCCGTATTTAAGTTCTCAAAGTTGACCCCACTCCACTCTCAGGACAATCTGGTGGGCTAATTTTATCACAGATAAAGTGCTCCTTCCAAAATAACTTTTTATTTTGAACATTTTTTTTATCGGACGCTTATTTCTCCAGATATTTTGTAGTTTTAAATTTAAAAAACTCATATATTGTATATACGTATGTTACGTCATACTATGTTGTATACAGTATTATTTTATATATTATGGCACTCAAGTGTGAATGATATAATATTAAGAGCTTTAATATCTGCGGGGCTCCCAGCAGTGAGGGAACCGAATGGATGTAGCCGTTCAGACGGAAAAAGACCTGATGGTATGACATTAGTACATGGACCTAATGGTATGACATGGAAGAAAGGAAAGGCATTGATTTGGGATTTCACATGTTCAGATACTCGAACCTTCAATGTTCCTCAGTACAAGCTGGACTTTTAGCTGCTCGAAGAGCAAAAGAAAAAAGGATCTACTCGATAACTATTGCTTTGTTGCAATAGCAATTGAGTCTAGCGGTTCTTGGGAAGAAGGTGGCCTCAAATTTATAAATGAAATCTGCTACCGTCTATCAATTAAATCAGGAGATACTCGAGCAAATTCTTTCCTGATTCAACGTATTAGCATAGCCATTCAACGTGGGAACGTGTCGGCTATTATGGGAACGTTACCCACCGGTAAAGAGCTAGAAGAGGTCTTCTGTGATTGCAGAGCAAGGAGATTTTAAGTAAAAACAAATCATTGGTGCAACAATTTATATAACAACCGAGCAAGGAGTAGGGAGAGTCAGCTCATAGTCCATAAGTTTACATGAAAAATTACGGCAGAATGCTGTACTGTACGTCAAGACAGTGACATAACATGACCTGTTGGAGCCATTGAAAGCAGTTAGTATTACCTGCCAAACAGTGTGGGAACAAAGGTGTGTATGTAAGCTGTGGTTTCTTGGAAAATATCTCCGATCATGCTGAACGGGTAGCAATTCGAGGAGTCATGTATGTTAGGAAGCTTTCTGAGGCCAGCAAAGCGAAACAAGAGGCACGTAGAACAGGCGAACAAGAAAGTAAAGAGACAGAGAAGAGTTTAAGCGTTCTTGATGTTAGTAAAATTGTAAATCATATGTATTGTCTTAAAAAGAAGATAAAAGTAATACCAATTAAAAGTTAATTATTTATATATATATAATCAGGCTTTAACAAATCATTACCGCCAGAGGAAGAAGGGCTGTAAATTATTAGTAGATAATATTTTGTAGGTTGTATTATATTGAAGCAGACCCAGTATCATTTTGTGGTCATCGTTACTCCAATAGACAAGTAGGCACATTATTACTGTTCACCATCATATCGTATCACAACCTCATACCATTGTAGACTTCTTTGCTTCTTGTTATCGTCTTCACACATGATCTCGGTCTTTGTCTTGAAGGCCTGAAGGAATTTATTCATATATGTGTGAAGGATTTATCGCAGTTTGATCGTGTGTAGATAGTGAGGCCAGAAACAAATCAGTACTTGTGTAACTCATAACGTATCCTTTTTTTCTGAGAAAGAGTATTAAACTCCAAATAAATAAAGTTCTGTTATGTTGTGTAACTCTTCGATAATATTCTAATTGAAAAGAATTAGCAGGTTCGAAACTAATATGAGTAAAATGCGCACGAAAAGACAAACAAAACCAGTGAGACGGAGTAAAACAGTAGTTAGTAAAGATTTAACGTTTATTCTCTGGAGATCATTTGTGGCACGTTACTCGATGCCTTGGTAATAAGAATGGTTTCAAATCAATATTTTAACGACTACTAAACTCCATTGAATGCAGTGTACATTGTATGACGCGTTGACTGGTTCAATACCAAGAACTCTGAATTAAGCTGTTGTTTAGTGATATCTGTTTGCTAGCTACTCCCTCGTGTGCATATATTACTTTTTTTTTTTAAGTATATCTCGCAAATTTTTGCTGTAGTCATTGTACGAGGTATCCAAGAGGTTATGTTTCTTCCATTGAGGCTATATGAGCATTTGTTATAATGAAGATGATGTCCTTTTCATCTCAACAATTTGTCCATGAGTAAACCGCGATAAACCGTTTAGGTGCTTAGATTAATACAACTATGGTATCATCTTACATGTGTTAACTCATAACAATTACCTTAAAAATGTTTAATCCGGTAGTAACATTTTTCTCAATGGGTAGAGGTTGAAATAATTCTGTACTTTTTGGATATTCAATAGTTGAATGTATAGTTAATATAACTGTTATTATTTCTTAGCTAGTGTCGTTTTCCCAATAACACTGTTTTACAAGGGTTGTATTTCTGAAATGAAATTTTGTACTCTGAAAGGAATGTGACATGGAAGTTCAAATGAGACATCCGATTTGACCCGTCAGGGATAGTTTACAAGTAATTCAAGCATTCATGTACTACATATATTCATATACATGCCAAACACAGTATATGGTGACAAAAGGGAATTTGGAAAGTAAGACCTTGCAACATTGACAGCTTTCATTTTTCTGAGGTTGGCAAAACTTGCCTGACAGTGTTTTGTTGTTGCAATGTGATGTTGGGAGTAGTTTGTAAGTTTAACTGAGCGTGTGAATCTGGTATTTTATTGGGCGTTAGTACTACTTACTGGATGTAAACTGAATGCTCTGGATTCATTTTGTTTGTGTTTAAGTGAAGTAAAAAAAAAAAAAAAAAAAAAAAAAAAAAATGCCTCGCACTCGTGATTGTAAGTACGCAGCTAACAACTTCTGTTATGTTTGTGGCGAGTTCACCTTCGTGAGGAACAGGAAGAAAATCACACCCATCATCAAAAGAGCATATAAGCAGTACTTTGGCGTCGGAGCTGGTGATTTTGATAAGAAGTGGTCACCTAATATGTGTTGTGCTACATGTTATTGTAAATTAATTAAGTGGAGGCAAGAAAAAAATGTTTCATTATTTGCTGTACCGATGGTTTAAAGGGAACCAAGGGACCATTTGACAGGCTGTTATTTCTGCTTAACCAAAATTCAGGGATTCACGAACAGCAAATCAAAGAAACATATTGTTTATCTGGGTCTGCCGTCAGCAAGACGACCTGTGGCACATTCTAAAGCTTTACCAGTTCCTTCAAGGCCCACAGATATAGAAGAGAAGAGTGATGGTGAAGAAAGTAGCACTACAGAACTTACATCTTCTCCGGAAAAAAGAAGGGATCCCCAGTATCAAGGCACGAGTACGACCACGCCACGTGTATTACAGCAAGATGATTTAAATGATTTAGTGCGAGACTTAAGACTCAGTTAACAGAAAGCAGAATTGTTAGGCTCCAGGTTACAGGAATATAACCTTCTCCACGAAACAACCAACACAACTTTCAGGAACAGAGAACGTGCTTTTGTGTCTTATTTTGCCAGTGATAGTTCCGTGACATTCTGCAATGATGTTCATGGATTAATGACAGCCTTGCACATAACATACGAACCTGGTGAATGGAGATTATTTTTGGATGCTTCGAAGAATAGCTTAAAAGGTGTATTGCTGCATATCGGGAATAAACTGCCTTCAATCCCAGTTGCATATGCCACTTTTACCAAAGAGAGTTATGAAATTTTCAGAAAGATATTGACCTTAATTAAGTACAGTGAACATAAGTGGAAGTTGTGTTGTGATTTCAAGGTAATAGCATTATTATTATGGATCAACAAGGTTACACGAAGTATGCATGCTTTTTGTGTGAATAGGATAGTCGGGAAAGAACTTCCCATTATGTGGAATAGGAGTGGCCTAAACGCAATTGGAGTTTTACGAAAGTAACCCAAAACTTCCTTGGGAGAAGACGGGACTCTAAATACGAGGAGATGGTGTATGAAATGCTTGCAGCAGCTTATCAGGATTTAGGGTGCAAAATATCCTTGAAGGTGCATATTATGGACTCAGATCTGGATTACTTCCCCAGTAATTGCTGTGACATTTCCGATGAAGACGGAGAAAAATTTCATAAAGATATATCCACCATTAA
The DNA here is from genome assembly GCF_964235325.1 of Thermobia domestica. Classification (NCBI taxonomy): domain Eukaryota; kingdom Metazoa; phylum Arthropoda; class Insecta; order Zygentoma; family Lepismatidae; genus Thermobia; species Thermobia domestica. Next base: position 113,100,938 of record NC_137467.1, read on the forward strand.
AAAACGCTATAAAGGGAAGTGGATGCCCACCATGCTGGCAGACTATTGCTGGTGTATCATTAGAGACAAGAGAGACACTCAGTACAAAAGAAAGAAGTAAACCATTATGTACGGTCGACAGCTTTTTCGCATACCTACAATTCTCTGTATATATAGTGTCAACAATGTATAGTAATGCTTTACAAACTCAAACATTACGTGCTGATTACTCCAAAACTATCCCTGATGCAGAAAAACTAAAATCAGATTTGAATTCAGGAGTGAAAATCCTTTCAGAATCATTACTTTGTTACCCAGAAATAGAACTTTATTTTTTTTTGTAGAACAGTGTAATTAATTTGATACCAATTAGTCAGATTCCCGTGAAAACGTCAGAATTAAGTAGTTCTGGATTTGACAGTACTCGAATGGATAAATTTTGGGGGAAAGCCCGATGGTGCTTTTAGTATGTTATTCACCAACTGGTGTTAGGGCAAGGGGAGGGGCTGCAATCAAACAATTAGCAAACTACGGTGAATAAATCCAGCGATATCTTCAATAGTACTCGCATTGCACTGATCATTTATTCTCGAATTTAAATCGCTAGCTTGTTTAAGTCCTTTAAGACTCCGTACTAGAGTTCAGTTTAGTTTAGTAAGTCCAGTAAGAACTAGGGATGGGCAAAACCGGTTTTTATATAAACCGAAAACCGGTTTCTATAAAAATCGAAACCCGAAAAACCGACATTTCGGTTTTCACCGAAACTGGTTTCGGTGAAAACATTTCGAAAACACACAAAACTATTTCTGTGGAAAAGGATTCGGTTTCCGGAGAACCACGAAACACCATTCTGGTCAGAAATAGAACAAATTTTGAAAAAAAAAAACGGAATCGGTTTAGCAGAAAACCGAAACCGGTTTCGATGAAAAACCGGTTTTTGTGCCCACCACTAGTAAGAACGATGAACTTCGGGGCTTCATGCTTGGTCGGCAAGTGACCATGCACTCATCTGTGTGATGCATGATTAGTGCCATTGTTTATTACTTTCTTCACCCTTATTGGTTCAGTCGATCATTCTAATCCTTAATACTGACTGCTTCTCCACAACGAACGTGAAGTCAACTAATATACCTTAAGACGTAAACACTCCCAAAGAGTTTCATAGAATATTATTTAATGTTCTTTTATTTGAAATAGAACTACGTTGGGTCTTTTGTTCGATCCCATGTCATGTAAAGTTCTGAACATAAAGTCGAAGAATTTTCCTGCAGTTTCAGCTCTCTTTACACACTAGACTCTTTCATCGTTCACTTGTATTTATTATATGTGTTCCTTGACGTGCAAAATATAACTGTGGGAGTTAAAAAAAAAAAAAAAAAAAAAAAAAAAAAAAAAATCAAAGCAAACCTTTATTACAGTTTATCGAATTCATTATGTAGATATAAATTGTAGTAGCACGAGCATGTATAGCAACGCATGGATACAGGCCTCCCTTCCAGTTGATTCTGGAGGTCTTGGTATTCGTCGGGCTGTCGATTTGGCGTATCCTTCATTTTTAGCGTCGTTCTGTGGCTCCCGGCATACCATAGAGATACTCCTCAACCAACTGAATGAGCCTCACATAGAATCTGATGTCCAAGACTGCATATCTGACTGGTCTAACCTAGTTGGTTTAAGCCATCCTGAAATAACGGGCAGAAGTTCGCAATCAATTTGGGACAAGCCAATCATCAAATTACATCAATCAGTGTTATTACAAGAAGCAGACAGTCAAGAAGATAAGGCTAGACTTCTCGCCTCCTCATCAGCAATTTCAGGTGCTTGGCTACAGGCATTACCTTCACACACCCTAGGACTGCACCTTCCAAACGAAAGTTTTCGTATTGCAGTTGCACTTTGCCTAGGAGTAGACAAATGTGAATCACACAACTGCTCTAAATGTGGTGCATCAGTCAAGCAGAATGGTCTACACGGTCTGTCTTGTACAAGTAGCTCCGAAAGACATGTGAGGCATTCGAACGTGAATGACATTATCTGGAGAGCACTCACATGGGCGGAAGTTCCATCTGTTCGTGAACCTGTGGGGTGTAACAGATCTGATGGCAAAAGACCAGATGGCATGACGCTGGTACCATGGAAGAGGGGAAGAATTCTTCTCTGGGATTTCACCTGCTCTGACACTTTCGCGTCATCTAATCTCACTCTTTCTTCATCTCGAGGAGGAGCTATTGCAGCCTGCAGAGAATGCGAGAAAAGAAGAAAATATAAAGATCTGCTCAATAGATACATGTTCGTGCCCGCAGCCATTGAATCGAGCGGCATTTGGGGCCTCGAAGGACTCAATTTCATCAAAGAAATAGGCCAACGTATAGCACACCTTACTGGTCACAAGCGGGCTACTACTTTTCTGATACAACGCATCAGCATAGCAGTTCAGCGAGGAAATGTGGCTTCCATTTTATGTACATTACCTCCTGGAAAATTATTAGAAGAAGTTTTTCTTTTATAAAAAAAAAATTCTGGACATAGAAACGCAAGACGTTACAACTTGTGTAAAATCCGGGTAAAAATTTAAAATGTTTTCAAATTATTAACATTTTTCTTGTTACTGTATTCCTACAAGAACATAAGAATTATTCATTATGATTATAAATATAGTGAAAATATGTTACATTCTTACACAGAAAAAAAAAAAAAAAAAAAACAAGAAAATACTTTATCGACTTCAAATAACAAATAAATTTTAACAATTATAATTGTAGTAATGTGATTACAAGTACTATTATCTATATATAATACTACTGTTCCTCATGTATGAGCGAAATTGCTTTGTTTCTGACAACACCGTCTTCTCATTTTCTCACTTATTTCCACCAGTCCTATATATAACTGCAAATAGGATTTTATAATTATTTGCAGCTCTGGTTTTTATTTTTTTAAACTTTTTTTTTTTTTAAAAAAATAATGATTCGACTTCATGTTTTTCTTATGCTAAACTTTCAACTTTGAAAAGTGTAAAGGAAAAGCTTAAAAATTGAGCAGTTACAGCATATGCTTCATTACTTTTCAGAAACAAGTACATCTGAGATAAGCAGGTGACAGATTTTCGTTCTATGACAATGTGTGTAAAAATATACAGTACTATTTATTTATTTCACAAATATTTTTATTTACAACACTTGTAAAACATTAATCGCTTGCAGTTTTGGATTATTACTGATTTTGCTTCCGAAAAAATTGAAAATAGAAAAGGATAGACTTCTGAATACACTTGAAGTTCGTAATGGAATAATAGAAAGTAAGGAATAATAGAAAGTGTTGCTTTTAATAAAATAAACTGGTATTTCATCAGATTTATTGTATCTGTTTTGAGTTAAGAGGTGAAAATTTTATCCTGTTACATTAACAATCTTTTCCGAAGTCTGTTGTGCGCATTTCTGCTGTTTTTTCTTTAATATGATAACTTTTATTATAATTGCATTTTCACCCACTGTTTTGTTCTTCATACTGTAATATAATTGCTGCTCACTTCTTGTTAATTAAGTGTATTACAGTGTGATACCTGCCGATCCTGTAGACTACATAAATTTTTCAACTTTTTTGCATGCCATCCATCTATTCTGAATGTTTTTGTGTGGCACATAGCAGGCCAAGAAGAAGGTATTGGCAATCTTTATCAGCATATTGTGTTATGCTTATTGATTGTGTGTTACTTAGTTAGCAGCATTCGTTCCCGACTTTTTTAAGTCGTTAAACCTTTATTTGTTTTAATTTTGCTCTGTTAACACAACTATACCCTTTCTCCTCCTCCCTCCCCTTCGTCGAAATATAATTCCTAAGGAAATTCCTGTACTGACTTCCAAGCACTTCTTCTTGCCACACGTATTTTAGGCGCCCATAATGGTATAGCCACCTTGTGTGTATGCAGATGGAAATATTTAAGGATATAATTGAAAATATTCTACTGGAATCTCGGAGTGTACGATAAAAGTATTACGTTTTAATAATTAAAATTATAAAACGGAAAATAATGAAATAGAACAGGAGTACTGGGGATTCATGTTTTGGAAGTAGGTATTTTATTGAGACATTTCGTGAACTTATTATGCATATTCATAAATGCTGATAACAATTCCCACCTTACGATGGAATTCAATTTGTTTTATAATTAGTGAATTTCAAATTAAAACAATACTTATTTTCTAAGAAAGTACATAGAAGAATACAATAGAAGAATAAATGAATTCTTGCCAAAAGTTAAATAAATAGAATAAATAGAGTAGAATAATTATTTGAATTTATTTATTTATAGTTTTAATAAAAACAAATGTTACCCTCATTTTCCTTTATATGCTATGTACTGTCTTTTCCCATATAGTCCCTTGATTTCATTTCCGTCGATCAGTGATAGCAAACATTTCTCACATTACTGTGTAACGGCACATAATTTAAGAGAGGTAGTTCCGTGGTTTCTTTAGTAAAAAGGGTACATTTCGTCAAATTCTGGACTTTCGTGGTAACACAAAATTTACTAACTAATACCATGACATACGTTTTATATATACAGTAGCTTAAAGCAGATTTTGTAAATGTGTAGGTGATGTCACAAATTTCTGATTAACGTTATAAAAAAATGTTATACGAAACCAATCTAATCGAAAAATAACAACAGAGGACTAATGTTGAATGAACGAACAGCATCTTGTATAGATTGCTTTGATACGATATGATATAAGCTCAGTACAGGAGAACGCAAATATAATTTGTTGATGTATAAAAAATTGATCCTGAAGTAAATATGAGTAAGACTAAATAGATGGTAACACACAGTGTCTACAGTAACATCGTAACCTACATAAATAAATACGAAAATACTTATCACAATGTTTGGTCGCTAACTCCTTTTAAACCTGCACCGATTTTGATTTTTGATGCATAAGTGAACCCTAGTCTAAGTTAGGTTTCTGGCGCATTTCCGGCAAACGGGAAAGGTTGTGGGGAGTGAGATATAAAAATAATCGAAACGACCAATATTAGTGTCCAGTCTATAGTTTTCGAGGTCGCTGAGATTAATAGTGCAGGGCTCATAGCAAGTCACTTTTGTTGGTCACTATAGTTGGTCACTAAGTTTTTTTGACCTTTTCAGGACGGCAGGGATTTCAAGAAAATCGTAGACCTTTATTTGGCGGCCCTAGCACCCCTCCTAATTCTTCCATGGGTATGAATTATACCTTCTTAGAAAGCTTCTGAAACAAAGATTCTAGTAAGATAACCTTTGAGGCTACCGTACCCAACCCGGAAAAGAAGGAAAGAGAAAAAGTGAATTTTTTTTTTCGAAATTCGTGAGAGTCTGGCAACACGGTTTCTAGTCGTACGCTAGAAAAAATATTCTGACCTGTAGGCCAAACATTGATAATAATTATACCAAAAAATGAAGGGCAAAGGTACAATAGCTAGATAAAAAAAATCGGAAGATAGAATCTAGGTGAATCGTCCTGTTCCTATTTTCCCGAGAAATTTTCGTCTACCCTTACGTTGGCAGGCTTGACGACGCCCCTAAATGTCACACATAAACAAACCATACCTCTTTGGAAACCTTATAGAACAGACATTTCAGCAAAGTAACTTTCGTGTCTCTCGGACCAAATTAGTAAAAGAAAAAGACGAAAATAAAAATTTTGGTTGGAAAATATATTTTTAAAAATTTGTCGGACTATGGCAACGCTGTTATTTCTCGTACGCAAGAAAAAAAAATTCTCACATTTACGCCAGACGTTGGGGACAACGGTATATAAAAAAAGAATGGTGTAGGTGCAATAGGAAAAGAGAAAAAATTCGGAGCATCGAATCTACGTGGACCATCCTGTATTTTTTTCGATAGATTGTGTGTGGTATACGCTAATATCGGCAGGCTTGGCCACGCTCCTAATTGTCACAAACATATCAGCTCTACCTCGTTAGAAAGCTTATAGAACAAAGATTCCAACAAGGTAACTTTCGTGTCTGTCGGGCCCAACTAGTAAGAGTAAAAGAAGACAAAAATGAAAATTTGGGGGGAAATCACGTTTTTCGAAATTTGTCGGACTATGGCAACGCTGTTGTTTGTCGTATGCAAGAAAAAAAATCTCACATTTACGCCAGACATTGGGGACAATGATATAAAAAATGAACGGTGTAGGTGCAATAGGAATGGAGGAAAAAAATTGGAGCACCGAATCTACGTGGACCATCCTGTATTTTTTCGATAGATTGCGGTATACGCTAATATCGGCAGGCTTGGCCACGCTCCTAATTGTCACAAGCATATCAGCTATACCTCGTTAGAAAGCTTATGGAACAAAGATTCCAACAAGGTAACTTTCGTGACTGTCGGGCCAAACTAGTAAAAGAAAAAGAAGACAAAAATGAAAATTTTGGGTGGAAAATCTTTTTTCGAAATTTGTCGGATTATGGCAACGCTGTTGTTTGTCGTATGCAAGAAAAACATCTTACATTTACGCCAGACATTGGGGACAATGATATAAAAAAAATGAAGGGTGTAGGTGCAATAGGAATGGGGGAAAAAATTCGGAGCACCGATTCTACGTGGATCATCCTGTATTTTTTTTTTTCGAGAGATTGTGGTACACGCTAACATTGGCAGGCTTGGCCACGCTCCTAATTGTCACAAACATATCAGCTATACCTCGTTGGAATCCGTATAACAAACACATTCCAACAAGGCAACTTTCGTGTCTCTCGGGCTAAATTAGTAAAAGAAGACGAAAATCAAAATTTTGGTAGGAAAATCCATTTTTTAAAAACTTGTCGGTCTATGGCAACGCTGTTATTTCTCGTACGCAAGAAAAAAAATCTCACATTTACGCCAGACATTGGGGACAATGATATAAAAAAAGAATAGTGTAGGTGCAATAGGAATGGAGGATTGTACTTTGGAAGGCCTGGCGACGCCCCTGTCACAGACATGCAAACCATATTTTATTGGAAATCGTCTGGGACAGATATTGAAAAATTTTCGCTTTGTATGGAAAGACGGACCAAACTAGGAAAAGACGACCAAATTCAAAACTTTAAAAAAAATCCGTTTTTTTCGAACTTTGTCGGACTATGGCAACACTGTTACTTGTTTAATCTGAAAAGAATCTCGCATTTACCCCCGTTATTGTGAACGATTGTGCAAAAAGTAAACCGTGTAAGTGCAGTATCTTACTAACGTTAGAGAATAAACTCGCATTTGTTCACTTAACATTGTTCGTCGAAAGATCATTGCTTTTCTTTTGCTTCGGCAGGAAGATTGTTTTTTCTAAAACTAAATAACTTGTCAAAGGAGGGAGTTGAAAGAACTGTATTGCATATTTACGACCCTTAGGTTCAACTGATAGCTACAGCTGACCTTGACCAGGCTAAAAATAGAACGGTGCGTTCTGAGGTGATAACTGTTTTCCTTTCTCTCTCTCTCTCTCTCTCTCTCTGTGTGTGTGTGTGTGTCTGTCTGTCTGTCTGTCTGTCTGTCCGTCCGTCCAGAGGCGTGCTTTGAAAACCAAACATGATATAGACGTATGGCTTTCATTTTTTTCCAAATACCAATGCAGCACACATCTTATATCTGTTGTAGTTGGAAATTAACTTTTGTCTTGATGGGTCTGGAATCTATTTCCTAGACCAGCGGTCTTGCGTGAAGTAGATTCTATCTCGTTTCGAGTGAAAAAATAGTGGACGCAGAATTGCTATTGGTATAATTGTGCAGTGGCGTATCGCGTACCTAGAATCAAGGGGTATTTTCAATTTCCTTTTTCCTTTTTTTCTTGTTGTTGGTGGTGGTGGTCGTGGTGTTGGTGGAAATTGCAATTCAAGATGGCTCGTAAATATCTCTCCGAAGAGGATATTGCGGACATATTGGAAGGCTAGGACACGGACATTGAGAATGAGGATGAACTTGAGATGAATGAGGATGAGGGAGGCTTGTGCCTGTAAGGGGGACAAACAATGAAGTTGAGGTTGGTGATGAGCAGGAAGAGGAAGATGATGAGTTTGAGTCAGAGGAACCGCTTCCCTCCACCAGTCGTGCCTCGGACTGGCGGAAGGCAGTGGGAAATCTGTCGGGAAGAGCGCCAACTATTGCACCTTTCGTTGGCGCCGTTGGATTGTCTTCCCGGCGTATGACAGATAATTATAGTCCTCTTGGGTTCATCCTACTGTTTCTTACGAACCAGGTCGTAGAACTTGTGGTGGAGTAGACAAACCGATATTATATAGCCTTCTGCTACAGGTCTAATATCGGTAACAATACATGTCAAAATCCCGTTACCATTTCGAAGATTTACCTCTTTATAGCTGTTATACTTCACATGGGACACCTAGTGAGACCTTCTTTCAAACATTACTGGTCAACTAACAAGCAATATCACATGCCATGGTTTGGGCAAATCATGACGCGTGATAAATTTCTACACATTCTCCGTTTCCTTCATTTCAAAGACAATCAGAATGCTCCAGATCCCAACACCCCACGCGTAGACAAGCTATGGAAGTTCCGGAAGATCTTTGAATTGTTCGATACTTCGTGTTCAAAAAGGTGTTCCATTCGACTGAACACCTTTCACTCGATGAAGCTATTGTGCCATTCAAAGGTCGTGTTGGCTTCAAACAGTATATTCCGAAAAAACACAAAAGATTTGGAATAAAAGTATTCGAAATCTGTTGTGACAACGGATATACTTGGAATATGCTTGTTTATTCAGGGAACATGCATGACTTGGACATTTCTAATAGGATAGTGACTGAAGCCATAGTACACAAACTAGTTGGGGAATTGACGGGAGCGGGTCATAAACTCTACATGGACAGCCTTTTCTGTTCTCCCAGACTTTTGTGAACTCAAGGCTTCCAGAAACATTTTATGCTGCGGTACTGTTAGACCTAAACGTAAAGACATGCCACGTGACCTTTGTTCTAAGAAAATGAAGAAAGGTCATCAGGATATGTATGTCAAGGACGACTTGACTGCAATCCGCTGGAAGGACAAACGAGATGTTTACGTGCTTTCCAATATGCATCCTGCACCACCACTACGCACTTTCCTAACGCAAGATGAAGATGCTCGTAAGCCTGATATAGTGGAGGACCATAACAGGCATATGGGATATGTTGATCTGGCAGATAGGATGTCCAATTCGTACTCAACAGCACGAAAAACCAAGAATTGGACGACGAAGTTGTTTTTGCACCTTCTCAATGTGGCAATGGTCAACGCTTTTACGATATTTCCGAACGGGCCATCTTCAAGTTTGGAATTTCGGGAGCATGTTATAAACGGTTTGATAGGGATGGCCAGGGGCACGATACCTACTCGCGCATTTGTGCCTGGGCGTGGCGCAGTACCCACTTACAACCCATCGAGAGATATCTTGCAGCATATTCCGGAAACGATATCAAGTAGGAGGAGGTGCAGGGAATGTTCGTCTCGCGGAATTCGCAAACAGGTCTTGATAGTTTGTAGTGGCTGCGGCGTCGCACTCTGCATCCCCGGCTCTTACCGCCGTTACCATGAGGAATTATAGTGGTGAGTACACTGCATGTTTCTTCCATGTAGCTTCATTTTTAATATTATTGTCTACAATGTCTGGCGAAATTTGGGATTTTTTCTTGTGTCCGATAAATAACAGCGTTGCCATAGACCGATAAAGTTCGAAAAAGCTTATTTTTTTAAAAAAAAAGCTTTCGTCTTGTTTTATTAGTTTGGCCCGAAGAACACGAAAGTTACCTTGTTGGAATGTCTGTTCTATAAGCTTTCCAACGAGGTATAGCTGATACGTTTGTGACAATTACGAGCGTGGCCAAGTCTGCCAATGTTAGCTTATACCACAGTCTCTCGAAAACATACAGGATGATTCACGTAGGCTCGGCGTTCCGAATTTTTTTCTTCACTCCTATTCCACCTAAACCCTTCATTTTTCTACATCGTTGTTTCCAATGTCTGGCGCAAATGTGAGAATTATTTTCCTTGCGTACGACAAATAACAGCGTTGCCATAGTCCGACAAATTTTAAAAAATTTGATTATCCACCCAAAATTTTGACTTTCGTCGTCTTCTACTTTTACTAGTTTAGCCCGAGGGGCATGAAAGTGACCTCGTTGGAATGTCTATTCCATAAGCTTTCCAACGAGGTATAGTTGATATGTTTGTGACAATTAGGAGCGTGGCCAAGCCTGCTGATATTAGCGTGTACCACAATCTTTCGAAAAAAATACAGGATTATTCACGTAGTTTCGAGGTTCCGAATTTTTTTCTTCACTCCTATTGCACCTACACCATTCATTTTTTTATATCGTTGTTCCCAATGTCTGGCGTAAATGTGAGAATTTTTTTTTCTTGCGTACGATAAATAACAGCGTTGCCACAGTCTGACAAAATCTGAAGAAATGTTTTTTTTTTTTTAATGACTTTCGTCTTCTTCTTTTACTGGTTTGGCCCGAGACACACAAAAGTTACATTGTTGGAATGGCTGGTCTATAAGGTTCTCAACGAGGTATGGTTTGTGTGTCTGTGATAATTAGGAATGTCGCTAGGGCCACGTTAGAGTACATTACAGTGGATATTGAATAATATACATGATGTGTCACGTAGGTTCGGGGTTCCGAATTTCTTTTTCCATTCGTATTGAACCGACGGGTTTGACTTTTGTGTATCACTGTCCCAAATATCTGTTGTAAATGTGAGATTTTTTTTTCTTGCGTACGATGAATAACAATGTTGCCAGAGTTCCTCAAATTTGAAATATTTCTTTTTGTCTTTATTAGAAAATATACAATAAGAAAAAGGGTAAATTCAGTACCCCTCCTATTCACCCCTCTCAAGCCCAAAGTCCTGGACTGGGTATGGCTAGTTAGTATGTTCATTTGTCTCTATGGATGCCATTTTTATCCTTGTAGCTCCAACAGGGGGGTACCTCCCCTCAAATTCTGAAGGGAGAGAGAGAAAACTATAAACACCCAACTTTGCCCCCCTCCCCCTTCACGGCGGGACCCATTACATGAATGATATACACAGAATTAGAAAGTTCCATCCTTCCTGAAGAGATACATACCAAAATCATATCTCTAGGTTAATTAGGAGCTGAGCTAGAGAGATTTGAATTGCTGACTCAACGGTTGAGCCGTTCGTCCTGAAAAGGTTAAGGAAAGTAATTTTTTCGTGTGATTTGTGTTTTGCGTTGGCAGTTTTCTAAGAAATATGTTATAAAAATGAATGAAAAAATCCAGAAACTTGTTACTTATTACTCTTCTGAAAACTTCAGTACTTACTGCCATGTGCAGCTGTGCTGCCACATGTGAGCCAAATCAGCTTTATTCTCACTTCAGCCTTTTATTCTTTCTAAAGCACAGAGGGTAGTTGGTGGATGCTTAAGCTCTCAAGGTGGGTTTGGGAGCCTTTCTGTGTCTACTCTTTTAGAACCGTGCAAATATGTAATTAATAATGAAGCTCTAAACACAAGAAACCCATTTTTTTTATTAGCTGAGAAACTTAGTAAAATAGTTTTTAATCTTAACATGTTAAAACATTACATATTTCAGCTATGACCCAGCCAGCCGTATGTTGGTTGAAAAAATATAATGTAATATTCAATTTATGCCCAAGTTTGGCATCAATATTAAAGTTACTTTTTGATGAGATTTTGGTCACTTTCATGTACTTTTGGTCACTTTTCAACTATTTATAAGAGACCAGACCACTATGACCCTTGATAGTGACACTGCCGATGCCGTTTGGATCCAAATTCATTCTCCATGTATATCCCAATGAGGGAAGGGGTTCAAATACTTTCTATAAACCTATGCTGCCGTACAAAGAACGAGTTTTTCAGCTAGTCAGTAGGAATAAAAAGAATATGTGTAGGTTAATTAATTTGAATACTTAGGTATAATGCCAACAAATAAGTACGGAATTAAGGACGAAATAGAATGTAGAGTAATGATGTTAAATGTGTTACCACTCTGACCAACATGTTTTATGATTGCAACTAACATCGAAGAAATTAAAAGAACATATATATAAAGGGTATTTTGTTTAGAGGCGGAGAAATTTATCTTGGAATAAAACATAGAAAAATGTTTAAAATATCCATGAAATTGACTTTATTTGACAGTCCCTTTTATGGTATTAATGTTTGAATATGATTTCGGGCATGTGGCCACTGCGGCTTGCGCGTACAGTGCATAATTTGGAGGTCCAAGTTTCACACACACTTCGCAGTAAATCAGGCTATATTTCGGCAATAACGCGTCGAATGTTGATTTCCAACTGTTCAATTGTTTCTCATTTCTCGGCGTAGACATGCGACTTTACATATCAACAGAGAAAATAATAAGGCGTCAAATCGCACGTACGAGGTGCCCAGTTAACAGGTCGACAATTGTTCGTCAAATGTTTCTTTCAGTAAATTAATTGTGGCGCGCGCTGTGTGGCATGTGGCGCCGTACTGCTGAAATCACATGACAGCAACATAAATGTGTCTTTCAATTGAGGCACGCAAAAGTTAGTAATTGCGTCTGTACCGCTCACCGTTGACTGTAATGTTCTGACCAACACTACACTACACAGCATCAATTGCTTGTTGTGTCCGCACTGTACAACAGCTTACGGGTTGCATATTATCGTTTAGAGTAAACGTATTGCAAACACGATCCATGGTTTCTCACTCTGACGATTATGGACACCGTAAAAACATGATGAGTTTGTCGAATTGAACCATGGTTTTCAAAATAAATTTGCACAATTTGCAGACATTGCTCCGGCGTGAGTCTATTCACGATGACTTGCCAAACAAAACTAACCTTAAAACTACCGAAAACTGTAATATCGAATGTCACAGAAAATAGTGTTTACCAGTTTAAAGTTCTCCGCCTCTAATAAATAAATAAATAAATAAATAGATAAATAAAACACTCTTTACAAGCTTAATTCTCTCCGTGGTATTGTGTGGATGTGAAAGCTGGTCATTGACTCAGAGAACAGACCGAGGGGTTTTTCGAGAGCAAAGTTCTATAAGATATTGGGCATTAAAATAAAGAAAAGAGAAAACGAACGAACAAGAAAATTCAGAAAACTATATAATGCTGGATTCCACTATCGATCAGGTATCCGAATGTCGAGATGTTTAAGACACATCACTCGCATGAATAATTCTGAAAAAGATGCATAGAATTGTAGTGGTAAAGCCCAAAAGAAACATAATTTTGGTAAAACAGTAATGTATAAGGGTAATATAAAGCAGCATTTTAGACACGTTGGTAATAAGAAACCAGAGTGATATGGCTTGAGCAGGATATACTGTAATTCAACTTTTAATTCGATCTCTGTTTGACTCAAATAAGAAAAGGATGTGCTTCAGATCAGGTTTTGAATTTCTCTTACTTAACGAGATTCACTTTGTCAGTTCATTATTTAAGCACACAGACCGCTGCTACTGTAAGTTATGTATAATCTTTATTTTCACATAACATATATTTTATATAATAAAGTAAATCACATACCTGCGTATTTTCCTTATTTAATAGAAGCGCACATTCGGGTTCTGTGTTTTCTGGAGCTTTTGTCGAATCCACTTCCCTTTTGTTGAGAAACCAACCTTATTTACCCACATTTTAGGCTTTTGCCCTTTTTCATATTTTAAAATTTCTTCAGCTACTACGTATTCATGTGTTAATTTGTTATTGGATTTAATACATCCTTTAAATTCAAACAGAATTCTGAAATGATAAAAATTGTCTTACTATGTGTCTCACTTAGTGCGATCAGCTACTATTACATAATCGGAATATTGTTGCCAAGCCAATAATCACTATTGCTTTGTGATTTTTAACTTACGGTGTTAAAACTCTACGTGCACTCCACCTCTTGATAATAAGTGTACTTGATTAACCCTCTGGTTTCAGCTTATGTGTGTTTTTGTGTTTCTTGTTGCAAATTATAAAATCCAGTTTCCATTAGCTCATATTTTCCCAAATGCTTAATCTACGTAGAAAGTTAATGTTTCATGCGTGTTGATTCATTTCGAATGCGAATGCGAAACTCTGATCTATTTGTTCTAAGTGATTTGTGTTTTGGTTAAAGTTTGGTTTTGCGGAAAAATAAATAGATTAGCGCATTCGCATTCAAAATCAGTATACCCATATGAAACATTAACTTTTTAACTAGGAGCATTTGGGAAAATATGAACTAATGAAAGCTAGATTTCATAATTCGTAACAGAAAACAGAACAGTGGCGATAAGCTGAAATCACAGGATTAATCAATGTACATATTACCAAGAGGTAAAGTGCACGCAAATTTGGAATCCTGCAAATTTAAAATCACAAAACCAAATGACTGTTCACTTGCGAACATTGTCCATTGTTCACTTGCGAACATTGTTCTGATAATGTGTTAGTAGCTGATTTAATCAAAGAGAGCCATATAGTAAGACCATCCCTTTCATTCCAAAATTATATTTGAATTTAGTTTATGTATTAAATCCAGCGACAGATTAACTAAATAAATAACACTATGGCCTATGGAACCCGGAGATTCAATGCCGCGTTCACAAAAGCTCTCCACTGACTTCTATCCTTAGCCAACTGGATTCAGTTTCTACTTTGTATTCCTGCGGCGACAGATTAGCACGTAAATATTGCAGCAGCTGACGAAATTTCACTATGGCGGAGGAGGAGGACAAAATGCAAAATGTAGGTAAATAAGTTGGTTTTTCCACAAAAAGAGAAGCGAACTCGATAAGGGCTCCAGGAGAAATGGAGACGAAATGGTTTTCCAATAAGTAGGAAAATACGGAAATATGTTACATAATTTCTTTTATTATTTAATATAGGTTATATTTTCATATTTATTTATTTATTTATGACTTCCTTTATGTGACTAAGTTACTGATTTATTTTGGTAAATATCAGGCAGCAAATATTACGGGTTGGAAGAAGCAATATTTTGTCCGAATATAACTTTCCGTTCTGTCACTTCACAATTAGGTGGTAAAGATAGGTAATGTTCCTGTTTACAGTTTATTGGTGCATTGTTTTATTTTCACAGTTCAGTGGTTGTATCATGCCAATTCATATATCCGTTATAAAAATTCATGGAAAGCAAGTATTGCAATAAATTTAATTTTAGTGACATTTCGAAAGTTCTGGTTTTTTTGATTTTCATAGTGTAAATATATTGGAGGAAGAAAGTTTTACGGACTGAACACTGAGATTGTAAGTTTTCAAATCATCTATAAATGACTTCAGTACGACGGATAGACTGGGATAGAAGAAGTACTTGCGGATAATTTGAAGTTTCAAGTTTTGCTTGGACCAGGTTGGTAGTAACTTAGCCCTACTTGCATTAATGCCGAAAATAGTACATTTAAATAACCGGAATATGAGTTTGTAGTCAACTATTACAGTCGGCTTTCGACTTAATTTTATTTTGAACATTGATGGAATGAAGTGTCGATGTCGTATGAAACAAGACCTACTGCATACTGATCTAAATCATATATATAATTTGAACTAAATTGCTGATAAAATATTCAAAGAAATCTTATTTCTCGAGAATTGTTCGCAGATTTTCATAGCAAGTATTCCTTAAAACGAAACGATTTTTTTTTTTTTTTTAATGAACTACGGAAACAACAAAGCTTTGTGACAAATATTTTTTTTTCTGCTACGTTAGAGAACATTAGTATATATTAATCTCGTAACATTCCAGTTGCTTAATTATACGTGTCAACAGGTGCAAGTTGAATATACGGAAACATATATATATATATATATAAAAGAAGTTCTTTACGATAACAAGAAACAGAAACAGATATAAAGTTCTGAAGGCAAGCATTACGCACGCCAATAGCGTATGGTAAATATTTAGTTTTTCATGCTATCTTGTTGAGGAAGGGGGGGAGTGAAAATAAGGATACCCTTTGCGTACACAATTCTGACATTTTACTAACAACATGAATCCCGGTGTTTCGTAATTTACGGCGTCGTATGGTATGCTGCATAGAATCGATGGACGGATAGTTCCAGCATCTGCTGAAAAAAAGTAAACAAATTATGTATATAAAACTACGAGTGTTCACAAAATACATTGTGTTTATTTATATATATATATATATATATATATAATATAATATAATATACAGAATGTTCACAAAGTCCGTTATAGCTCGGGAATAAAACATGTGACATGAATGTGGATTCCTCACAAAGAAGGTGATTCTTTGGTATAGGGTTAACATAAATGATTCATTTATTTTAAAAAGGCTATATTTTCAAAAGTATTACACGTACACATATAGAAGATATTTAAAAAGAACCACGAACTCACTAAGTTTATACCTCTTCTACAAACGTTCAATGATGGCCGTTTGGTGACACGACACACGTCCAGACGACGTATTTTTTCTTGCTTTCCCTCCATTTTCGACAGGTACTAATCTCTTGCTGCCACACCCAATCGGAAAGATGATGGACGAGTGGTGCCACCTGGAATCCACAATACAAAATTGGCGAGTTTGTGGTTCTTTTCATATATCTCTCATGTGTAATACTTTCGAAAATATAGCCTTTTCGAAACGAATTAATCATTTATGCTAGCCCTGTATTTTTCTCAGGAACTTAAATACGGCACATTAGTAAATACACATATAAGAAAGGTAAGAATGGCGTTAGATAAAAGCAAATATAATAGAAACACTTTCTTTGCCCAGAAATGTTTTCGAAGTCCATTGCCACAAGAAGTTCTTCCGTAGTTTTATACATGGTACGTGCTAATTATCGAAACAGATTGGCACATAGTGTTTATAATGTATGGGTTGACAGTTAAATAGCATCTTGTGAGCGTCAGTTTGAAAACACTTTAATCATTTTACGCTAACAACACGATGAGCACCAAATTGCACCAAATGATTCCTGAAGGATGTCGGCACATTATAGCAAAAAATAGAACAAGAACGGTAGAATACACTTTTATTCGGAAAACTATTAAAATCTGATTACACACTAACGGGGTTGGCAAAACTTTTTTTTTTCCCCTCTAGGAGATGCTGAAATTATCTGTCCATCGTTTACATGCAGCATACGTCGTAAATTATGAAACAGCAAATTTTCAAATGTAAGGGTGGGCCAAATTTTCACCTCCCGAAATTTAAGATGATTGTTTTAAGGTATCTTATGTTCAATGAAAGACAATGAAACATTGTTTTCATTCATATAATCATACGTTGCAATCTATGTTAGTGGACACTAAGGACAACATTCGAAATTCCCGCCTCATGCTAATTCAATATTCCCATCAAAATTTAAGATTACCATCAAGTATAAAATGATTCTCTTAAGTGGAACTGGGTGCAGTTTTGTTCCCATAGAAATGAAAAAGCAGACCCCCCCCCCAAAAAAAAATATAATAAATAAATAAATAAATAAATAATACGTAAATAAAATTACAAAAGTATATATTCTAGTCATAGATAATATTACCAATTTATATTTTTTGATAGTTTCCAAACTTGAGGTGGGCCAATTTACTTCATCACAAATTTTGACAGAAGAGCTCTAATGTGCTGATATCTCATGAAAGAGAATTGACTCCATGTACTCATCTAATAAGCATATAATACACTAAAGCTTCATGAAAGATGATATAATAACTCAAAAGCCTCCAAGTTTTTAATTTTTTTTTTTTACTTTTTTTTTTAATACCCATACAAGCGGATAATCACGACCAACAGCATTTACAGAAATGTATTATTTGAGTCCTAAGGAGCATTTACCAAATTTTGTTTTTGACAGTTCCTAAATTTAGGGGGGGTTCAACGCACCCCTCCCAAAATTTAAGAAAGTGCATCAATGTACCTGGGGCCAAATGTACTGCTTCCGAAATTTAAGAATGTCTCAGAGTACTTATGAACAATGGAAGACAATGGGACACTGTATTCATCCATATGATCATGTTACAATCTATTTTAGTGAACATTAAACACAATATTCAAAACTCGTGCGTCATGCCAAATTTTTCACGCCAAATTCAAAATTCCAGTCAAATATATTATATTTTTGACAATTTTGTACGCAGAAAAGGGGATAAGAAGAGCCAAGCAAATTTACAGAACTATACATTCAAGTCCTAGAGAACATTTACCAGATAGTGTTTTCGCAATTCCCAAATTTAAGCAGTGAGCCAGCGTGTCTATCCTAAATTTAAAAAATAAATAAATAAATAAATAAATAAATAATAATAATAATAAAACATTAATATATCCATGTCCTGCGAAAGAGAATTGATTCTTGTACTTATCTGTATAAGCATATAATACGATAATGCCTCATCGAAACGATAAATTAGGTCAGAAACTTCAAATTTTGTTAAGTTTGGAAGTTCTTGTAGTCCATCTCTTTTCCTTTCATAAATAAAGAACTGCCAAAGGTTTGAAGGGGTGGTTCTAGGTACCCCTAGGTCATTGATTTTTGGCAGGACCATGGCACAAAAGTTCACCCAAGTGATGTGCTAGTAAAGTCACATATACGCAATTCAAAAATGCCTATTTCAGCAATGTGCAGTCGTTCGCAAAGGATTTACTAGCGAGCATAGTTCCCAGGCATGTTCTCCAAAGAAATTTCAGATATACTTCGACTTCAGGGTGAGCTCGAAGACAAAAGGTAAGATTTGACATCAGTGAACGTGGAATGCTTTGGCGGAAAGTCGGAGACCTCCAGCAAAACGGTCCATCGTGTTCGGAATAACCCGTGCGTGACGAAATATATATGTGGAAGCCTATCAGCAAATTAAACGGTTCATAGGAAAGAATGTCTCACCTCAAATGAAAGATATATCAGATGCGAACCTATTAGACTTTCTATTTCGTCATTCCTGAAGTGCTTTCAAGGAAGCTTTCATGTCAGATTCTTTGTATTTTCAGCACCAATCTTATACGAGATCTGGACTACAATTTTTAATGGTGTCCGAACTACTGTAATACGTTTAAATTCAATTCTTTCCCTCCGGGAATCGAACATGCTAACACGTGCTCGTGGTAGCCACTATACCAGCTGGGAAGGCTCCCCACACCTGACAAAATTTCGAACAAGTTTAAGAAATCTCCTTCGTGTCTATATGGTTAGCATATGTCGCTTCATCGCGGAGTATCTAAGGTTACTTTCTAGTGTCAGATTATGTAATTTGGATTTCTCGTTAAGCTATAGGTCCATAGGGTTCGTGTGAGCCATCGGCTCGAGCTGGCTCGGTTGGGTGAGCTGTTGGCTCGGCTCACTTCTCGGTTCGGCTCGATAAGTGAATGAGCTGTGAGCGAGCCGCTTATCGTTGAAAACCCTAAACCCGGGTCGAGCAATTTTGAACATGTTTGGCTGGAGTCATAACTTTTAACAATTTTTGACTCGAGCCTGAATACTTGATCCTCCTGAACTCAAACCTACAACCTCGTGACCGATGTCCTTGCCTCCTGAAGATTTCTTGACGACCGAGATCGACAGTCAACTAATTTTTAGTATTCAGATACAAACCGCCTATATTCCATGTTTATACACGGTGTTATAATAATAATTAGTTATAGTAGTAGTAGTAGTAGTACCATTGATAATTATATTCTCTATGTAGGAAACTTAAGAGAGTAGTACTTAGAACTACACAAAGGATTTCGCTAGAATTGGCTCGTTTTGACTCGACTCGATCCGAATTCAAGTCGAGTTGGGGAAATTTTCGAGCCGAGTTCTTGAGTCGAGCTCAAAGATGTCTGCTTCGAGTCGATTTGAGTCGAGTTTTAAAGAAAACTCGCTCGAATTCGCTCGTCCCCATCCCTATTGTATGCATGACGGGCATATAGAGTTCTTTCGAGGGGGATAGAACCATAAACATAATATATGTAAAAAATACTTAGTTTTACGGCTTTTTTCCCGGGGGGGGGGGGGGGCGAAGAGATGGTAGTTATCCAGCATTTCTTACAAGTACTTTATTTGAAATATGTAAAACAGTAACAAGTGGACAACACAATATACACACGTCTTCTTATCTTCAGTTTTAATTGCTGATTTCAATTGCAATTAACAATTACAATTAACAATTGCAATTGACAAAAGTTTCAATTGCCTGGTGACCAATTAACAATTAATAATAATTTAATTGCAAATTTTATGATTGAATTCAATTGCAGCTGAAATTAATAGTCAATTACAAATTGAAATCAGTTGCAGTTGAAATCAATTGCAATTAATTTTCAGAGCAATTACTTTCAATTGGTTGATCAATTGCAATTGATTTCAATTGATTTTGCCCAACACTAGCCTTCAATTCAGCAAACCCTATGTTGTGGGGATGAAGTATCTCAAAGATTGCGTCCAAACCAGGAGAGGAAGTGCCCCAATGTAACGTAACCGGACTCTTACTTTTAAATAAATAAATAAATGCAAGTCTCTGAATACATCCACTTGTTTATTTTGAAAAACAAATTTTTCATGTGCAACGCCAATTAATACAGGGTTTTCATAAAGTCTGGACGGATTTAATTTGCTTATAATTTCCATAAAAATGCTCATAATGAAATCAAATAAAGTGCAAACGGTAGCGGAAGGATTAAATTTTTAGTTGGCAACACTGTTACCGTATCCAAGATGGCGTCGGTGAAAGAGAAAGCGCAATGTGTTCTGTGGTACGCAGAGTTAAAATCACCAATTCTGGTGTGTCGAAAGTTCACCAAAGAGTTCAAAAAGCCGGCACCGACTGAAAGTGCAATCGGAAAGTGGCATGCTAAGTTCTTGGAGACAGGAAGCGTCCTGGACCGTCCTCGAAGTGGGAGGCCGCCAACATCGCCTGCAACAGTGAGCAGGGTAAGGGAAAGAATCATCAACAGCCCACAGAAGTCGATTCCTAGTGGCGCCCAGTTGGAGGTGTGGCGGTGAATGAACTGAGCTGGTGCAGATTACAGGTAAAAATTTAATCCTTCCGCTACCGTTTGCCCTTTATTTGATTTCAATATGAGCATCTTTATGTAAATTATAAGCGAATTAAATCCGTCCATACTTTATGAAAACCCTGTATCGCTTCTAAAATGGATAGATATATGAGGTGCTCAGTAATACATATGCAGATATGGGCAATGTGGTGAACAGTGGTTGCCACATTTCTACTCTTAGTCGAAAAAAACGAAAACATATTTTAAAAAACAATCAACTATTGTATTGTCACCCGACTTGTGTCGTTGTGCAAAATTTTATCATTCTATGGCGTCGAGAAATGAGTTAAGCTAAGATTACAAGATTAGAAGGCATGGTTGAACCATTGTAAGTTACAAGAAAAGCATGTAATAAAAAAGGGAATATCTACAAAGACAAAACTAACTGCACATAATTCAATTTACATACCAACAATTACATATAGCAGCAAAAATTAGATTCTAGTCAACAGTCACAGTCACACCACACAATCAATGGAAATGAGATACCTACGGAGAACAACAGAAAACCAAAAAGAGATAAAAGTGAACTATAAGGACTGTACGGAAATCCCAAAATATCCAGCCAATACAGGAAAGACCCGATGCAAACCTACTAACTAAAATGGTATAAGACCAAAAGAAGACCTAGAAAAAATACGGAATATAAGGATTTAAAAAAAAAAAAAAAAAGTTACGGTTCTTAAGTTATACAAGAGGGAAGCCACATCTAGAGAAACTTGCTTCACCTCTCTTTAACTTCCTAGGTTTTGGGGCGTCCAGTGATTTTTCACTTTGAAGGCGTTTTTAAAACTGATGTGCGGCACAAATATTACAAGAAAACGAACAACGAATTTCCCAATGCATATTCATATATCCACACTCAAGAAATAGAAAACAATTCATGTTGCGAGTACAGTTCAACTTCATGTAAATCTCGCAATCTAATCAGAAAAAAAAAAAAAAAAAAAATACTGGGTTACTTATTCATCAACATAAGGACTTATTAATAGTGTAAATTGAAACAGATACAAGGAACTAAGCAATGATGAAATACAGTATCAAGTGTACGATGACTTCTCTCTTCCATAGAAATTCTTAGCGTTGTTATTTAAATTAGCTTCATTTTCTGGGTATTTATAATATTTCTAAAGAATCTCAATCATACGTGCTCCTACTGCACACCGAACCTTGATATTCAATGCCAAGGGCGCGTTTGGTAACCATATAATTATGACGAAGTTCAGCAAGTCTAACGGGAACCAAATTTATTCAATATCCATAAATGTTCCCAGCCTTAAATTAACCCTATATTACTTGAGAATGGATTATTTTCTACTTTTTGAGATTTTATAATTATTTATTTGAATTACAAATGTAATACTCGCATATTTGTATGTAGCTTCGCATGCTTTTTACTTTGACAGCAACATTTCAAGAGATAAATTTAAAATGTAGTTCAAGAATATTCATTTGTTTCTTAAATACGTACGAAAAAAAAAAAGAAAAGAAAGAAAGTACCGTACATAAGGTCTTGTTAAATTTCAAAAAATGAAGTATTTTGCTTTTTCCTCGCGTGTCACCACGGCATGGCACGTCCTCAGATTGCGGATCGAGGAGAAGGCCTCTAGATATAGAGGTTAGCTGCGAATATACTGAATAAGCAGGTGCGGACAGACCACTAGGAGTGGTCTTCCAGCTTGGAGGTTTGGGTAAGGCTAACAACCTCATTTTGTTTAAAAAAAAAAAAAAAAAAAAAAAAAAGCATTTGTTCATAAACATTTACAAAAGCCTCGGACAAGGACTGATAACTTGGCACGACCTCAGCAAAAGAAAATGGACATGGGATTCGGAACATGGAATATTAGAAGTCTTTGTAGGGCAGGCGCGTTAAAATCCGTAACGAGTGAGCTAGAGAAATACTGGATGCACCTAGTAGGAGTTCAGGAAGTCAGGTGAGAAGGAAATGGATCTGTGAATTCCGGAAATTTTACGTTCTTTTAGGGGAACGAAATAAAAATCACCAGTTAGGAAAGGGTTTTTCGTTGACAAACGAATATTACCAGCAATTAAGCAGGTTGAATTTGTTACGGAGAGACTTCCTTTTATTACTCTTAAGGGTCGATGGTGTGATATTATTGTTTTAAATGTACATACCCCAACAGAAAATATGGATGACGACATAAAAGACAGTTTTTACGAAGAAGTGGAACGGATATTTGACCAACTCCCGCGATACCATATGAAAATTCAATTAGGAGATTTCAACGCGAAGGTAGGACGAGAGGACATTTTCAAACGTTATAGGGAAGTAAAGTCTGCATAACGAAAGTAATGACAACGGTGTTAGACTCGTGAACTTTGTAACATCCAAAAACCTAATCGTGAAGAGTACAAAATTCCCACATCGCGACGTTCATAAATACACTTGTACATCACCAGATGGAAAAAATCATAATCAAATTGATCACGTTTTAGTAGATAGAAGAGGGCAATCTAGCATAATTGATGTCCTGTCATTTAGAGGGGCTGATTGTGACACTGACCATTAGATTGTGACACTGACCACTACCTGGTAGCAGCGATAATAAGAGAGATATTATCGCTGAATAAAGGAAATATTCAATGTCCAAAAACGGAGAGATTTAATTTAAAGAAATTAAAAGAGAGCCAGGTAAGAGGGGAATACCAGATTGAAGCTGCGAATAGATTCTCGGTTTTAGAAGATTCGGAGTGCACTAGTGGCCAGGATACTTGGATTAAAATTAGAGATACCATTAAAATTTTAGCAAAAGAGAAATTGGGACACGCCTAAATACGTAATAATAAACAATGGTTCAACCAGAAATGCATTAAACTAGCAGAGAAGAGAAAACAGCAAAATTACGCTGACTAGAAAATCCGAATTGAATAACTACACAAAATTTCGCAGACATCATGCGGGAAACTTCCAAAACTTTTAGAACAAAGAAACGTGATTTTTTTGAAAGCTAAAATTAAGTGGCTACCGCGAGCACGTGTTCGCATGTTCGATTCCCGGACGGAAAGAATTGAATTTAAACGAATTACGGTAGTTCGGACACCATCATAAATTGTAGTCCAGATCTCGTATAAGATTGGTGCTGAAAATACAAAGAACCTGACGTGAGAGCTTCCTTGAAAGCACTTCAGGAATGACGAAATGGAAAGTCTAATAGGTTCGCATCTGATATATCTTTCATTTGAGGTGAGACATTCTTTCCTATGAACCGTTTAATTTGCTGATAGGCTTCCACATATATATTTCGTCACGCACGGGTTATTCCGAACACGATGGACCGTTTTGCTGGAGGTCTCCGACTTTCCGCCAAAGCATTCCACGTTCACTGATGTCAAATCTTACCTTTTGTCTTCGAGCTCACCCTGAAGTCGAAGTATATCTGAAATTTCTTTGGAGAACATGCCTGGGAACTATGCTCGCTAGTAAATCCTTTGCGAACGACTGCACATTGCTGAAATAGGCATTTTTGAATTGCGTATATGTGACTTTACTAGCACATCACTTGGGTGAACTTTTGTGCCATGGTCCTGCCAAAAGTCAATGACCTAGGGGTACCTAGAACCACCCCTTCAAACCTTTGGCAGTTCTTTATTTATGAAAGGAAAAGAGATAGACTACAAGAACTTCCAAACTTAACAAAATTTGAAGTTTCTGACCTAATTTATCGTTTCGATGAGGCATTATCGTATTATATGCTTATACAGATAAGTACAAGAATCAATTCTCTTTCGCAGGACATGGATATATTAATGTTTTATTATTATTATTATTTATTTATTTATTTATTTATTTATTTATTTATTTTTTAAATTTAGGATGGACACGCTGGCTCACTGCTTAAATTTGGGAATTGCGAAAACACTATCTGGTAAAGGTTCTCTAGGACTTGAATGTATAGTTCTGTAAATTTGCTTGGCTCTTCTTATCCCCTTTTCTGCGTACAAAATTGTCAAAAATATATATTTGACTGGAATTTTGAATTTGGCGTGAAAAATTTGGCATGACGCACGAGTTTCGAATATTGTGTTTAATGTTCACTAAAATAGTTTGTAACATGATCATATGGATGAATACAGTGTCCCATTGTCTTCCATTGTTCATAAGTACTCTGAGACATTCTTAAATTTTGGAAGCAGTACATTTGGCCCCAGGTACATTGATGCACTTTCTTAAATTTTGGGAGGGGTGCGTTGAACCCCCCCTAAATTTAGGAACTGTCAAAAACAAAATTTGGTAAATGCTCCTTAGGACTCAAATAATACATTTCTGTAAATGTTGTTGGTCGTGATTATCCGCTTGTATGGGTATTAAAAAAAAAAAAGTAAAAAAATTAAAAACTTGGAGGTTTTTGAGTTGTTATATCATCTTTCATAAAGCTTTAGTGTATTATATGCTTATTAGATGAGTACAGGGGGTCAATTCTCTTTCATGAGATATTAGCACATTAGAGCTCTTCTGTCAAAATTTGTGATGAACCTCAAGTTTGGAAATTATCAAAAAATATATATTGGTAATATTATCTATGAGTAGAACATATACTTCTGTAATTTTATTCATTTATTTATTATTTTATTTTATTTATTTATTTAATTTTATTTTATTTTTATATATTTTTTTGGGGGGGGGGGATTCTGCTTCTTCATTTCTATGGGAACAAAACTGTTAAGTGTATCACTTTATACTTGATGGTAATCTTAAATTTTGATGGGAATATTGAATTAGCATGAGGCGGGAATTTCGAATGTTGTCCTTAGTGTCCACTAACATAGATTGCAGCGTATGATTATATGAATGAAAACAATGGTTCATTGTCTTTCGTTGAATATAAGATACCTTAAGACAATTATCTTAAATTTCGGGACGTGAAAATTTGACCCACCCTTAAATTTGGAAATTTGCTTTTTTATAATCTACGGCATAGTATGGTATGCTGCATGGAAGCGATGGACAGATAATTTCAGCATCTCCTAGAGGAAAAAAAAAAAAGTTTTGCCAACCCCGTTAGTGTGTAATCAGATTTTAATAGTTTTCCGAATAAAATTGTAGTCTACCGTTCTTGTTCTATTTTTTGCTATAATGTGCCGACATCCTTCAGGAATCATTTGGTGTAATTTGGTGCTCATCGTGTTGTTAGCGTAAAAAAATTCTCAGAGAAGTAAGTTTTGAAGCTGACGATCATAAGATGCTATTTAACTGTCAACCCATACATTATAAACACCATGTACCAATTTGTTTCGATAATTAGCACGTACCATGTCTAAAACTACGGAACAACTTCTTGTGGCAATGGACTTCGAAAACATTTCTGGGCAAAGAAAAAGTTTTTATTATATTTGTTTTCACCTAATGGCTTTCTTACCTTTCTCACATGCATTACTAAGGCTTCCAAGATGAGTGTGTTACAGCTTTTGCTTAATTGGAAATCACCATACGGGTGTGAACATTATCCCATGATACGACCAATCTACGAATGCCGTCTATGAAAGAATTTGGAAGGTTGACATTCACCTCGTCTTCTG
This sequence comes from Thermobia domestica, assembly GCF_964235325.1. Lineage (NCBI taxonomy): Eukaryota > Metazoa > Arthropoda > Insecta > Zygentoma > Lepismatidae > Thermobia > Thermobia domestica. Next base: position 113,127,451 of record NC_137467.1, read on the forward strand.
ACAGTATCATTAGTTCGTGTTGAATTGCTCTGCTATGAATCGAATGCTTAAGCGTGTGTTTGCGCGAATAGCTTGAGACATCTTTCTGTCTTCACTGGCAATGAGAAGGATGGGAATATTTACTTGTTCCCGCGTATCCTTCCCGAATCATTCTTTTCTAGTTGAACACTATTGTTTTCTATATGCATACGTCGCTTATACGTCCTTCATCCGACGAAGCTTTTCAGCTGATTGACATCTTAAGCAGTATGATAGCAAGTTGATCCTGTTTGCGCGGAATGCATCTCCAATAGTTATTCTGCAAAGACAAATAACAAGGAACAATTATTTCTGTTGTATACGAATAAGGGCACATTGCCATTACATACTACTTTAGCTACACATTTCTTTCATCGCATGATGTTTCAGTTGTTCAGCCCTCATAGGATTATCATCATGTTCCATAATTTAATAGGTACCATCTGTAAAATGTTGTTTTTAAATTCTGAAGCGATGAGCCCAAATTTTTAAGGCGGAAAAATGAATAAATAACAATTTTCTAGAGACAGATTCTACAAAACGTTAACAATAAAAGCTTATATACTCAACTAACTTATCAAATAATGACATACTTAATCATCGTCTTGTTCACTTAATCCATAGGTTGGTGGGCAACATGGAAATATTAAAGAACTCTCCCTTGAGAGAGCTGTGTCTCTTCTTCGTAAATACTTAATCTAGAAGTACATATTGCTTACTTTCCATTTCGGAAATCTTTTGAATAAATTCTTATGAATACATTTATATTTTTTCAGTGTAAACATGTCAAAGTAAGGTAATCAATTTATTATATCATTATTTGATAGATATGCTTAATATCTATTCTAATGCAAGATTTTTGCAAATTATTAATAATTCTAATCTATTATAAGTGCTATAATAGCTTCTGCTTTGCGTCACTGAATGTTTAGAACATACACCATTTGTTATTCTTCAGTGTCTAGTTACAAAAAAAAATTTTAAAAAGTGCTAAAATAACTTCAAAATAAAAATAAGAAGAAGCAGAAACACTGATTTTTTTTACTTCCAAATGTAATTTACTCGAGTTATTAATCGGTAGTATTAATCGGATTTGGATTTAGATTCAGCGTCCTAAAAATAGGTAACATCGGCTTTTCCCTTGGGCTGAAGTAATAAATGTGTTTGTGAACGCATACTTCTAAGTGAAAATAATGAAGGTATAGGTTGTTCATTAAAGATTTCCCATGGACTTCTTAACGTTAACTGAGATACACGAAATTTGTTACATACATTAGTGTTTTTCTACATAGAAACCTCCAGCAGCCACACACCTTTCCCATGACTTTATGCACTTGTGGAGATCTTGTTTGTAGAGGTCCGCAAATTATTCGAGAAGCTATGACTTCACCTAAGAAAGTAACATTTTATCGTCTTTGAAATGCTTTCCCTTCAGAAATGAGTTCATGGTTAGGAAGATAAAAGTAAAATGATGCAAAGTCAGAAGAGAGCGGGAGATAGGATATTTTATACCTACAGCAGGTGGTGTGTGTGTGTCTGGATAACATGCTAGTTGTGAAGTGGACCGTTATTCTGAAGGATACGGACACCTTCAGTCAACATTTCACATCTCTTGATTTTGATGGAATCCCGTTATTTGTGTAGCAGTAAAGGATAGTATATCCCTGTAATTGTGGTACTCTTGTCCAGGAGATCCATTATCGCTACTCCATGCAGATGCCAAAAAAATATCAGCATAACCTTGCCCGCTGAGGGTTGGACACGGGACTTTGTAGGAGTTGGTGAGTAGATATGTTTCCATTGCTTTGACTGAGTAGTAGTCTCTAAATCATAATGATAAACTCACGTTTTATCCTGAGTTATTAATCTGTCCGAAAAGTTCTCCTAGTTTATAAGGAACTAGTTCCTAAGAATAAGTGACTCGTTCTTGCTGTTAGAAGCTGTCAGTAGCCGGAGGACCTATTGGGCAGACACCTTGCCCATGTACAAATGTTCACGGATTATTCTCCCTACATATCCCACACTTATCTTGACATCTTCAGCTAGTAGTAAATGGTTATTCGGCTACCCTTCAAGATGGCTACTTTCACTTGACGGGCCCCCGGTCCACCATTGACGGTGACTTTCAAGATGGCGATGTCACCGTCAATGGTGGACTGAGGTCCGTTTCTACAGAAACCCGATCACACTTTGATTGATGACCCTTGCTTCACGACATCATATCATTCATAAGTCTCTTTCATATTCTCAAATGTTTCGTTTGGTGTGTGTCCTGTCAAGCACAGGAACTTGAACACCGCTCGAGATTCAATGGGGTCCATCTTTATGTTTTCGTTCAGTTTAATGTTTGTAACACAGAAAGCATTATCAGTTAAAAGGTGAAAGTTTCTTCAAAACCTATAGAAATATGTATCAACACACATATAGAATGTCAGTATTCTACATTCAATATAAATAGGTCAGGGGAAATCTTTAGTGAATGTCAGTTGTATTAGAGAAAAAGATATAAACTGATAAGTAGGGTGCTATTCTAATTTTCTAACAACCGGTTATATATATATATATATATATATATATATATATATATATATATATATATATATAATATGAGAGAGATAGTAGATGGATAGGTAGATAAATATGATTTTCGTAGGAAACAAATCATACATGGTAGACAAAACCTTTTTTTTTTTTTTTTCTGGATAACACAAGCGACATATACGGCATTCTAATACAAGGTGGTGTCACTAAATTATGTAGCACTGCGAATATATTAAAAGCTAATTGTCCAAGATAGATGGTTGTCAAAAAGTATTGGAGAGATCTTCATTCAGCAATAGATCGGTAAATTACGATACTGATAGGTATGTATTTCAAATATAAATAACCCTCACAACATCACTCATATAACCCCAGTTCTCATTCTTGATATATTAGGAATAACCACTTAACTTTGCTCTGAGAGATAATTTGCCTTATGCAGAATCGTTTTGACGTATGATTAGTGTTCCAGAAGCTTCGGAAACGGCACGTTTTGACGTATGCGACACGCCTACTAAAGACCTGACTACTGCAGGAAACTGTGTTAGTCGAACTCTTTAGTGTGGCACTAATGACGTGTCACAATGACTCTGCATAAGGCCCAATATGTTTAACCCTATAGCTATAAGAATTTCTAACAGCAAAGATAAATTAACATTTACCGTTCCTCCACGCCGCCAGTAATCTTCTGATATGTACAGAGCAAAGCAAGATTCTTTAAACAGGTCATTTATTTTTGACTGGGAAAAATTTTATCCAACAAGCTCTCCCTTCCATCTGCTCTGTGTGTGTGTGAGAAAGAGAGAGTGAGTTAGTGAGTGAGTGAGTGTTACTTAGTTTATGACTCGGTTCAACAAACGGTTCTGCAAACTCGAAATATTTTGACATTCGGTTCTAACGAACCGGCTGAATAGCACCACTGCTGATAAGTAGTGACGCTCTTATTCAACTATTGCAAGTTACTCATTTCTTTTAACACAGTGTACGAGGGTCACTACGAAAGTTTTGAGATGTGAAATAACTTACATACTTAAAATCAATTTAACACTCACATTTACTCAAAATATTCACCATTACACTGTACACACTTTTGCATCCTCGAAAAACACTTTTGGAAGTAGTGTTGCCAGTCTTTTTCTTCAAGTTTTGAAAGTTCATTCTCGTAAGCCACTACAGCTTCTTCATTGCTGCAAAATCTCTTCCTACGGATGCGATCTTTGATCCAGGGGAACAGAAAAAAATCACACGGAGCCAGGTCAGGGCTATACGGCGGATGAGTCATAAGTTTGATCTCCGTAGATTCTAAAAACTGAATTGTGATGTTGGCCGTGTGTGCGGACGCGTTGTCATGATGAAGCAGGATCCCACGCAATCCAGTTCTTGGACGCCGTTTCCGAAGCTTCTGGAACACTTTTGTTAGGCAAACAGTGGTGTACCACTGAGCAGTAACAATCCTTTGTTCTTCAAGTGAAACAGTTGCAACATGGCCAGATTTGGAGAAGAAAGTTGCGACCATCTTCTTCCCCACACTTCGCGGTCGCTTCAGTTTCGTGGGTGGATTTTCGTCTGGAAAGATCCAAACTGTAGACTGGCGTTTATTTACATGGTCAAATTGATAGATCCAGATCTCGTCACCAGTAACAATGTCAGAGTCGCGTCGAGAATTGCCTCCATCAAATCTTGCAAGCATTTGTTCACACCATTCCACACGCATGCGCTTCTGCTGTTCAGTCAAAGTGTGAGGTACCCAACGAGATGAAACCTTTCTGAGCCGAAGATGATCATGAAGAATTTTTGTTACTGCTGGCGATCCAATGTTCACTGTAGATTCAATGTCCTTGAAAGTTGTTCGAGGATTTTCTCGAATAATTTGTTCCACAGCGGCAATGTTTTCATCTGACACAGCTGTTGCCGGACGTCCAGCTCTCTCTTTATCTTCAAGCGATGTCCGGCCTCTTCTGAATTCACCAAACCACCGAAAAATTGTAGCACGGGAAGGAGCAAGGTCCCCAAATGCCCCCAGAAAACAGTCAAGGCTTTGTGTCTCGTTCAAACTACTTTTAAAATCGTAAAGGATCATTGCCCGAAAATCTTCCCTTTCGAGCTCCATTCTAGACAGCCAAATACTGCTCACATCAACAAACAAGTGAAGGCGATACAGCTACGCCAATAAGCCAGGCGAGTTGAAACTTGCTTCGCTTCTTCGATTGGATATCACTACCGAACCCAATAGTTGGAATTCAACTACTGTGCCACAACAGTGCATATCTCAAAACTTTCGTAGTGACCCTCGTATACTAACATTATTTAATAAAATGTAATTTTTAATAACAAGTGTTTCTGGCGTAGATCTAGTGACATTCTGTTGTGCTTTAGTTGCTCTGCCTTACAGACAAATTTCTTTTCCTTTGACCCTGAAGCCCCGCCTGACTTTGAGGAATAAAGTACCAAAAACAAGTGATTATGCCAATGGCAGTTCAGTTCATAAAGCATTTGCTCAACAAGCGAGAAATCAAGCTTCATGTCGCCACCAGTCTGCCGGACAGGTTTTTATAACACTCTTCCATAATTGTTCTGTACGTGTAGGTAGTTAATGCAAATTTAGTTTAATTTAAATAATTGTAGATACAGCACGCTGAAACTTCCTCAAATGAAATATCCATCGTTGTTGGATTCCTTCTGCAGATTGCCGGTAGATGGTTAGTCAACTTGATGCTCAACAAATAAGCGTGCAAAACACAAGACGGTTTTGTCGCTGTAGTTACTGATACAGCATCCGCCCTACAAGCGAAAGATCGGTCTTCGTGTCCTTGTGAGTCCAACAGAGTACAGGTAGGCTACTTCGTATTAACAAATAACCCTACGATGAAAATTAATTACCTTATTTCCTTTCATTCTCTATACTATGAGAAAATCAAAACACCTAATGAAACGATAAAGATATAAACATGGAGTAAATAGACAATGGCAGTGACTAATGAAAAACACATTGCATGAAAAAAAAAAAAAAAAAAAAACAGTCTTCTCTAGTTTCAAAGAGTTTTACCTCCATATTTTCAAAAAGTTTAATTTAAATCTTGTATTAAATCTACTAATAAATGTAGAAAAGTCATGCTGCGATAAGTACTTAACAAGAAATACTTACTTATTAGGAATATATCAGATGATGATTGAATGTGAAGATAAGTATATAGGAATTACGAAAAGAAACATAAGAGCAAATATTAAGAAGCACAACCATTATACCAGGCTTTTTTAAACATTTAGGAGAAAATAAACACAAAGGAAGAGGGGTCCGGCATAAATCCTAATCAGTATTTATTTAAAGGAACGCTTTTGAATTATTTTCCATATGTGCACTTCCGTTTATGAAAATCACAACATTAATAATGAATGTGTGCGTTGTCACGGGTTCAATTCCGGATGGGAAAATATTAAACGCAATACGGTGGTTCATGTTCCATTCTAAACTCTAGATGCACGTCTCATATAACCTTGGTGCTTAACAAAGACGTTAAGCTTCAACAAACAAACAAACAAATAATAATAATAAGAAGAACCAATAAAGAATGATGGGAATTCATCAGACTCACAGGATTTGTACTGAAGAATATGACCTCCGAACGATTACAGTTTCAGCAATATGGTGTATTCGTGGGCTAATTAGTTCCCTCGGTTCGGTGCGGTGCAAAGGATGGTTTAGTATGGAAAGGAGTGGCATTCAAAGGACGCAACGCTCAGATAGGGAACAGAGTGGAGGTGGCTGAGTGGTAGAACGCTCACTCTGGCGCGTAGGGTCCCTGGTTTGAACCCAGCCCTCACAAAGCGAACTTTGTTGTGGACAAGCATAGTTTGCGTGGAATTGTGGGTTTTCTTGCGGTTTTCCGTTTCTCCCGCGTTAGTCATTTCACCATTATCATCCATCTCATTATCACCGTCTCCCTGAGCCTCAGTACGAAATAGTTGTGTATATACATACATATAAAGCAAGGGAACGTAAACAGGTAAAGATAAATGTCATTATGCTTCGTAGTTGCCAAAGAGCGCAATGTAAACAGGTGACTGCGTTCGAATGGGGCCTACGGCAAGCCGCCGCCTTGTATCATAAAATTTGGACTTGCGTGAAACTATACGCAGCGATACTCATGCAGTGGACTGTACAATGTGTATCCCGTACCACAGGAATAACAAACATATTGTCCACATGACAATGTCAGATTGTACAGTGTTGTTCAGAAAGTTAGCTCTACGCTGGAGCACGGTAACACGTGCATTTCCCTGTCAACGGCTTGATAGTATCTAGTACTCTGGACATGCCTGTACCTCAAATTCCATTTCCCAGAACTACAAATGCCTCAGACGCAACGAACACGTGAATAACATCGCTGACGTGCTGAATGGCAGACGGTCATGTTTTCGAACGATTCTCATTTCAACCTGTCCTGCAGTGATGGCCACATACGCACTAGACGTTATCTAGGTGAGTCCAATGTGTCAGCGTGCGTTGTCGAGCGTCGTAGCTGCCGAATGATGTGCTGATACGTGGTGCTATTCGGTACAATATGGGATTTCAGCTGCTAAATATTGAGGACAACTTCACTAGTGACCGCTATATTTGGGAAGCTTCTATTAGTGGAGATAATACTCTTCCTTCAGACAAATCAGGACGCCTATGTCAGCAACTTATCCCCAGCCATGCGTAATTTTTTTCTCAGAATATGCATACCTATGCTTTCTTGGCCTTCACGATATGTAGAATGTGGATTATCGGTAGTTCGTTCATCATGGTCTTCAGCAGACACTGCATCTTGTTGGCTCGCATCAAAACGGTTGCATAGTGCCAGTCATAACCAGAGTGTGAGTTGTTATTCAGGAATGGAACCAACACTTCTTTAATTTGACGCGACGATATGTAGAGGTACTGATTACATAGTATGTGAATGGTTTACGTTATGCTGTTTTATCAAGATTAGAGACATTGCGCAATTCCAATCTTGCAACGTTTCTATTAGTCACATAACGAAAGTAGTACTGGCGTTACTGCAAGCTAGTGTGCTCTGATTGCCAGATAATGACGGGAAGTACGCCACATAATTTAGATCATTGACCCCGGTCACGTGGTATGACGTTACCTCCAGTTATTGACCGCGGACACGTGGTATGTTATGGGGTCATGTGACCTCCGGGTTAATGATTTCTACCACGTTAAATGATCACTTCTTAAATTTGGGAGGGTCTCGGAGTCCTAAATTATGTACCTGTGGAGGGTCTAGCTCGTTCCCTTGGCTGGGTAAAAAATTGCAAAAAATTGATGATTTGGCTTTTGACGTTATTTCTACTCTATGGTGGTTGTTTTTGGTCCTATAGAGGGGTAGCTCCCTCTCTCCCTTGCTATTAAGTACCAGTTGTGAAGATAAATACTGTACTCTTACAAATGTGAAAAAATACTTAAAATCATGCTACATGTATATTTGAGTTTTGGTCCTCTGTAAAACACTAGTCATCCTCTTCAGACACTAGCTTGATAGCAACTAACTGAACTGAACTTTCGTATACCCATACGAAAAAAAACAGGCATCTGTACAGTTAATGTCAAACATGTGCCTGAAAATAGAACACGACTTTTCACCTGTACAGTGCCTGGACTTATCCAGTTAATGTGCCTGTATAGACGCAGAGAACATGCATTTACAGGCGTCAAGCACATACAAAAAACCTGTACATGCAATGTACAATATATGTTCAGAGAAAGAAACAGTTTATTTACAGGTGAGGAACATGCTGTTTTCAGGATCACAAACACAAACACAAATTCGTATACTTGCACATGTCCAGAGAAAGAAACAGTACATGTACATTGCATGTATAAGGCGAAATACATGTGCTTTTCAGATATGCAGCACCCATTTAGAACACTCAACACCCATTTAGAGCACCCAACACAATAACTGTGAAGTGTTTGTACTTTGCCTGTACAGGTACATGTACATTGCATGATTATTATTATTTTTTAATTTTTTTTACATGCACTGAACAGGCAATGTGTATAATGCTTGTACAGGTTACTGCATGTTGTACAGGTCAACTGCATGTTGATTAACTTTTTACATGCACTGAACAGGCAACGTGTACAATACCTGTACAGGATACGTGAGCATTGCATGTTCATTTACTTCCATGATTTTATGTTTTATCATTTTCTTTTATATGCCGTTAGAATTAACTAAAGAAAATTACGTAATTCCGTTCACATTTTTGCTGACATCGTGTGAGGATATTTTCCGCATGGGTGAAACCACTTAAGCCAGAAACTTGAAATTTGGACAGTACATAAAATATGTGATGTAGGGTACCAGTAAGGAAGGATTTTTGGAAATTCAGCGGAGAAGAGGGAGAATAGGATGGGAAGAATATTTTTAAAGCTGGCCGTATCTCTGAATCCCTTACGGTTAGACTTGAAATTTGGTATTTGGATTTCTCATTTGAAATAATTTGACACATGTTTTAGCGTTTTTAAAAAATATTTTAGTAAAAAGGGGAAGAAAAGAGGTGAGAAAAAAGGTGTGGGGATTGCAAGTATTGTAATAAGACGTCGATATTTCGGAATCTCTGAAGGTTAGAAACATAAAATTTGGTATTTGAACCTCTTATTTAAACTAGATCTGTATTTCTGTTTTTATATCTATATGTAACCTAGAAGGAAAGAAAAGGGCGGGAAGAAAAATGTGTGGAGGAATACAATTATTAATATAAGATGTTTATACCTTGGGATCTGGAAACAGAGTCATGAAGCTTGGTATTTCAACTTAAATTCGGTATGGTTGCAGGTTCATGAGGTGCGAGGCCGAGTTACAATCTAAAGCGGTGGGTTTGCCCCCTGTTACTTAAACTGAAATTCAATATAGCACGAAATTCTGGAAGGTAAGAGACATGACACTTGGTATTTGAACTGAAATTCGGTATATTTACAGGTTTATGAGGTGCGAGGCCGTAGGCCGAGCCATTACGGGCGTCTGGTGGAAGTGGCGTAGCTAGGAAGGATCCAGGGATCTGAACACCCCGAAAATTTTAAAAGTTGTTAAAGCCTACAATCGCGTTTTCAGTCAAAATGTTTCCGGGAGAAGACCCCCGGCTCTCCTCGAAATGAAATCCTGTCTACGCCATTGTCTGTGTACGAAGCCTCCAGCTAGCCGAAGGCTAGTAAAATTAAAAGTTACGATATTTGTCATCTCATCACGGCCAAACGATAAGGCCGAATGAAATAATTTTTGGTATACAGTTAGGCCCAATCTGGGTTATACAGTGGATTTATAATATTCACTTTGATTATAATACGTACCCTAAGGGGTAGCAATGATTTTTTTTTTCTTTCTTAACGAAGGATTAGTATCTCACGAGCTATTCAACTTAAGCTGAAATTGGGTATATTAGCTCGTAATTAATAAATAGATATGTGCCCTAGTGTTTTCGAAAATTCGCTCTTGTAGGGAGGGGAGGGGGTATTTTCTATATTCTATATGGGGAATTAATAATCGTTATATGTAAAATAACCCAAAATGGTGAACATTTGTGTTGAATCTATAGTTTTCAGGGTCGTTGAGATGAACAATGACAATTACGAAGTCGTTCAATCCAAGTTTAGTCCCCATCGACATTAAGGGAGGGGTAATAAAATATTCAAATTGACCAAAATAAGTATCGAATACATAATTGTTGGGATGGCTGAGATGATTAGTACTAATGAAGAAGCCATTCAAATCCAAGTTTAGCCCCATCGGCATGGGGGAGGGAAGAGGCGCGGTATTTCATCAATTGTTGGTCTGACGAAGCGAAGTTGAATGTTAACATTAAAATCTACTTCTCTGCAAGGTATCTTTCGGTAGTCTGGAAATTGCTTGTACAACATATGTTTAACTATTCTTTGTTGGGTGTTAACCGTGTAGCTGTACATCACCTGTACATTGTTGTTAGCAGTAGCTTTGTATAGCCAATGTATAGTCAATGCAAAACAGACATCAATCCAGATGTACTTTTGTGTCGAATCGCATGTATTCTCCAAATATACATTCATTGTACATGCAATATGTAACATGTCTGTGTACAGGCTATGAAACACATAATATGCAATGCATGTTTTGAACGCATTTGGAGTGCCTGTTCATTTCAAACATGTTAACGTTAACAACAGTCTCTGTAAAGGGAATGTTTCTAGAGCCTGGAAGTTATTCCTACAACATTTGTTCAACTATTCCTTGTCAGGTGTTAAACATGCAGCTGTTCATCGCCTGTACATTGCTGTTAGGAAGAGCTATGTACAGGCAGTGTTTGGCCAATGTTCAACAGACGTCAATACAGGTGTACTTTTCTGTCGAATTGCATGTTTTCTTCACAGAATTATTCACTGATATCCAACGTGTACCATGTCTGGGTACAGGCTATCAAACCTATACTGTACAACGCATATTTTCAACCCATGTGCAGTGCCTGTTCATTCCTAACATGTTAATATTAAAAACAGCCTCTGTAAAGGGAATGTTTCTGGAATCTAGAAGTAGTTTGTATAACACGTGTTCAATTATTCCCTGTCAGGTATTAGACATGCAGCTGCACATTGCCTGTACATTGCTGTTAGGAAGGGCTATGTACAGACAATGTATGGTCAGTGCAGAACAGACGTCAATACAAGTGTACTTTTCTGTCGAATTACATGTATTTTTCACGGGAACATTCACTGTACATGCAACATGTAAAATGCTTGTATTTAAACTATTAAACATTCACTGTTCAACGCATTTTAGAGCGCTTGTACAGTGCTTATTACTTTTTTTTTTTTTTTAACATGTTGAAAGGAAAACCATTGTCTGTACATGCACTGTACATCGATGTTACCGAGCTCACTGTACAGCATATGTCCGTTTACCTTAAAATAGATCTCAATACGTGCACTTACAGATCAAGAAACGCATGTTTTCTTTCATGAAACAGGTACGTAACATGCAACATGCATAAAACAGGACCTGGAAAAATGTAACACATGCACTAGACATGCGTTTCTAGTGCCTGTACAGATTTTTCATTTTCGTATGGGTATACATATGCTTTATACCTATCACGTGGCATCACTTCTCATTCTTTTCTTTCATCACATGCCCATCACTCCCTCTCTATCACTTATGGCTGAGTACCTAATAGTCAGTAAAATGTTTTCTTTACACACACATTTATCACATTCTATCGGTAGAACTAGCTAATATTATGTCTTAACATGTAGAAAATAGAGTTCTTCCGCGATTTTATGTGGTTACAAGATGTAGAGGTACAAATCTGTAGATATAATGTAAGATTCACACAACTTAATAGTCTATTTTGTTTGCTGAAAAAATACGTAGTTGTTACAGTAACAGTTGTGGAAAGTTTGATTGATTGATTGTAACAATGATTGAGTTTAGAAATATTATTGGTTAACCACACTAACTAAATAAAACAATGTATTAATATCAACAGTGACCTAAAATTGTTAACGGTTTGAGAAATTTCTCATTAACAAAGGTGAGTGGCTTTCAGCTCGACACAAGTGGCGGCAAGTAAGAGCTTAGTTAAGTGTTTAGAGTACAGTGTTGCCAAAACTTTTGTGGTCTAAGCCGTTCCGATTTTCTAATATGATTCTTTGGTTAGACTTGTAATTTGTTGAGCAAACAGTTTTCAAACTAAATTATTTGTATAAATTTTTAAACGATTTCTTTCATGTAAAATTTTTCAACCTATTTCTTGTGTAATTAAAAAAAAGAAAAAAAAACTTTTCAAACAATTTTTCTTTAAGCTTTTTTTCTATAAACAGTTCTTATACATTAAACCAATTCCTTTGTCACACTTGTAATTATCTTAGCAACCAATTTTTTGAACTAAATTTCTTTTCTCCCAAAACTTATTTTTCAAACAAGAGAAAATTAGAAAAAAATTTATTCAAAAAGCTTTTTTTTGTCTAAAAAATTTTTAAAGTATCGTTTGTGTAAAATTGTTGAAGAAATTTCAAAAAGTAAAAATTTTAAAACTATTTTTCGTAAAAAAGAAAAAAAAGGAAGTAAAATTTATTTTCAATATTTTTCGTCTAAAATTTTTTAAACAAATTTTCTTCGCGAAATTTGAAATTAAAACATTCTTTTAAATTAAAATTTTCAAACCATGATATATATTGTGTAATAATTTAGGACAACACGTCTAAAGAAATGAAGTATAAGGATTTATTTTTCAAGAAATATTATTTACAAAATAATGTGGTAATATGAAGTATTTATAAAAGGTTTTCTATACACATGTTTTTATCTTCAATAGAAGGTTTTGTCGTTCATAAGGATTGATCTTTCAACCAATATGATTTATAAAAATAATTTTGATGAAGCATAGTATTTACAAAACATTATATATATATAATACAGTAAATGCTTTTAATCTTCATAGTTGATGTATGTCATCAGAAGTTTTTGTTGTTGTTCTGTTGTCATAAATCATTGAATTCGAAGGTGATGCTTGGTATTGCGAGGTGATGTTCTTGTCGGCAGCTCGAACCTGAAATTAAAAGTTCAATTAATGAATGAAGCAATGGTTAAGACTTTTTTGTATTTACAGACAGTTTTATTGAAAATATTGTTTTCCATAAGTAGAAGCTTTGTTTTGTTATAATTAGTTTATATTTAAAAAATGTTGTTATTTGCAAATGGTGCTGGTGTTATCACTTCAGGCTTAAGGCATCATTTGAAATCCAGTTGTAGACCTGTGATTCAATTTCTTCATTTTTTGGTGGTTGTGATTCGTCTCCAAGTGGTGTAGGATTTCATTGAGTTCTAAGCTCTGATGTTGTGAGTTCTGTAAAATGAACAAAGAACGATTGATTAGAATTGATGTATATTGTGTTGCTGAAAGAAAGAAAATAAGTGTCATGAAATTACTTCGTAATGTAAATTCAAATAGCAGGTGGTCGTTAGCTTGGGACAGTGCTGTGAACATGAATTGAAAATCCCAGAGCTTTCCCTTGGGCTTGGCAACGTAGGTAATAATAAACATAATGTCCGCACACTGTTGAAGTTGAACTGTGAATTTGTATATTATCATATCTATAAAAAATGTAATGAATTTTTAAGAATGTATTATGTTGTAGTACGTAAGAGGAAAGACCAAAACTATTAAAATATTCACCATCGTCTTCATTATCGATATAAATTAAAATCCAGTGAGTATCTAATTTTGTAGATTGATCTTATGGAAGGCAAATATGTAAGGGCAGTTCATTACAAGCACACATTCCTGTAAAGTGTTTTGAAAGCAAAGGATTTCTGATTGAGGTACTTGTTTGTTGTAATGTGTTTGACGTCGTGAATAAAAATTATAAATAATGAATATGTACCTTGGTATTTAAAAGTCCATGATAATGTTGGGTTGATGATAGTACGATGGATGAGTTTTCATCTTAACTGTCACTGATTGGTGGATTTGGATCACGTGATGATTCTTATTGGCTATTACAAGTCATGTAGTCTTAGGCCACCCCCCGCGGAAAATTCAAAATTGGTCCCTCCCCTTGGCCACGTGATATGACGCCATTTGGTCACATAATCTGAAGTTCACCTGCGAGAAATTTAAAATTTGCAGCTACTTTCTGAGTCAAGCAGTATGACGTTATAAATCACATCGTCTTAGGTCACTCCGCGGGAAATTCAAATTTAACCCCAGTTGGTCATATAGATTGGCGTCATTAACGCGTAATTTATGAATCAGGTGCTATGGTTCATGGTGCATGAGATCACCCTTTAAATTTATTGGTCATCACGTTTCTTTATACTAATAAATAAACTGTACAAAAATGTAAATTCGGGAAATTTTTGACGTAATATAACCTATTTAATGAGGCTTTATCACGATGTGAATGAGTAAAGGGTTTGTTCACTGTAGTTTGAAGATTCTGCGACCAATGCTGAGTTCGTTCTGGAATCAATGCTTTTCATGGAGCGTCTGAAATACGTATTTTTGCAATCACATCACGTTTCCCGGCCATAAGACTAAAACTTGGTTTACATGAATGAGTTTCATACGTAAATCCACTCTATGAATTAAAATATATCTTGATTCAAAATATCACAATGAAGATGCCCAAGCGTGTCAAATTTCACACTATGTTTTATCAGCTCATATCGTTCCTGAGATCTTTTGTTCTCACCATGTTGCGTTCATGTGACCAGCTATCTTGAAACCGCATTGCACATTGTAAATATATATCTTTAGCTGCATCTCTAGAACTTAACAGCTTTTCAAGGTATGAGCGATGCGGATGATTATGTGATTGAAATTAAATAATTTTGTTGTTCATATATATTTAGACTTAACTTAACTTAGCACTTAGAAAATCATTTACAAGTGCTACTGGTTTATCTGTTGCAGTGAATAAAGAACCATCTGATCTCAAATTTGTACTTGAATGTAGAGCAATGTATGTAGGAAATCAATATAATCATCACTGCTTCCACACACTACAAATTCTACTGGTAAATTTTCAGCTATCAAACTAATTAGTTTGTATACAATAGTACCATTTTCCAGAACATTAGTTTGTGTATGTAACGTTAAGAAAATGTACAATTCACTTTCCACACACTCAGAAGGTTAATGTTGTAAGAAGCTCATTGTTTCTTAAACCAAAAAAGGTCTGATGATGATGATAATAATGTCCCCTTCTTTTTGTGTGTTAATTTTCGTCCTTTCACCGGATTGTAATTGATGTTGATCGTTGGAAGGTCAAATTCAAACTAAGAGTCATGTCCGCGCTTCCTTTTATGATATCCACTTCCTAATATGGTTTTCAACTTATTTTTGACTTTTTCTTGTAAATTTGGTTTTGCTTCTTGCTCACATTGATGAAATGATTTTTCAGGCAGCTGGTTTAACAGATCTACATCACTAATCGTATTTTCATCAGATTTCAATAATTCATTTTCCACATGTTTAGCTCCATGTTTCACTAATGGTAACATTGAACGAAATAATCCATAAAAAACAACCAATTTCGTGTTCTGTTTGATATGAATTTCCTACGACGTAGATATTTCTTATTCCTGACAGCATTCTAAATAAAGGTCAGTCACGTTAAGCGATTAGTGTATGCGCCTTAGGCGTGGGAGACCCGGGTTCGTTTCCCGGCGAGAGCTCATGTGATTCGGATTCCACTTTAATCCGTAGGTCCCGTCTCATAGAGCCTCGCTGCTGAAAGAGACGTTAAACTTAAAATCAACTCAACTCAAAGGTCAATCATTATGACGACGACGGAAATGATATTAGTACACATTGTCCCGAATGTGAATGGCATACCATGGCGTTTACTTTTCCTTTTATGTATTTGTATTCATCCAAGTGCATTTTTCCACTGGAATATAATGCGCAGGATGAAAAATTTGGACAGTATCACTTCCAAATGTATGATTCGCAGGATCTAACAATACGTAGCATTGTATCTCCGATCCTTTTTAAAGGATCGGAAATGAAACCATTGTATCTCCAACGACGACGAATTTATAATATCACAATATACATGTAATCGTGATTGTAAACAAAGACTACATCTGGTATGTATTGTCTTTTCTGTGCATCTTTAATGTCACTTTTCGGTTTAAATCTCAGCATTAAATTAACACCTAGTGAGAACTGCACGGGAATATTTATTTGATTATAGGAATGCCTTATTAAACACTTATTATTTGCTGACTCGTAAGAAATGTGCAAGTTTTTGTTTTAAGATGTGAATTAATTGCTCTAACAAACTACGGTAAATCATCGCTATAATATATGGAAAATAATAGTCTTCCACGGTTCCGTGGTTCCTTTTGATTTATAATATTATTCTCACTGTTAATATTCGGCATAGAATTTGGGTAATGAATTTCCATTACTGCGACATCCCATTTCTGACAAAACTCGATTTGACATTGTCAGTGTATTATAAATTCAAAGAATTTCTAGAAAATAGGAGGGGACACGTAGCTCAGTGGTAGAGCGCTTACGTCTGGTGCGTAGGATCCCGTGTTCGCTCCCCGGCCAAGTAACTTTGTATTGGCAACATCATGTCCATAGGTTTCTCGGGTATTCTTGTCCCCTCTCACACTTTTATTACACCAATTCTTGTATCATCATTCAGTTGCCTTAATCATCCGTCTCCCTTAACCTAAAGGCCATAATCATGAGAAATTAAACTGAAAGATTTCAGTTCATTTCTGGAAAATAGTCTATTCAACTATTACTTGGAAGACTTATGTAAAAATCTTGATCAGGCTCCATTCTTCTTCTTTATTGATGATAGTGGTATCCAAAAATTAAAGGAGGAAGGATAACCTTTCATTGGATGAAATACTCCTTTGTGCGAAGTTTCTTTCTAGTACTCATTGTTTTATCTATTAGGAATATGAATGGTAGAGGCACATGTTGTAATTCTTTCCTGTAGAAAACGCAGTCAATAGATTGCTGTTCATTTAAATCTTCTAGTCGGTAAACAAATGGTTTGCTCGGCATAGTGGTTTACTTTAAAAATTTCCCACGTCCACTTCTCAAGATAGCCTTTCTCAAAGATCCGTTTTGTTTTACTAGTACGTCAGTATCACCAACAGATAAATCCATGTCTTGTTTTGAACGTTGAAGCTTCTTGTAGTATTAGTATGCCACATGTCGAGTAAATTGTTTAGAGATACTTTTACAGGTGCCCGTTTCATACTGGTATGCCGATTTTCATTATATTCTTTCAAAAGCAGTGGATATACGTTGCCATGTTTAATATTGACATGTACGTTGACATATGTGATATTGGTTAAAGTACCTGCACGTCCGATGTTTCAAACTAAATCTTTATGTAATACAAGGGGTGTAGCCAAGGGAAGAGGGCCATCGGGGCCAGGCCCTTCCAAATGATTTCCGCCCCCCCCCCCCCCAAATGACCAGCTTTTAAAACATAGTAAAATTATCTCGCTTCATTCATTTAAAAGTAACAAAGTCTATTGACAATTAGTAATTTACGGTAAAATAGTATGAAAAAATATTGTTTTTCCATACCGATCGAAAAATAGGATACTTTTTTTGTGACAGCAGATTACACAATTTACTGCGATTTATATTTGACAGTTTGAAGACAAACGTTTTAACAAGGTACTATAAATACAGCCATAACACAAAGGTACTAAACTGATTTTTAAGTACAGTATATTTTTATATGCTTTAACAAGTGTTTTAAAAGACATAGAGGATGAAAAATTTGGTGAGAATGTTTTTATTCAGTTTGAATTTCATTCGCTCCCTCTTTTATTTCTACTCAGTGTAATAAAATAATTATGTTTTTTTAGTCACGAATAATAAATAAATATTTTTGTCAGGAAACCGTAAAGAAATTAAGTGAAATTTCAAAGAAAATCGATCTTGTGTAGATAGGTTCTGTATACAAGGTCTTAAATTTAAATATAAAGGTAACCAAGAAAAGTTTTGTTGCATTTTCACCCACCACCTTTGAACATCGATATGTCACCTAACCTGGAATATCAAAAATAGTCCCCATCAGCATCGACGACCTTCTGAAAACGTTCTGGAAGGCCATGGAATCCATCGCGGTAGAACTTGGTGGGCCATGAAACGAAGAAGGTATCAGGTGCATTTTGGACTTTTACTAGGGATTTGAACTGGCGTCCTCTAAGGTGATTGTCCAAAGAATAGACAAGGTACAATACCCGGGGAATATAGTGCTTGCAATATTGTTTCCCATCCAAGGCGGAGAATGGTGTTCTGTGTTATTCTAGCCATGCGTTTTCCGTAAACGAGGACCCATTTGCAATTCAGAAGTGATGGCTCCAGAGTTTTGAGTTTTTCTTGAGCACAGCTCAACTGCTGATACTACACAGTTGCATTGATACTATGACCAGCTGGTAGCAGTTCCCGATGCACGATGCACCAAACACACAGAAGGACCTTCTTCTGGTACAGTGCTGGTTTCGGCTGTTTTGAAATCGGTTCATGAGATGCTAACCAATGATGATGGCGCCATGGAGCTTCGTATAGGACCCACTTTTTTATCAGATGTCAACACCCTGTCCAGAAATGCTCCGAAACAGTAAATAAACACAGGCGACTGCCGCGTTGCCTTCTGACTCAGAGTCAAAATATGTGGGAGCCATCGACCCAACTTGTAGTGCTTCCCAAGTTGATGGATGTGCTGCCGAATGGTTTCTCCACTCACACTGAATTGTAGTCCTAGTTTCTCTTTGTACATGTGTTGGTCTTCCGGCACGTGATGTTTCGGGTGTTTCGTCATCGTCCTTAAACTTGTTAAACCATCGCTGCACTGTCCGCGTCGTCACGACACCCTCACCAAAGACCTGGCATATCTTCTGTCCCGCTACAGCGGTGTTTGACCTCCATTTGAACTCGTTCAGCATACATGCTCTTATGACGCTCTGTGGATGTCCCATGTTCTCTCTGTCTTTACGCAAGTTCACGGTGTATCTGAATTGCCACAACCAGGTATTATGTTGGATATACCCACACCAACAACTGACGGTCGCCTTATCTCCACTCGCATTCAACTCACGGTGTGAGGTCCAATTGAACACAGGCCTCCACGAAAAGGGACAGAACTTTCTTGGTTACGTTTATTGTTATGCACAAAAGTATAGCGTTTGGTCCCGGACAGTAGTTCTTGATTAAGCATAATAAAAACTACCTTGAATATAATATATGGAGAAATAATAATAATAATAATAATAATAATAATAATAATAATAATAATAATAATAATAATAATAATAATAATAAGCTAAAATAGTATTTTTAGTTTTCCAGAAGGAAACCAAAATTTTCCTTTCTTTCAGGCCTCAAAAACACTAGGAGCAACACTTTTTTTTTTTTTTTTTTTTTTTGGCTTTGTACATTGTGGCTGCCCCCACCCTCAAAAACGATGGGCCCCCTCCTACACAAACCTGCTGGCTACACCCCTGTGTGATACTGCCTTTACCATCAAGATCTTTTGTTCTTATATGTTGTACATGATTTTTCTTGAGATAGTTTTGCAGTCTTGGTAACTCTCTCCTGGAAAATTATTTCAAAAGTGCTCATTATATCATTTGCACATTTTGACTTCTCTGGTACAGCCCCACCATGCCAACTAAATACGTCAATCATTTTAAGTAATTAACGATAAGTATTCTCATATTTTTGAAGTGATTGTAATAATTGTCACTTTCCCACTAATTATCAATATTGTTCGCAAGATAATAATCTCTACGCACTGGTCGGTGTAACGTGTAGGTAGGCAGTTTGTTTAACCCGAGTTTTATGTGGGCTAATAGCGCAGATTTTCCAATTGCCAACCATAATCTTTTCGCAGTACAAAATGAAGCAAGATGCTTTGGGGTTATAGTTAATGTTTCTCAGCTTGCTGTTCGTGATTTGTACATGAACCATTGCGGAATGACACTTTTTTTTGTCTCTCTTCAAAACATCTTGATCTTTATTTTCCTAAGGGGAACAATGATGGGGATGCAGGGACGTCTTTTAGGGGGGGCAGGGAATTGCCCCCTGAGTTTGATTTTATATACATTTTATCAATAGAATAGTAGTAAATCAACGAAAGCCGCGAAATTTTACTTATATCAAGGGGTCTTGACCCCCCCCCCAAGCAAAATCTGAAATGACGCTCTTGTGGAGATGGGGAAGCTACTGGTTCAGATGTCGATGGATTATAATTTAAAATATACGTAAGTCTTTGTGGATTGCTAACTAATTCTTGAAGTATGTTTAATGTTGCGGGATAATTAAGAAATAACTACCAGCCTTGAGGACTTATGTTTTTCGAGTTACATCAGAAATTAAATCTATTATGTTGGATTCTTCCAATTCGGTTAGAGTACGCGCCTTTGGCGCGGGAGACTCGGGTTCGATTCCAGGCAGGAGCTCATGTGGTTCGGATTCCACGTAGACTGTAGGTTCACATCCCATAGCCTCGCTGCTGAAAGGGATGCTAAACTAAAAATCAAATGAATCAACCAAATTTTTCCGGTTTATGAACATTGATGTACACTGTCTTTTTACTACCCCATGTGATTATACCATCTTACGTTAATCATTGAAATAGTAGTTGTGCTTTTTTACGATTCATTTGTGGTATGGGGACCGATATTTCTTGTTTAACACGATCATTTTTAGAACATCTTGATGAAGTTTCATCGAAGTAATTAAAATAGATATTGACTCTTCTTGTGTATGTACAGCATAAAGGTATTTCTGTAGTATCCCATTGTATTGATTCCACTTTTGTTCATCACTCGTTTACGTAGTGTCTAAAATAATTTACATTTGTTAATCAAGGTTAGATTGACGTCTTTCTGTTACACAAGTAGATGTATGCATTTGTTGAAGCAGTTGTGGAGGCGCTATGCTTTGTAACATTTTGTTGTTATGTTCCATGGTGAGTATTTTTTAAACATTAGACTGGATAACACTCGTTAGAATAGATGCTAGTTATTTCGGTAAGTATCATTCATCCTTGTGGTATGGCCAAATGCTTCTGTTTGTCCAATGACTTTGTTCTGTCCACGAGGTAGCGGAGCATGTTCTTGTGATGTCTTAATCTTGCTTTCGGAGTATTTGTCAAAACATCATTCACAAATACTTTGTATTATTGAAACATCTGCATTGACAATGATAGCTTTATGTAAACGTCGTTTAGCTTTGTGCAAAGCAGATAGATCAACGAGCAGATTTCACTGTAGGACACATCGCGATAGATTTAATCATAATTTAACGTGTACAATAATTTAAACGTTTGTCGGTACGTAGACGTAATGGTTTAACTCGTCGGGGAAAATGTTCGTGCGAACTCGTATTTCGTCGGGTGTATCTTGTTTAAGATGAATCAACAGGTAGGTAGGTAGGTATTATTATTATTATTATTATTATAACTCATAACTTTCCTGCGAAAATAATGGACGTTGAGGCGTGATTTAATAATTCGTGTGATTGATTTGTTATTTGTTACGTGGATTTTTAAACAACACTAAATACAAACAATTTAAACTTATGTCACGACTTTGTTTAATTTGATGAAACATATCTTGCGCAATGAAAATCACAGTGATGTGCCAATGATGTGATCCTTTGATGAAAAAGTCAGCAATATCATGGTTCACTTTGCGCATATGATGATGATAAAATGTGGTCCATCTTCAGGTTGAAAATCTTTCATTCGTGGTAGTCTTTCATGAAATAGCACTGTTGGCTATTCTTGTAAATGTTTTGCCATTTTTTATAATATCAATGCATGTTATGAAATTTAGTATTTACCATATTATGAGATTGGAAAGCATTAGCTTCACAAAATAAGTCATAACCATAACCAATAGGTCCAGCGAGAATACATGGAAACGGATGTTTCCACTTTGTTCCATCATGAATACTAACACTTTATTTCGTGTTATACGTATATTTAAATAGTTTCATTGTTAACCGTCAGGCTTATCCCGTTTGATGAACCAATTAAACAGTTTCATTCTCTTCTGAAAAATAAACTGAAACTGTTAAATACACAAAACTTTTCGTTTGAATTTTTTTCTATGCATTTCTTTCCTTTGAAAGTTTTACTTTCCGTAAATTTGTTCTTTAATTTTTTTCTTGACACATTTTGCATTGCAGATGTTTTTCATTGCACAAAATTTTTCGTTTGAAATTGTTTTCTTTTCAGAATGTTTTTGTGTGAAAATTTTATTTTCAGAATGTTTTTGTTGTGAAAATTTTCTTCCTACAAGTATTTTAGTTTGAAAGTTTTTCTTTGTACAAAATTTTTCCTGTGAATATTTGTTGTACGAAAAATTTTTTGTTTACTTTTTTCTGTACACATTTTTTTTTAAATAGTTCTTTTCACAATTGTCTGTTTCATTGTTTCTTTATGTTAATTTTTTTTTTTTGGTTTAGAAGCTTTTGGGAATAATTTCACCATTACCGCTAAATTTATTCAGTGTGATGAACTACTTAATTTGTTTTATTTTCTTGCGGATAAAATTAGACGGCTAACGGGAAAGTTTAAACAGTCAACCGTTTAATACTTCTGGTTTGCAAACTAACAGTTTTAATCTTTTTCGTTCAAGAATTCCTGTACAAGGATGCATGTACAGTCATCCCCAAAATATTTGTCGCATATCTATAAATATGTTGTTGTAGGAATATAATTTGATAACGATTTCACCTAGTATTTCTTATAATGTTAATATGTGTATATTCGTCAAAGATATGTATGTGGTAACGAAAAAAAAATCCTTATTCATTTAGCAACATTTTGTTTTACGCATTCTAATTTTCGTATTTATAATTCTTTTCCTATGAAATTTACCACTAATTAACATTTCCCGACTATACACATAGTAACAGTGTTAAAAGTACCGTGCAAAATCATTATCAAATTATATTTCCACAACAAGACAGTTATAGATATGTGACAATCATTTTGGACATGAATGTACATAAAGCATTTATTGATGTAAGGTACTCAGCGATACCACAACATATCACGTGATAAGAATGTGGAAGCAGACATGTCTTGTAAATAACGAACGAGAAGTATGCCACATGATGAGTGTGAAACATAATTCGTATGCGAATAAAAAAAAAAAAAAAGTTCAGTTAATTGCTGTTAAGCTAGTGCCCGAAGATGATGACTAATGTTTTACGGAGGATCAAAATCAAATATATGTACCGTGATTTTAAGCATAGTTACACCTTTGTAGCAGTAAAGTATTTATCTATAGGTCTTACACTAAAATTAAAAAGAGATCTAGACACAAATAAAGTCCATAAACCATGATAGAACACCTGAATGAAGCCATATTCTTTCAAAGTTGAACTTGTACTTCAGCTACAAAAACGCTGACGAAACATGACATCACATATTAAAACCACATAGGTACCACTTCTATTTCCCTACTTTTCAGTACATAAACCCTCCTTCCAGACCACACAATGTAACATTGTGGAAGGAATGAAAATCTTAGAGCATGAAAATACAGGGTGCAAAATTTATAATGCCCAACCGTGATAACGATGAAACTAAAAGAGGGAGATAAGCGAAACCTTGCTCGAAGAAACTGGGAGAAGGGGAACATCTTCTTACATATTGGGCAACAAAACCCAAAGAACAGTGTTGTGAACCCAATATAAACTTGTTTCTTTCATACGGCACTACGTAAGTTTAATAGATATTTCGAATGTACATGTTAAACAAAAACTTAAAATACTACATATATTATTCAATGTTGCAAACTAAGGACGCTATAGTATCACAAACATCCAAACTTCTGAAGCCTCTACCACATTTACAGCACAACAAAGATGGACGAGGCAATACACATCCAAAGTATCTTGGCGTTGCATACTATGGTCGAGATATGACGTGTTGTTCGAATAAATAGGAGCGAAGTTACAAGTGGTTGGATATTTGATTTTTTTTTTCAAAGGCGTTATTTCGAAAGAAAAAAAAATCCTAGGTAAGTATCAAATCCACGTACGTATGTCGTTTTTAATTGACGAATAAATCATTTTGCCGTTCACAGTATTTCGATATTTCAGTCTCTTCCGGAGATTTGATAAATGTTGCTGAAGTTGCATCACAAATATGTCATTTCATGCAGTGTTGCGAATTTAACCAATGTTTCTCATATCTCCGGAACGGTTTGAGATATCGATGTGTTATAAACGACATTTGTGAGCCCATTGAAAACCACAGAAGTACGTTGATATGATACTGATTTAAGCATTTTTTCGAGATAAAGCCTTTTGAGAAACATCGAATATTTCCTCCTCGTAACTTAGTTCCTATTTATTCAAAACACGTCATATCACTACCATGGTATCCAACGCTATGTGCATTGCCTGTCCGTCTTCGTTGTGCTGTAAGTATGGTAGAGGCTTCCAAACTTTGGATGTTTGTGATAGTATAGCGTCCTTAGTTTTCAACAGTGAATAATACATGTGGTATTTAAATTTTCGTTTAACATGTAGATTTGAGATACCTAATAATCTGACGTAAAGCTATTTAAAAAACATAACTCTATATTTGGTTTGCAATACTGGTTGTTGAAGCTTGTTGCCTAATTTGTGCGAAGGTGTCCCCCTTGTCGTTTCTTCGTGGAAAGTTTCGCTTCTCTCGCTGTTTTGGTTTCTTCGTTATCACGGTTGGACATTATAAATCATTCATTCTGGTGTATGGTCTGAATCATCTGGCTCCAAATAACCAATCATTGATTTGCCAGTGTGTCATGTGAGTACAACCACCAATCAGAACGATGAGCCATGTCATAACTGGTATTCAGTAGCTATGAGAGTTGAAATACCCTATTCTATATAGGTCCATAAGCATCCATATCCATCCGTAAGCATAGGACACAAGCATTCATCCTAAAACATGACGATACAAAGTTGGTCCATCAACACCCAACCAAGAAACGATACGCATACGTTTCTGATCCTCAATAACCAAGAAAGAGTCAGGTACCTCTATACGTCCAAAAACTCCCTTATGTAAACATAAGACTAGAAGCAGCTATTTTGAAACAGATGGGACAAAATTGGCCCTCCCTACACCCATTTCAAAGGAACCATAAGTTAACACAACTGACACTTAATAGCTAGGAGGAGAGGGATCTACTCCTTTACAGGCCCAAAAACACCAGTCATAGAGGACAAATAACACTAAGAATCACAAAATTATCTTTTTTTAAGCTAGGAAGCAAAGGCCAAGATGACTCTACAGGAGGTTGGGGCCATGCTCTGTCGCATGACCTTCGACGTATTTCTGACTCGAGCGACGACAAGACAGCCGAGAGGTCCAAATCACAGTCTCTGACAAAGGCCTCTGATACATAGTTTTTCGGAAGACGTTTTCCGCGCCTAGAGCGATGCATAGATTTTGTTTCCTAATTTTTATATTTCTGTTGGAGTAAAAACAATAATAATACTAATAATCATAGTGCAAATATGATTATAAGCTGGGTATATAGCTTTCTTTGAAACGTTTAAGAAATCCAGAATTATGTTTAAAAACAAAAATACTATAGAAGTCGAGCATGAATGAAACGTAGTGGGAGAAAAAAATATTTCTTATTTTGAATTTTGTAACTTAATATTCATTTATTTCATCATATTTAGTTCCATTTTTATTAAACTACTGACTGGATACGAAGTGCTGGAGGATGAGGATCGTTACCTTCCGTCAACTCTTTTATTTAAAAAGTGGTATTCATATTTTATCGTACGGATAAATGAGACTTAACAAATATATAAGTAACTAGATTGTGTAAGAAACATAAATCACATTATATCTATAAAAATACGTAAAGTTAAAGAGTTATTCCATAAAACACCAATAGTTTCATGCAAGAAAGTTAAAGACTAGAACTTAATCCGTTCCCTCGATGATCTGCCACCGATACGTAATCCTGATTGATGGTTCCTTGAATAACGTTTTCTTTTGCTGAACATGAGCTGTTAAACCAACATTGTTTATGTGCCAATCCCTAACTCTAAATAGTAGTTTCCAACTATAGAAATCTTGCAATTACACAAAAAGGCAATACGGTGATTGGCATATCAATCCGGATAGCATTTTTACAAATTTTGTCCTTGTCTTTCACAGGACCATTTTTAGACAGAACGAACAGCTACGAAGCTCGACTTCTATAGTATTTTTGTTTTTAAACATAATTCTGGATTTCTTAAACGTTTCAAAGAAAGCTATATACCCAGCTTATAATCATATTTACAGAAACAAGTACCAGTGCCTCGTGTACACCACGTGAAGGAGTTTGGTATATATCGGATATTTTCTTAATATTGAACCTGAAAGTGATAGTAGATTTTTGTCACTTCTGGTTTTAGTATAAAGTTATATGGAAATGAAATGTAGTTTTGACTTAATTGATTACAGGAAACCGTTTCTCGCTATCTATTACTGTTTTTACTCTATAGTGATTAACGATAAAACGGGAACTGGTTGATTTCTTCCACTTCCGGCTTGATTCTTATAACGCTTAATCGACTCCAAGAAAAAGACCTTTCTCATTATCTCGTCGTTTTTGCTCTATAGAAATCAACATTGAAACCGGAAGTTTTTGTGGATTTCTATGACTTTCGGTTTTAGTAGAAAATTGAAGATTGAGATAAAATTTATTCTTGGAACGTGTAATAGAGCACAGGAAATTGCTTCTCACTATCTATTGCCATTTCTCTCTAGTAATGAATGTTAAAAACAGAAATAGATAACTTCCCGTTTGAATATCAACTCGATCAATGAACTAGATTGGTAAGTTTTGACCCTCTACATCCTGGCCAAAATTGATAGTAACCCATGAAGTAGTCTAATCTAATCTAGTTCTTGGGATTTTTGTCTCCCGGTCGGACGAACAGACAGGGTAAATGTATAGAGGAGTATGCTAAACTAAACTCCTAAATGAGTAAAAAGAATTCTAGTATATTGAGATTTAAAACTATGTTTACGTTTGCACCTTACTGTCCATAGCGCAGATACTAGAATCCTTTGAGAAACGGTGAAAAATAATGCTTTTTCATAACTATTTCTGGTGTTGTTTTCACAAGTTACAACTATACCGCCAAAGGCCATTTTAATAATAATAATAAAAAAGCATTCATTCAATCACTCAGTATTAACAAATAAATAAATAATTTTTTTTAAAAATACAGCTCATAACACACTCAAATAAACTAACTGAAGTTGTTCTTTTCAACCAATTCATGTTTCTCATTTTCTTACGTGTTTGTGTGCGTCCCTTGAGTTGCCAGCCACTGCTTCTGAGAGAAGAGCGTTTTCTGACCCTAACCTCGTATAGAGTAGTCCTGCCCATAGACACTCCCAAATTTAATAAGTCACATGACCATTTGACGTCATTCCGTGTGGTTAGTTAATTAACCCCAAGGTCATATGCCCCATGACATACCACGTTACTGACAAGTAAACCTTACGTTTGGGTGAATCGAGTTGCTGACTGAGACACATATGAAAAAGTAGTACTAAATGTGGTCAGTATTTCAGTGAAGTTGTAGGTGCGAAGCTCCAGGGGTTTAGGAGATACAGCTACCAGAACATCACATGGAAGTACAGAATAGTCTTCATACAGTTGGAGGTAAAAGCTCTGTAAGACCTCTTGTAACGACAAAAGGTGAATAACAAATATATGGGTACATATTAGGACTAGGGGGAAGTCATATAGTAAGGGTATACCTGACGGCGGCCATCTTGAAATCCGCCATTTTGAATTAAGGTTAAGTTTTTAAAATAGGAATAGGGTCATGTGATACATGATTTAAGGCGCAAATTTAATCAGAAGAACAATGGTGACGTTAATTTTGATTTACGCGCAATTGGTAAAAAGTTACAGGGAAATTAAATATTGTTGCAGCATATGTATTAGTCCTTTAACAGGATACAAGAAAAACAACGAAATGGCGTGCAAGTACAGCATCAAACAACTAACATTGTAACGCCACCATTGTATTTCTGATTAACTTCTAGCCCGAAGTCATCTATTGCATTACTCTATTCCCATTTAATTTTGTGCTGGTTAATGATAAAGCAAAAATGGTTATACCGTTGGATTTATGGTACAATTTGCTATTAATAAGGTGTTACTGTTATGCGTTTTGTTTAAAACTTTTGTCTGATTCAAAATGGCGGATTTGAACATGGCCGCCATCAAGGCAACTCTTACCATAGACCTAATATTTATCCACCTGCTTTTTATTTAATTAACACAAAATTTACAAGGTGGGGTAAAGAACTAATACATATGCTGCAACAATATTTAATTTCCCTGTAACTTTTTACCAATTGCGCGTAAATCAAAATTAACGTCACCGTTGTTCTTCTGATTAAATTTGCGCCTTAAATCATGTATCACATGACCCTATTCCTATTTTAAAAACTTAACCTTAATTCAAAATGGCGGATTTCAAGATGGCCGCCGTCAGGTATACCCTTACTATATGACTTCCCCCTAGTCCTAATATGTACCCATATATTTGTTATTCACCTTTTGTCGTTACAAGAGGTCTTACAGAGCTTTTACCTGCAACTGTATGAAGACTATTCTGTACTTCCATGTGATGTTCTGGTAGCTGTATCTCCTAAACCCCTGGAGCTTCGCACCTACAACTTCACTTAAATACTGACCACATTTAGTACTACTTTCTCATATGTGTCTCAGTTAGCAACTCGATTCACCCAAACGTAAGGTTTACTTGTGAGGTAAATCTTCTAAGTCGTGTTGCCAATTTCCCCCCAACTTCAACCAAATCAGAGCAGAGTGCCCTGTAGTGATGCAAATACAACTACGAATCTGAGAAAAAAGTAAACAAAAATAAGACAAAAACTGTAATTAATATATACACTACAGTTCCAGAAAACAAGGAAATAAGGAATTAATCTAATAAAAATTAAAACACACGCTTTGGACAATACCGCGAATATGAAAGTTAAATTAGTATCATTCCACATGAAGAAGTCAAGTTTCCATGTCATAACATCTCGAAAGTGAGTAAAAGAAGCACGACTAGTCTTATGAAGAGAGATAAATACGTATAAATAGAAGGACAAGCGAAGCTCTCAAAATTTAATACTCTTGTGTATAGTGTTGAGTATTTTATTTATTTATTTACTTAGAGCGATAACTGCTGCAAAGGAGATCCTACACTAAATCCTATTCAATTCACGTGCATACGTACATACAGTGTAGACCATTTACCGAAACCCGTGTAAATTTTAAACTAATAAACAAAACAAAAATAATTCTTGAAATTTTGCACGAAGCAAATGTAATCGAGGGAAATAGTTTAACGTTCTCATATACTACCAGATTAACAGTGTTGCCAACCCAACATAAAGCTATATTTTTTTAAATGGTACTACGTCAAATAATTACATATTTTAAATCTATATGTTAAACGATAACTTACACAAATATATGTGTTATTCACTGTTACACACTAAGGACACTACAGGATCACAAACACCGAAATTCTGTAAGCCTCGCCAACAGTAATATCGGAGGTGAGAGGGTCAGGAAAATGCATTTCAAAACTTCTCTTTAGTCGCATAATGATTATGATGTGGCACATCTCGAATAAGTAGGATTACAACAGATTAAAAAATTGACTTAATTTTTTCCAATGTTAGAAAAAGTGCTTAGATAAGAATCGCATCTAAGAACTTAGATGGTTTCCAATAGACGAAATAAATCGTAATGCTGGTTTACAGCAATTCTATATCTTATCCGATCTGGACATATAACAAACATTGGTACAATTAGCTATTATGTAATGTGAGAGCTTGTAAGTATAATAAATGTAATGTTATTGAAGCAAGGGAAAGCAACAATAATTTTATTTCTCGCAAATATGCTGTAGCAATATCTTCCTATGTTTCTCGTATCTCCGGAATGTAATTTGGGATGTCATATTACTGCTTAGTATTAAATGTATATAATCCTTTGACTATAAATATAATGTCTAATTTTATATTATACATAACATTCGATACATAACATATTTATACCATAACATTCAATACTAAAGTACTTCAGATGTACGTTTTCCCATCTGTGTTGTTTGTGTTATTTGTGTTGTAGAGGCCTA
Organism: Thermobia domestica; assembly: GCF_964235325.1. Taxonomy (NCBI): domain Eukaryota; kingdom Metazoa; phylum Arthropoda; class Insecta; order Zygentoma; family Lepismatidae; genus Thermobia; species Thermobia domestica. The sequence continues at coordinate 113,157,715 of NC_137467.1, forward strand.
TCATCCTTAATTTGAAATACTGAATAATGAACATGGCATTGAGAGTTTTCGTTTAGCATATAACTTTGAAATATGTAATTATCTGACGTAATACTGACCTCTATCTGTGGTGTCCTCTGCCAGCATTTGCATCGTACAAAATTTTAGCTACTTTTCTCTATTTGTTGAAAAGCTACAAAAGCGTTTCAAGATAAATGGTCCACTCTATATATACAAAATAAATTTTGTACTATACACATGTGGTAATACATATGGGCTCCTCATTTACTAGACGAATACTTACTTCCCAGCACTATCATATCTTCAGGATAGACGAAGCAATCTTTAATCTGTGCATGACAAATTATAGATTATCAAAGATGATGTTTATTGCACTTCACTTATCCTTCGTACCGTAGAAGTTTACTTCAACCTAGACTTATAGAGTACTGAAGAAATATCTAATGTAGCTAGCACTTAGTCAAATTGCAGATTAGAAACACATTATAAATAAAGCAAAATTTTAGTGAATATATTTGGAAATATAACATTCAATGAAATAAGAAGTAATGTGGCAGAAGCCCGTATTGCATCTCCCTTCATCCTTTCTGTCGTCTAAATTAGTGCCTGGTTTGGTTTCCAGTGTTGTTGGTGTAGATAGAAACTTATAAATGGATGTAATAGTATTTAGTAAATTTGTAAATTTGTGTTTAAATTCAAATTTGGAAATAATTTAAAACAGTAACCACAAATAATATCCAGTAATGGAAGTTATTGTCTGATACCTATCTCGTCATGAATTGTAATGAAATGTTAATTATTTGGGTTTATGATGGTTAACTTTGTTAATACTAATAGCACATGAAGCAGATATTTCGAACTCCAGACCAGGTTTTAAGTGAACTTTATTCACTCCCTTTATTTGCACAATGTTGCATGCTTTGAGTAGAAATAAAAGTTGCTTATGCAAATTGGTCTGACATGCATGAGAAATTATTTCACTGCTGTGGTTTAGCTCCGTAAGAAACAAACAGAAAAAAATTACAAATGTTTATCTTTTCGTTACAGAGCAAATTCGCTTCACGTGCAAAGGTGTGGAGCGAAATGGCAACAGAAGATGCTAGTCCAACTTCGATAAAAGTAAGGTTAGATCACACAGTAGAAAATGAACTCAGTGCAATGTTAGTGTGCGACAATGTTGGTAGTTCGTCAATAAAGAATCATTTTGCCAAACTTTTCAGAGACTTTTTAGAAATACGTGTCAGTGATATTACTATGTACCTGAATATGAGCACAATAACCGGACTAACTGATTTAGTGGAAGATGAAGTTATTCCTCAGCCTTTGCCAATGAAGGTGAGTTTTATGACAGACAATGTATACAGTCTTATTATTGAATTAATTATACTTTATATGCTTGTCCTGTTCTAGTTCTGTCCTTGCATCCTGCCGTTCGTACTTTTTCTATGGAGTTTTGGATGGAATGCTGTTTTCCTAAATTTGTTCAAATTAATGCTGAATTTTTAATTTCTACGCTCCACTGTCTTGCCCTTTAAGGTAAAGAGGCAGTTAAAAATGAATAATAATAATAATAATAATAATAATAACGGTAATGGAATGAACGGTGAAAGAACGATGCGTGATACTCATACCCTGAACAAGATTCAGACTTCCGGCAAAGAAATTTAATGATTACTATCTCACAGCCTTAAACCGCTTGATCATATTGGCTAACTTTTGGTATAGGGTACTCGTGCAGATTCAATTTGTCTTACTTTTCGCACTTTTTAGTAGGAAAGGCCATACTTTGAAAAATAAGTTCTGTTTCTACTTTTCAATTAGAAATAAATATATGAAAATAATATTTTCATAGAATTTACGCTCGATTTTCGTGGAACACGGACCTTGACCTCATCTGCTAACCAAAGAAAACAAACAAACAAATCTCAGAGCTTTCCAAATGAGACCAAAAGTTGGGACAAAATAATCGGTATAAATAGATACTGCAGCGTTTGAAAGATTCTCCTTTTAGAGCTCGTACCTCGTTGCATTTTCTACTACATGCGGTAGTACCATTGGAGAACTTTTTTAAAAGGTATTTCAGATTGAGGAGCCACCAATTTATATACTTCATGGAAAAGCTTCCACGTTTGTCAAAGAGTTTGCTAGGGTGCTTTGTAATAGTCAGTGAGTTTAGTTCAGAGTCTGATGTAGAAGTTGTTCGAAGAAAATTTCCAAGTTGATATGGAAGTTAAATAATACTGAACTGGAAGTAGGATCGAGAACAAGGAACGTCCTAGAAAAAAATGAAACTTTAAACATTATCTTTTTTCTCGCATGGAATAAGTAGGGTTTGTCAAAAAACTACAGCACACGTTTTGTCAAAACTACCATTGGCCAATCCTGTTCTGAAAAACAGTTTATTATAACTTTCGTCAAAAATTGTTATCAACAGCAATTAACTTCCTTGAGATGAGTGAAATATACTTCAAAGTCAGCAGGTGCCAAGGGTTTCTGTTGAGAGGCGCCAAAGAATAATGATGAACTCTCAAATGAGGAGGCTCGACACGAATTTCCTTATTTCCCTTAAAAAAAAAAAAAAGTCAGAATCGATAACCTCTGGGCAACATAACAATTTATAAACATACGTAAATTACGGAACCACCTCACATTTATTAAAAGAAAATCCAGGTGTTTAAGCAATATATAAACGAACTGCCGATCTTTCTCATATTTTTTGGTAGGGAAAAATCCTATTTTATCATTAAACGTCGCTCTTACTTCTATCAATATTTCCACTTTTTGTGTACAAATTGTATACAGGTATTGTTTCTGAAGAGATCTGGTTCTACTGTGTTCTAGGATAATTAAATGTAAATGTGAGAACTGTTTTTTATTTTCTGAGTGAAATGTCGACTTAAGAAAGATAGAAAGAAAAGAATAAGAAAGCTATTTGAGAGTGCTTTGTACTCACTCCCTGCAGTCACTTTATATAGCATAGGATTCTAATTTGTTCAGTAAATATATAATGTATAAAAATAGTGTAAGTTAGGGTTATTATTGTAGTTTACATTATGAAGATTGATTCTTACAGTTACTAAGCTTCTTCTTGTACTATGGTGAGCCTCTTGTGTTTAACATCATCGTGCAAGGTTTGTTACCACGATTGATTGATAGGAAGGGTAGGTTACATAGAAATCTGTGATATAGTTTTTATTTTGAAGAGAGTTAAGAAACAAATCTGTGTAATTAATGCCCATCCTTGCAACATCACTGCAATACCATCTATGAAAAGGTTCGGATCTTTGGTTTCTCGATTCTTTGTCTAATGTCTTAGCCTGAGCACGACAATATGCATTAGTGAAAGTAAATAGTCTTTGCAGCCTTTTGTCGAAACATTCGTCTCAGATATGACATAGAAAGATTTAGAGAGAAGAGTAAAGAAGAGAAATAACGTCTGTATGTGATGCACTAAACAATTATTGATATTAAGATACTAATTTACCACACAGGTAAGAGAGGGAAAGAGAGGTCTAAAAAATCTGAACTTCGAAAAACACCCTGTATGGCTCAATTTATCATAAAACACAATTGACAATATAATGTAATTTCCCTCCGTTTTCTTATACTTCAGTCATACAGATTTGAGCATCATACAATCTTTAGAAAGATTTCGAGATGAAAGGAGGCCATAAACCCCCCTTTCAAGATTTAAGTCAGATAAAAAAGTGCTTCCGACTATCATTTGAATTCACGACCTTCTCATTCTGGTTCCTAGGTTCCAAGCTAACAATTTTAACTAGCTAGTACAACAGCTTAGCGAAGACTGAAAGACTAATATTTATATAACGAATACTGCTGGCTTGTCCCGTGTAATATTGGTTCCTGTCATCACGACGTGGCGGGTCCTCAGGTTGCGGATCGAGGAGAATACCTCTAGATATAGAGGTTAGCTGCGACTATTGAATAAGCAGTCACTGACAGACGATAAAGGATGATCCTCCACCTTGGGGGTTTGGCGTGAGGCTAACGACCTCATCCTGTAAAAAAGGCGCTTGTTCAGAAACATTCACAGAAGTATTGGACCAGGATTGATAACTTCGCATGACCTCAGCAAAGTAAATCGATATAAGATCTGGAATGTAAGAGGCCTTTATAAGGCAACCGCGTTAAAATCCGTAACGAGTAAGTTAAGAGAAATATAGGATGAACCTAGTAGGAGTTCAGGAAGTTAGATGGAAAGGGAAGGGAGCAGTGAAGTCTGGAAATTTACATTCTTTTACGGGAAAGGAAATAAAAACCATTAACTAGCAGTTTTAATAACTTATAACCATAATATGGATATATCAAACATTTCAAATGATGTGCAATGTGTTCATTGTAATAAACATTTTCTTAGCCAAAGAGGCTTATCCATTCACACAGGCAAATGTCATCATGTGATACGCAGGAGTAAGGGCAGTAACGTGAAACTTCAACAGCCTACCAACTATATTTCGGATTTATTAACCTTAGATTTCAATGACAATTCTTCTGAAATTTTATCCAAAATCTTATGTCTCATCTGAAGGCTAATGTTCCAATTCATCGTCGTGTCCCGCGCGGTGCTCGTTCATCGGTAGCTGATTCTTTATGTGATATTATTCGTAATATCAACACCAATAATGTTGATTCTTGGATCGACCTTCTAGTTTTCCCTTACGCAGTGCTTTGCATCCCGCCGCGTTCTGAGAGAGGAAGTAATCTCACCACTTGGATGAAGCTAAGAGTCAGAAACTGGAGGGAACACCATCGTGAAGAATTAATGAAGCAGCATCGAGGGACCAACGAACCTCGCAAACCACAAAAATCCGGCTTAATCAATACCAAGAGCATCGAACAAAAATTAGCAGATGGTGATATACGCGGCGCTATCAGACTACTGATATCCGATGACACTGTGGTTACGCCAGATACGTCAGTACTATATGCTCTCAGAGAAAAGCATCCAGCCCACGCTCACTCATTCTTCAATCCCGAACCACCTGAGGACTCGACTACAATAACTAAGGTCTCTTCCATCGAATTATTAAAGGCGATAAAATCCTTCCCCTCTGGTTCGGCAGGCGAAATGGATAATCTCCGCCCCTCAATCTTAAAAGATCTACTTACAAATCAAGACTTTGTTTCAAGGGAACGTCACAAAGTCAGCCATTTGTGAATTTATGCACTTAATTATATCTGGGAAAGTGCCGACCTTTTTTTTTTTTGTGTGTGTGTGTGTGTGTGTGCTTCACTTATAGCACTGAAGAAGAAAAGCGGTGGAATTCGCCCAATAGCTGTTGGCAATGTTTGAAGACGCTTATCAGCAAAAATTATCTGCTTCCGGATACGAGATTCTTTAATTAAGATACTATCACCACACCAACTAGGGGTCTGTATACCATTCGGAGCAGAATCAGTCGTACATGCTGCGAGAATGTACTACTCATCTTCCCATACTGAAGTGAAAGCATTTTTGAAAATTGACTTCCGCAACGCCTTCAATGAACTCAACCGCGACTCAATGTTACAATCTGTTAAAACTTACTATCCATACATCTACCAATGCTACTCCGAACCAAGCAATCTTTTTATAAGTGATAACATAATTCACTCACAACGTGGAGTACTGCAAGGTGACCCACTTGGACCAGCACTGTTCGCCCTAACCATCCATCACATTGTTAAGGATATTAACACAGATTTAAATATCTGGTACTTAGACGACGGTACCATAGCTGGAAATATCGACCTAGTACTATGCGCTTTTAATAAAATTCGTCTAGAAGCTTCATCTATTGGATTGTTTCTTAACTCTGCCAAATGTGAAGTGAGTTTTCTGAGCGCCAGAGTTGATTAAATCCATGACCTTTATGAAAGGTTTAATGAAGTAGCACCTGGTATCAAACTCTTATCTCCTACCAATGCGGAACTTTTAGGGGCTGCCATCTCTACCGAATCAAGGAGCAAAATTTTATTGGACAAGATATCAAAATTAGAATTCTTCTTTTCTCAATTATCAAAGCTTTCTGCACACTCCGCTTATTATTTACTACGAGCTTCACTCTCACTTCCAAGATTACTGTATTTCCTTCGTTGCTCCCCTTCTTGGCAGGATGATAAATTACTTGACAAATTCGACCACACTCTTAGAACAGGACTGGAATCCATTCTAAACTGTTCTTTGAAAGACAGTTCATGGTTACAAGCTTCCTTACCAGTGGAGAATGGGGGCCTTGGGATTCGTCGAGCCATGGATATCGCCATACCTTCTTTCCTCGCATCATTCTATGGCTCACGAGAACTAACTGGATCTCTTCTTCAACAGCAGGTTGACTTTGACTCGATTCGAGATGTACAAGAATGCATCGATAAATGGACTAGTCTGGTTGGAATGGATCCCCCACCTAACGACAAAAGACATGTTCAGTCTGTTTGGGATGAACCTATAGTCAAGCTTCATTTATCTTCACTCCTATCATCAACCAATAACCCAGATGACAAAGCCAGGCTGTTAGCTGTCTCCTCCTCCAAAAACGGAGCATGGCTTCAAGCCCTACCTTCTCACACACTCGGCCTACACCTTTCTAATGAGAGCTTTCTATTGCTACAGCTCTGCGCTTAGGTGCTTATATTTGTGAGCCTCACTTTTGTCCTGCTTGCAACGCATATGTTGATAATAAAGGATTACATGGTCTTTCATGTAAAAAAAAGTTCGGGAAGACAATCTCGACATCATATTGTAAACGACATTATTTGTAGAGCCCTCGTTTCAGCGGGAGTTCCTTCAATAAAAGAACCAAATGGTTGTTGCCGCTCTGATGGTAAAAGGCCTGATGGCATGACCTTGGTACCGTGGAAAAATGGAAAGGCACTAGTCTGGGATTTCACATGTTCCGATACGTTTGCTCCTTCCAACTTATCCCATTCTTCAATTCAGGCAGGTCTCGTCGCCGCTCACAGAGAATCAGACAAAAGACTAAAATACTCAAACCTATTGGACAAATATTGGTTTGTAACAGTAGCAATAAAAACCCTTTGGGTCTTGGGGTCACGAAGGATCTAATTTCATTAATGAAGTTGGTCATCGAATAGCAATCAAAACTGGTGACCCCCGAGCTACTGCATTCCTTTTCCAACGTATCAGCATCGCCATCCAGCGCGGGAATGTGTCATCGATCTTAGGCACATTACCTCCTGGTAAAAAACTGGACGAGATTTTTCTTCTATAACACACAATAAGACGGAAGTAGAGACATCCTAGGAGGCTGACAACCACTTTGACTATGTTCATGAAGAATGTTTTGAATACAGTTTGGATAAATATAAATTCTAGGAAGTCATGGCTAATACCGGTAAATTCGGGAGTGGTAGCAACATTATCTACAGATTTTACTTTGTTGCTCAAAATCGTTAAGACCCGAAAGATATTGTTGTCAAGCTGTCCGATGTTTATTTTGGAACAAATATGCTATAACTAATGTTTAAGAAAATGTCATACTTTTTATCATGTAACTTTAGTTTTGGTTAATGGTTGTCAAAATAAATACAAAGATAATTAACTAGCAACAGGATTTTTTGTTCACAAACGAATAATATCGGCAATTAAGCGGTTTGAATTTGTTAATGATAGACATTCTCTTATTACTCTTAAGGGACGGGGGTGTGATTTTATTGTTTTAAATGTACACGCCCCAACAGAAGATAAGGATGACTATATAAAAGACAATTTTTACAAAGAAGTAGAACAGACCAGCTCCTGCGATACCATATGAAAATTCTATTTGACGATTTCACTGCGAAGGTAGCACGAGAGACATATTTTCAAACCGATTACAAGGAGTGAAAGTCTGCATAAGGAAAGTAATGACAACGACTCACAGTGGAGTATTTGACCCTAAAACCCGGACAAAAGTCGAAAAAATAAAATTTGAAAAATACATGAAATAAAGTTTATTTATTGTTCTTCGATAACTGGCGGATCTTGTAAACATAAATTCCATTATTAAAATATGATATGAACGTAAATAATAATTGCTGAAGTCACTCAGTTTTTCTGGCCTTGCGAATTTAAATTAGTCTGGCCGCGTGTACAGTTTTTCAGATATTAATTTTAGTAATTGTATTAAGGTCATTATCAACAAAAATTGTATTGTTTTAAAGGGCATTGATAGAAGTTTTAATTTTATAATATATGAATATTTTAGCTCTAAGTGTCGGTGGTTAAATATGTAATGAAATGTCAAGTGCTTTTTGCAAGAAAAAATATAAAGTTTACGTGTTAAGAAGTGTTTTTTGTTTATGTTCTGATTCTAGTTGATCAATGATTCCTTTTGCATTGAAAAGTTCAATCTTTTGTTAACTTGGTCCAAGAATATTTTGCCCGAAATTGCCACATGAAAATAATATATATATATATATATAAATTATATCTAATTTGTTTTTTACGTGATTTCAGAAGGCCTTAAAGCTGTTTTTTAACATAAACCTATGAGTTTAATCTTTAGTTGATTGAGTTTATACAGAAAAGTGGAATTAATTTATTCAAGTAGTGTTTCACGCAATTCATTCTATAATAAATGACAAGTTAATAAACTGCAGTATGAATTACGACGCATGAAATTTTTTGTCTGTCCTTCATACAAGGGTGAGGTTTTATGAATCAATATTAAACTTAGCCTACAAAATCCTTATTAAACAATGGCAAGGGAAATCAGAAGAGAAAACTATAAAGAGACGACGAAAAGGAATTCAAACCAGTTCCAGAGAAGAGATGGGTTTGTTAGTGGACGTCCCTAAGCAAGGCTATGGCAATACGAACGATGAGAACACTTCAAGGTTTTTTTGCTGACCACGAAACTGCTGCCCGAATATTTGGTGTGGATTTAAACTTGATAAGAAAAAATTCAAGATTATTCTGTAGGCAATTTCTAGTGGCCATGAAATAGACATGGAGAAATTTCAGAACTTTGCTACTGCCACTGCAGAACTTTAAGTAAAACTATATAATTGATACCCAATGACTCCAGCCCAACATAAAGTTTTAATTCATAGCCCAGCAATCATAAAATATGCTATTCTGCCTATTGAGCAACTCTGAGAGGAGGAGCTGAGGCTAGAAACAAACATCCTCGACGTTGAGGACGCAGTTGAGCAATAAAAGCAGCCATCTTCAATGAGCGACACCCTAATCGCGTTCTTCATCCAAAAAGATAATTTCGATTCTTTCCTCTCGAGTTAACATCCCATCCTACCTACAAGAAGAAAGAAAGAAAAAAATTAGAGACAATTAGGGCGTGTCTAAAAGATACAAGTGCGTATTCGAAGTACGCTCATTCCCGGAACTGACGTCACATAGTGTGCGTCCGAGGCTGACGAGAAAGACAGGCTACGGCGCTACGTAACAACACGAGTATGACGTCATCAACTTAGTCCGACTCGCTTTTCTAGCTGAATAGCGGAATTTTAACTGTAGAACCCCGGTTCTACCACAGGTTAATTTCAGAATTTCTTAATGTAACTGGAGTGATAGCCTATTTATGAGAATTCTATTTACAATTAAAATAATTTCAGGCTATAATCGAACACATACATAAGCACCCCCTTTTATTATATACGTAAAGGAGCGAAGCGATTTAGTACAGGGAATATTTGGGTCAAATTATAGATCTTGTATCATTTCCAGTCTGTAGGTAGAAACCAAGTTAAAGTAACAAACCTAACAGAATAATTAATATATCAGCTGTGAGTGCCTGCATAGAATTTCAGTGCCTGTATTACTTCGGGGTGGCAAAAAAAAAGTAAAATACTACAGGAAGGATAGAATACATTTATAGCAGAAAGTTAGTGAAATATGAAATGAAATAGCTAATTTAAGATCCTACGTTTATCACTGAGGCTACGAGAGTCAGTGATGATGAGAAATGAACGAATTGGTTAATGAAGAAAGTGGGAGGAAACGGTAGAACCTCGAGTCTCCAGAAAATTCTCTTGGCGCGAGCTGGAATAGAATCAGAGATTCCACGCACTAGAGAGTAAAAATTTAAGCACTAGTTTACCATCGTTTCTTACCTGCTTGCTACGAGCGCACGTGCGCGTGTGCCCATAAATTTCAGCCTGCCCTGGCGCGGAATACATGCAATTCTTTGTTTTAGTGGTCACCAAGTATAGGTTGGTGTGTGTTTTCTAGATGGAAAAAGTTTTTACGGCAAATTAATTTCCACACATAATGAATCTCTGCGCAATTATTTGGGCATGCACCATAGGCAAGTAAGTTTGCAGAATCCCTTACGGAGCGTTTCAGGTAAGAAAAATAAAGTACAATTTCTTGTTTTAATTCGCTGAATTATTGTAAATCTATAGACGTTTGACTATGAGAAAACATTCGTGCAATAACAGCAATTTCTGCCAGCCATTGTATATCAAAGTCTGCTGTCCCTGTGAATTAGAAGTAATTTGATACAGGAAGTCACTGGCGTCTCGGGCATGTAAAATTTGGGGGGACATGAAAGAAATTGATTTAAGTGGTATTTCCTAGTCCAACCTGTTTTATCTTCGATTCCATTTTTACCCTTTTGCTTACCTTCACGGATCCCCTGAGGTATATCAAGAACTTTTTTTATAATCGTTTCACAGCCTGAATATTATATTCCAAAGAAAAAATGTTATTTATATGTTATCCTATTGTTAGTAAACAATTATATTAGAATAAAATATTATATATTTTGTACTTCAAAATATTGGGGGACGTGTCCCTCCCGCCCGAGACGCCCGTGCAGAAAGCATTATCTTTGCACTCACTTATGTGCCATTATATTTTAGAAGAGAAAAAAACACAATTACTCTTAATCATAATTATCTGGAATTTTAAGTATTTTCTCATATCTCCCTCGTACGAAGACATAGATATTTTGAGTTGAGTTGAGTTGATTTTAGTTTAGCGTCCCTTTCAGCAGCGAGGCTGTATGAGACGTGGACCTACTGATTAACGCGGAATCCGAACCACATGAGCTCCCGCCGGACATAGATATTTTTTTTAAAAAACTGGTGAAATGATAATGTGGGAGGAGATGAAAGACCCTGAGAACACCCACGGACATGATCTTGTCCACCACAAACCGAGGCCCCCGAGCTGGGATAGAAATTTAAATTTCAAAAAACACTTTAAATAAAAGAAAGTCAAAAAAATCACAAAAGATCATGTTAGTTCTACTACTGACACACACTAAACAAGTGATGGATGTACAATATGTAAGCAATCGTATAGATTGAGAGTGAGGATGAACTTACCATGGCAAAAACTGAGTTTATGCGTTACGTTAAAAAAAAAAAAAAAAAAAAAAAAAAAAAAAAAAAAAAAAAAAAAAGATTGCGTGCTAGGAACTAACTTTTATTACGAAACATGTTCATATATAGGCATTATCCATGGTGAAGCTACAGAGTATTCGGGCAATACTCAATTTACGGGAACTGTTAGTACATAAAAGAAAGAATTATGTAACATTTTTATTGGTGTGGAAAACTAAGTGCAATCATAAGGCAGAAATACAAATTATTGTCTTAGCCTACAGGAACAAGTAACACCACATCATAGCAAGTGCAAGAAAGGCATGTTCGTTGGGTTAACGTTAGTTTTATACACATTCCCACCATCTCTTCGCACCCACTGAGCTCTGTCACGCACCACCATTCTCAGTGCTCACTCGGATGCAATACAAAATCTGCGTTTCAAATTAGTATCTCGCAAAGTTGGGCAAGTGGATGTAGCATTTAGTTTCATGGTGAATAATGAGTAGAAATTAATTAGGCCTGCGTACGAGATAAGAGTTGAGAATATCTCGTCTGGAAAATATGTATTGAAAGTAATGTCTCACCTAGAAAAGTACATGAGTTCCTATTTGAAGAGCTGTCTCGTTCCGTCTACAGCGCAACCATAAAATTAATCATTTTTAGTAATAAAGAATTGCGGCAATACAATTTCGCCGATTTTTTTTTTTTTTTTTTTTTTAAGAGACAAGATTGTATCGCTGAATTTTCTCTGTCTGTTTTAGTTTACAGGAAATATTTCTGACAAACAATAGATTCTATATTATTTGCAGTTTATGGGTAGCAAGTACCTTAAACTAATAAACCTAACCGAATAATTAATATAATAACTAAAAGTGCCCTGATTTTTATACAAATTCAGTGATTTTGCTAGTTCGGACTGGCGTGTACGAAAAAAGAGGGGAGATACAATACATATATTCCAAATTGTATGGAAAAATTGTACATACTATGTCAGGTAGCAAGAAACTCAAAAGTCAGGATTATTTATAAATGTATTAACCAATATTAAATTACAATAAAAATTACAAGATCGAGAACAAATACAGTTATGCAACAGCTGAACGATTTTGAAGTAGTATAAAGTACACCACACACAATTTACATTATTTACTCAATTTTCTTACCGGAAACATGTGAGTTCCTTTGAAAGTGTCTTTATCAAATTTCCAAGCATTATTTTACTAGTACGTAAACATATATTTGATAACACATCTCACAAAGTTTGTTTGCATTCGAATACATCCTCTAGTTAGAAAGATGTGACATAGCTGCTTTGTAATAGTTTGGTGACAATTGATGGAACACAGACAATTGATTCCGTGTAGACAGAAATATAACCTCGTGATACTCAAGGAGTTTTGTAGAACATGCCATGCAATAGCAGGTGCAGAAAGCGCACATTCTGTTGGGGCTATTAGTTTTCTGCAATCCATTTCATTAATATGATCAATGGGAACTTCGACATCAACTTCTTTTCCAGATTCTACGCATAATTTACACTCTACACAATTCTTACGTTCCGATTCCTTTCTAACTACATAACCAGATATGTAAGTTAGAATGGGGATCACATTTCTTGGTATTTGTTCTAATACGAAATCATGCTCAAGAGCACCAACGAACGCACCAATATCAACTTCAATCTTCAAAATTCTCAACTGGAAGAAGAGATTTCAATGGAATGGAAACACTTTCACTTCACCACCCACAACAAATGTATCCTGACGAATTATGTTAGATTCATGAAAATGTTTTATACATATCACTGGATTTTTTATCCTGGTAAAATCGGTAGGTATTTTCCTAATCCATTGACTTCTTAATGACTCTGAATTTGGAAGCAAAAGTGTGGTAACAGTGGAATCACTTTGCTCACTTTTATAATTAGACTTGCATCCACTCACGCTACAGTGACGAGGCATGATAATGGGAAGCAGTTAGCACACACAAATTCTTCGTTCAATCTATAAATAAAATTAAACAGGCGTCAGTGAAACATCTAAATACGATTTACAAACATGTGTATTTAGTACATTTTAAAAAGGAATATTATTAATATCACACGAACATACATATTTACTAAGTAAATCAGTCTTTTGAAGAAGAAAAAAGGCTGTTGTGTTATAAATGGCAGTAAAAATAATTAGTGACAGATTACATGACCGGTAACCACACAACTTTCTCGATGCCAGATCAATTGTCAATGATATACATATGTAGGGTCTCCCAGACAACATGCTACACAGCTTGTGGGTAGATTCTTTGGACCAAACTGGTTTAGTTTTCTTAATACCATTTTCTAGACTACGACTTCGTTTGTAAGATACAGGGTTGCCAATTGCGAGGCACCATTGACTATCAAAAATAGTAATTACAATTGAAAAGTGGGCAACAATGGTTATAATATATTGCAGCAAGGTGCTGTGTATACAATTAGTGCAATGAATACATGAAACATCAGTGACACGGTATTAAGAAAATCAATTTGTTCCAAAGAATCTATCCACAAGCTGTGTAACATGTTACCTGGGACACCCTATACATACATATTAATCATACATTGGAATATAACACCAAGAACTGAGCCACGAGTTATTTTAAACAGTTGCGCTCTTCTGATACATATGCTGATATAAAGGTTGAAAAAAACCATGTTTTTTTTATTTAGAAAAAAAACAAAACAAAAAGAACCCGTTTTTTGTTTAAACCAGGCTTTTTTGGTTTAAATAATTTGCTCTATGTATTTATATCCCATATGGACAGAAATAGATTTGCTTCGCCTTGGTGTTATTATGCAACAACCGGGTTATGCTGGAAGGGATCACGTAAGCTTAAGGCGGAATCCAAACCGCTTCTCGGCTTACATCCGAGGGAAATTGTCCTCCATTTGAACTTGAAACCGCGACTAACTGGCCACAAATGCGATACGTCTGCCGACTCACTGGCGAAGGACTCCTGATTAAAAAAATATGTTGTACTGTTCTTTACATATTTGTTAACATAACTGTCAAGAGTCATTTCAGAAACTCAGAACACAAGTTAAACCATTATACAGAATTGCATATGGCCAATTTCAAAGTACTGCAGAGTACGGAAAAACAAATTTAGTCCATGTTAGCTCACTACGACTTTTACTAGTCGAAGTTAAGGAAATACAATGACTTAATTTGCATATCAGTAAGAAAAATGAGTCAGGATACGCATTATTTGAGCCCACTTTGGCTCTGACTCATTTATGCATAAATAGATACCAAATATACTTCTGATTTCAATAAATGCCTCTTGAGGGTTTGTAAGACCCCCCCCCCCCTCCCAGAAAAGTACAGCATTTCGATGTATTTTATCAATAGTAAACATTATTAAAACGAAACAATATTTAGATTTTTTCTTTGATTGCAATTGCATAACAATAATAACAAACTATAAAAAATTACAAAAGAAATATTCATAACTTATAAATGAAACAAAAGTTGCTTTTATAGCATAATCTATTTAAGTAATGAAAGGGTCTGAATATAATACGAGTAATATACGGGAGTGAAACGTGATAACCCACATATGTGTGTTCAAGATTTTACGAACACTTACACTTTTACAATTTTTTTTTTTTTTTTTTTTTTTTTTTTTTTTTTTTTTTTTAACAGCTGGCTCAAACCAAGGTTTAAACCAGCCAACTCTGGCTGATAAGTTTCTACAACATAACGTAGTATGAAATTTAAGAACGATTTGTTACATTCAGAAATAGACCTTGTAAATATAAGGAATTAATTTACGTTTGCATCAACTCGTGACGTGAAATTAATTAATTAATTATCACATGATTGGAACTGATTTTTAGTTTTTAAAAACTGAATATATATAATGGCGCAGCGACAAAGTATCCAGGTAGTACTCAATTTACGGAAACTGTTAGTGGGTAAAGAAGTAATAACATATTTATTAGTGTGGAAAACTTTGTGCAATAATACGAAGTATTGTCATAGCTTACAGGAAGAGGTAACTTACATCCTATGTGCGCGAAAGACGTGTCTGTTTCAAGGCAAGATCTTAATACGTAACTTGTATCGGTGAATTTTAGTTTCATGCGCATTCCCACAATCTCTTCGCGCCTCCTGAGTTGCGATAAGTACCATCGTGCTTAGATTTGTGTTAATTGCTTTCGTTCAACTTACTGATATGAATGAATAATCAAACTAGAATTTAAAATTAATGAATGGACAGTAGCCTACGGAATTCTACCAATATTCGTTGAATTATTAACTCTGGTTTGATGTTTTTAATCACCCTTAGCACTAATTACTTGTATCGAAAAAACCCATATTGGTAAGGTGGACTAGCATAACAGGACTATGTCACAGAGGAACGAAAAAAATATCTACACCAAAATTTTCATTTCTGTATCATTTTGTAGCTATTGAAATGTTAAAAGGACAGTAACTTGCATTTAGCCAGGGACATTACATTAGCTTAGTGTACGTTACCTTAGTATACAAATGCAGTTAATTTGCAAAGTCGGTAGTGTGAATTAAGTATTTTTTTAGGTCTGATAGTGGAGGGGAGTAACTAAAGCCGTGTTTAAAATCAATAAATCGTATCTGGGAGTGAATACACATGGGAAAGTAAGTACGTTATGGTGGAACTATTTGACAAGGCGAAAGGCCGCTGAATACAAGCAAGAAACAGAATACAAGTGTATGTTAAGCCTCGGAAAATGGCCGTCTGCAATGGTCACAACGCCAATAGTGTGTAACTTAAAGGCAGGGGAAAACCAACCCTGTGGGACTTCTAACCCCCTTCTCTCGCTCAGCTACGTTTCGTAGCAGTTGTGGCCAAAATCTTGTGAAAAAAATAGAAAAAAATCCGTCCATAAATATAAATTTCGTAGAACCGTCTGCTAAAGTAATACCCCCTAATCTAATCTACCATACCTAACTTTATCTAACCTAATAATAACAAAAAATAGCGAAGTTATAAAATTTAATCATAACCTCAATTAACCTAACAAAAACTAACCTAGCCTACCGTAATCTACTAACTAAACCTAAACTAGCCCAGACCTTACCATAACTTAACGCAGTATCGTAAACTCCATTCAACTTTAAGATATAAAGAGAAATTAGCAAAATTGTAACAATTTCTTAGAAAAACTACCTACAACCTGACCACCTACAACTACTTGAAGGAAAAAATTTCCAGGCACCACGTACGTTTTGATCATTTGAATCCATTCTAGACTTCGAAACTATTTCTGTAGATTTTTCCATACTACTGTCATTACTTTTATGGCCTTTTTCTCGTTGAGTAGGTCCAACTTTTAAAGGCCTTCAAACTTGTGACTTTGCTCCCTTGTACTCGTACAACAAATAATGCCACTTGTATTATAGTGACTACTTCCACGCGTAACTAGACGAACACTTCAATAGTATCAACAACTCGTATCATTTTTAACTTCCAAACAATGTATTTTAAAACTAATTCTAACCAATAATTAGGGCCTACCATTAAAATTCATATATTCACTGCCGCACTTCTTTCCTGTAATGTTGTCGGTTTTTTGCTATATTCTGGACCTACTCAACGAGACATAACCCCCTTTTATTTTCATCTCATTTGACCAAAATTTCATTTTCTTTACGGTTTCATCTGCACAATAAAGCAACGTTTTCACTATGAATTAGCGAGAACGAAAACTAATATTGAGTTTAAAAAATATACATTTATATTGAAGTGGTTTTCTGTAAGGACTACTTAATGAAAACGAGTTTCAAATCTTCACCAAAACACGATTTTAAAATAATAATCAAGTCATAAGACTGATTTTTGATACGAGTTTTCGTAAGATTCATTTAGGAATTCGAATTTAAGAAGAACAGTAGTAATCTGCTTAAATACCAGGCCTTTCAATATACTATCCAAAGTACAAGAAGTGACTAATTATTGTATACAATTTTCGTATTACACAATATTATCTAAACCCCAAATAACACTATGTAAAACTCACGATTTGGAAGAAATTTAAGATTGCTTAAGTATTAAATACAGTACCAAATAGTCGTCTATAAAATCTTATTAATATCAAATAAGTAAACATGTGAACACAACCGAAACCTCAATAGTCGTCAGGTATCAACTTAATGGCCTACAAAAAATTATTATTAAATTACAATTTGAAACTTACCATATCTTCAAGTTCTTCAAGAATGTTTCCTATTCTTGCAGTCAAAAATTGAAAATGTTTTAATTACAATTAACTTAAACACAATTCAAATCAAGCGCACTTCCATTAGCTCATAATGCACTATCAGCCATGATCGGACTAAGATTGTGACGTCATCTTCCAGCGCCGTAGCCTGTTTTTCTCGCCAGCCTCGGTGTGCGTCAAAATGCCCAAGTTAACAAGTCTGCGAGTGCATAGTGCGTAGTGTGCAAAGATGTACACAACGTTAGCACACTTGTGTGCTTAACATGGCCGTTCTTCGTAGTAGGAACAACGATACTATCAAAGTGACCTAATAAAATTTTAAAAGACATATTTTAAATACTTTTGTTGAGGTGAATATTTTTGTTATCTGATCTTATAGTAATTTAGTTGATAAATATACATTTGTGCGTAAAATATTACTGGTTTATGCAGCTTAATCGTGATAATTAGACTATCGGTAACGAAGCTATTTGCACGTAAATTATTAACTTTAATGGCATATGCATTAAAAATTTAAGCTTTAGCATAGAATAGTGAATACCTAATTATCTATTACTCTATGGCTACAGCTACTGCTGCAAATGTTAATTCGTAGGTAGATAGGTCTAATTTTCCAGTTCTGATTCTAAGCAAACAAATTCCTTTCAAAGTTACCATATTTCCTTGCACTTGGTCTATGTGAGGGACCGTAATATGCCAATTACCGTACACTTTGCATTTTTGACAGCGGACCAAAAGTGAAATATAGGTCAAAAATTTATTTCTACACATTTATCAAAGATTTTACAAATTCCTCTTAATTCATATAACTCCATTACTGTACCCACTATGAACAGATTATGAGAAGTAATTCTTTCCTTGTAGTTAAACAACGAAAACCATTACGTAACATACATACTGTTTTTTTTTACAAAACCGTCTCTTAATTTTCATTAAATTATTTATATTAGTAGCTTGGTAAGTCTTTACTTTGACTCCAACTGTGACTTAAATCGGTTCTTATAGGTTCAGTTAGTTCCTGGAACTGTTTGTGCGTGAGTCACTTGTTAGAACTGTTCGTGCCTTTGGTGTGACGTCTTAGTTCATATTTTTCCCACTAGGTGTCTCTCTACAGTCATATGGTAGTTGGTTAGTGTGATGTCACATTTTCTGTGTGCATGTATGTGTGTGCTGCTGTTTGTGGCATGCGGGAAGCGCGTAATTGAATTGGTTGAATTGAGTTAGAGAAAACCTATCATAGTTGTGGTCTAAACTGAAGATATTTTCGACGTATTGTAAAAGTGGACGTTTATTGGTTTCTTGTTTGTAATAATAGCAAGTGTGCTCGGTTTAATAAAACGACGTGTGTGCGGAAAGGAACATTTTTCAATAATGTTGAGTATTGTGCATGTGTTCTTGGTATCTTATTTTTTCGTGTGTGGAATCAGCAGTTATGAGTTCATTATTCATGAGTGTTCTCCTATGGCGAAATGGTGAGTGTTTTCTTTTTTTAATTCATATTATTTTTATTCTTGATTTGTTTTGCATTTGAGTATTAGGCAAAGTATTTGGTTTGCTGCTGCTTGTCCTATTATCTTGTTGAGATGTAATTTTTTTTTTTTGTCATGCACTGATTTATGATTAGAGACGAGTATTTTTTTTTTTTAAATTTTTCCCTTCTTATCTTAGCTTTATAGTAGTGGTGTGATTATTATTATTTTGGATGTTTTTATGGTACTTGAGCAGGGGGTTTGGGGGGCGGTAGCCCCCCATTTAGATCTGAAAATTCATAGTTACCGCTTCACCTGAATTGATGTTTAGTAACATTGTGGCCCTTGTACTTATAGTATAATTCTTAACATCGTATAGTAACATTGTGGCCCTTGTACTTATAGTATAATTCTTAACATCGTATAGTAACATTGTGGCCCTTGTACTTATAGTATAATTCTTAACATCGTACATTACTTTCACTGTGTTAGTAATTGTAATCGGATCACATGAATCGGTTGAAGTCACTGTTTGGCTCAAAGTAAAAATTTGCCAGTAGCTTTTCTATGGTTATACCTGGACGAGGGGATTTGTTTCGTAATGAGTAACCATTTTCGCAATGGGAAGCATGTGGAAGAGAAAGCGGGTGTACATCAATAGAGATGTAGGGCGCTGAAAGCGTAGTGAAGTGCATTTAAGTGTTGCAGTGTATATATTATACAGGACTCCATTTAAACGGGCTTATAAGATAGTAATCTTACTTTAAAACAAAAAAAAAATTACTTTAATCAGGGTTATCCACCTTGAGTATATGTGATCTTTATACATTGGTATTTCATATTGACATAATAGCTTTGTCCTGTAAATTTTGGTCCTCATGATGTTCAACTGTACAACTTCATTCCTTGTCATCCTTGTAAGTATTAACGTTTAGTGCAGATTAAGAATATGGAGATACTATTTCGAAAATTTACGGATAAAATCTATAGATTCACAAAGAAAGAGTAACATCTAAGGAACTTAAGTATATGCGCTATATGATACAAGTAATTTAATCAGTATTCCTGTAACTGAAACAATACAGTAATACTACCACAACTACAGTATCATTGTTGCGTAATCTTCCCTACAGGAAGCAAATATACATAATATGAACTCTCTCCCAAAGTAGTTTTGCGCCACATTATTGTAAATAACACTCCTTCAATAACTTCGATGTTCTGACGTTCTTGCAAGTTGCTTGCTTTTATTTGCAATGGAATTCCTAAGTTACTTCGCAGCAATGTCATTAGCGGCCTAACCACCAGTGCTAGTTTCCCCCGGTGGATTAGTAAGTATTCCCTCGCGTAAGCATGCCTAATAAAATAGAACATCGCCAATAGTTTAGTAGTTTTTATGCTGTTAGAAGTTTATTGTGCACATAATACAATATGTATATAGTTATTCCCTTTACGTTCTACTCTTCTTATTCTGCGCGTGAGAGATCCGAAATGACAAATATTTGTATGTACAGCAATGCTGAAGCTGTTGGCATACATGAAAAAAATCTTAAATCATTTTATGGTTGCTCCATATTGTCAATCTGTACGATATGTTTATCTTTAATGTAACTGGAAAATCGTTCATGTAAAAAAAAAAAAAAAAAAAAAAAGTTATTTTTTTCCAGGACGCGGAATTTTCTCTTCTTTTGTTATCAATGTTCCATGTTCCACCACGATGAGGCACTGGAACGAAGTGTGAATCAAAAGTTAATTTGGCAAAGTGTACACTCCATTTTTAGTTTTCGAGCGTGCATGCCCGAAATGTGCACTTCACACTTTTGGACACGGCCTTATTTTCCGTCCATAATATGCTCCACACATAACAAAATTTAAATCTGAAAGATAACATAACCTATCCTGAAGTCATTTACAACTTCAAAAACGTTGCAGATTTTGGGAAAATAACTTTACCATTAGATTTCTGTTCGAACGGGGATGCTGTTTAACATGTTACATGATCATATTGCCATTTAAAATAAACAAGTTGATTCCAATACGGCGGCTACCAAGGTGGCGGATGATAACCTTAACCACGTCATGTTTCTCCATATCACCAATATCCCTTTGGGGATTTTATGGTACAATTTGTACCATACGCGTTTTTCATGGTACATTGCGTTATAACTCTCCTATTTGAGCTTTTTCGTCCGGTTTTTTTGTTTTTCAAGTCCAGAGGCATTGTAGAAGACATTACGTATGGTTTCACACATTTCTGCGTACAGACATAGGAGGTGATGACGTCATAAGTCTAAAATATATTTTTTTCATTTATTAAGCCTATGTTCAATATTTTTTGGCGCGCTTATTTTTGCACGTAGAAGACTGAAATTTTGCACAAACATTTAGTCCACCGAGTAGTATTTACATGATTTTTTTTCAGATTTGCGAGTTAAAACAAGGGGGGAACTAGAGGGTCAAAGGGTTGAAAAAGGGATATTTTTACCCCAAAAATCCCTTTCTTCGGGATTTTCCCGGCTTATATACATGATGGAGACACGTGAGTCATACCGTCTGAAAGGCAATTTTATTCTGAAGAGAATGATGTGCGAAATATGACCCTAGGGTAATTAGGGATTTCTCAGGGATTTTTTTTTTAAAATCCCTCTGTATACGGAAATATAATACATTGTCGGTATATATATTTTTTGGCGGGCTTACTTTTGTACTTAGAAGATTGAAATTGTGCATAAACATTCAGTCCACCGAGTAGTATTTAACAGATTTTTTTCCGGATTTATGCGTTAAAACAGGGGGGGGGGGCTCCAGAGGGCCTGAAAGTTGAAAAGAGGGTTATTTAGACCAAAAAACCCCTTTTTTCGGGAATTTCCCGCCTTAGATACATGATGGAGACATGTGAATGGTGCCGCCTGAAAGGCAGTTCTATTCTGAAGAGAATGATGGGCGAAACATGACCCTAGGGTAATTCGGGATGTCTCAGGAAATTTTTTCCCTGAGATCATAGTGTTTTGTGGTAATTTGAGGGAATTGTGGGAATTCTTCATTAAATTTCTCCCGCCCTTACTGTTCAAGATAGAAACTTGAAATTTGGCACACACATTCAGTATACCAAGTACTATTTATCAATTTTTTTTTTTAGATGGCTACGTTCACACAGGGCCGCTCCAGGGGGGGCCAAAGTGCGAGAAAAAAATTTTCCCTCCGAAATTTTCCCTTTGACATCATTTTTCCCGCTCCTGGTATATGGTATGAGCATGTAAGTGGTACCATTTGAAAGCCAGCTCTATTCTGAAGAGAATGAGGTATGAACCATGATCCTAGGATAAATAGTGACGATGCAGTAGCTGCTTGACTGAAAGTCTAAAAAATAGCCCAAAAAGCGGAAATCCGGAAAGGGATATTGATCCCAATTAACTTCGAATTGACTGCATTTACAATTTTTCAAATATTTAGCCCGGTCCAGAATTTTGTCCACACCCCGTACAGTATATCTAAAAAAGTGTATTGCTGTTTCTATTTTATGTTTATGTTACTTTTTTTAAATCCATTATTTGATGTAGTAAATATTAACTAATAGCTAAACTAAGAATTTTCTCGTACAGTGTTTCAAGGTATTCATCATAGACAGTTTAAAGCAATAAGAAGTAGTTAACACACAATATAATATAATTTCCCTTATTTTCCTGACTGTTCAAAACTACAGGACCAGGTTTTGGCTATAACGTATCTTTAAAACTTTAGGTAAACACAAATTAATTTAATTTAATCGAGTATTTTATGATACTGAATGTTAAATATTTTTGTCCGGATTTCAAGACTAAATACTCCACTGTACGGCGTTAAACTCGTGAACTTCGCAAAATCTAAAAATCTTTTTGTGAAGAGTACAAAATTCACACATCGCGATGTTCATAAATATATATAGATCACACTAGATGGAGAAACACATTATCAAATTGATCATGTTTTAGTAGATAGAAGAAGATAGTTTAGCATAATTCATATTCGGTCGTTCAGAGGATCTGACTGTGACACTGATCACTACCTGGTAGTAGCGATAATAAGTGAGAGATTATCGTATGATAAAGGGATTCATTATCTGAAAACGGAGAGGTTTAATTGAAAGAAATTGGAGAAGAACAGGGCGAGAGGAGAATACCAGGTTGAAGTCACTAATAGCTTCCCGGTTTTTAGGTTTCGAGAGCACTATGTGTTTGAGGATACTTGGGTTGAAATTAGAGATAGCATTAAAATTTCAGGAAAATAAAAATTGGGGGCGGCGGAAATACGTAGGAACATATCATGGTTCGACCAGGAATGCACCAAACTAGCGAAGAACAGGAAACAGGCGAAACTGCGTTGGCTACAAAATGCGAACGATATAACTACACAAAATTTCGTTGACATTAGACGGGAAATTTCCAAAATGTTTAGAACAAAGTAACGCGATTTTTTGAACGCTAAAATTAATGAATAATAGTAAAAACAAAAATATTCGGAACATGTAAGGGCATCAATGAATTTTAAAAGAGGCTGTTAACCTCGCCCTTATATATTTCTGAGAGACTTCGGAACAATTTCCACTGATACAGATAGCATCTTGAATAGATAGAAAGATTTCTTTGACGATTTACTTAACACGCAGCCAGAAACTAATGTTCGTGGAGAAATTCCGGCTGAATTAATTTTAGCTGGAGGCGAAAAATTGTGGAACAAGATTCACAAACTCATTATCCTTATCTGAAACAAAGAGGAATTAACACAACATTCGAAAGAATCAACTATTGCTCCAATTAACAAGAAAGACGACAAAACGGATTGTAATAATTATCGAGGCATTTCTCTTGTCAACTTCCTATAAAATCTGGAACATTCTATGAGCAAGATTGATCCCATACGAGATGAAATTATTGGAAATCTAGTGCGGATTTAGATGAAATCGATCAACTTTCGACCAGATATTTACTATTCGACAAATACACGAAAAGAAATGGGAATACCATACCCCAATAAATTAATTATTTATTAATTTTAGAAAGGCTTATGACTCTTAGGAGAGAAACATTTTATACGTTCTTACAGAATTTGGAATACCAAAAAAGGTAGCTAGATGAATAAAGATGTGTTGAAATGAAACCCAAAGTAAAGTCCGAGTAGGAAAATTCCTTATCCGCAAGCTTCCACGTCGAGAATGGCTTGAAACAAGGAGATGCATTGTCATCATTATTATTCAATTTTGTTTTAGCTATAAGGAATATCAAAGATAGCAACTACAGCCTAGAGCTGAATGGTATTCACCAGTTACTGCATATGCTGATGATGTAAATCTGATAGGGTATGATAGAAAGAAATGCAGAGGCCTTATTAAAACCCTGCAAGAACATGGGTTTAGAAGTAAATACAGAAAAATCTAGATACATGGAAGTTCGCCGAGATCATAATACTGCAAATTATGGATACATCAAAGTGTGTGTGTGTGGAAAAAAAAAAAAAAAAAAAAAACTTTTGATAGGGTGAATACTTTCAAGTATGTAGGATCAATATTAACGGCCGAAAATCATATCCACGAAGAAATTAATTGTCGACTGAAATCAGGGAATTACTCAGTTCAAAAGCTTTTGTTGTTGCGAATTCTGTTGACGAATTTGAAGCTTGAAATATACGATGCGTGTCCGGAAAGTAAATACCGTTTTGGAAAGAAAGAAAAAAAAGTACTAAAAGAGGTTTGTTCAAGCGAAATTTACTTTTTTATGAAAAAGCACACCTTAAACAATTGTTCGACATAGTTTCCAACAGTGTTCAAACACTTGTCAAAATGTATGACAAACTTGACCAAACCTTTCTCAAAGGAACATCCCGCCAGCGAAGATAACCATAACTACAAGCGTTTTCTTGCGTCGTCGTCACTTTCAAAGCTCTTACTGCCGAGTTCGTGCTTGAGATGCAGAAACAAGTGGTAGTCAGACGGCGCCAAATGTTGGCGACGGTGCACAATGAATTTCGGACCGCGAAATGTAAAAGTTAAAAGATTTTATTTCCTTTAATTTCATGAATTACGGTAGGCTTAACGTTCCTTGCATTCAAAAACCGGATAACAGAACGAATCTCACAGTCGGCAAGTTCAGCGATTGTTTTAAACATTGCAAACTTTCACAAGACACAGTACACTCGCGACACCTCAACCGTATTAGGATCAGTGGAGAGGCAATGAACCAGTGAAACTAGAGCTCATGCTTCGTTGAGGAAGATTTAAACAGGTTGGTTGCTCACTCTGACGACTTTTTAAACATTGGTGGAAACTTTTTTTTTTTCCTCCGAGTTCACGAGAATTTGTAGTGATCGTCGTCAGAAACTCTCAGATTCGTTGAAGAGTTAATAATGTAATTAGGATGATAGAAAGTTGGTAGTAACACCAGATGACCATATACAATTAATATATAAACTCTAATAGAGCGTAATACTGCGCCAAAGAACTTAAATGTTGAAGGGGCAGAAGAAACGTATTTAAAGAAATTTTCACTTTAAGTGGTTAGAAATTTCCTTTTGTAATAAAAAGATTAGCAATTCAACTTCGCCTTGCTTTTACATTATCAATAGTAATTTTTCTATTGGAAAGTTTTATTTTATGTATTTCCTTTTTCTGACTTCTACTTCAATTGTTCAGATAATTTTCTTTAATGTTCAGTCCGAAAGAGGAATATATACTTTTATATACTCAAGAGATTTTACTAACGCGCGCACATGTACACTAATATATACATAATATATAATATACACGTGCTGAAATGTCTGTTCTTTGCACAGAGAGGATAAGCTTTTGTAAAATATTTGAATCTCGCCCTTAGAATATTTATTGCAGTGAGAGTTTAATAATACTAGTAATAAAAAAATACAGAAACTACTTTTGACATAAATAATGAAACACCCTACCACGACAAAGCATTCCTTTAATAAAATTGATATGATGAAAAAGTTCTACTTGAAGTGAGTACTTTCTTCTAAAATTCATTTCGAACAAGTAAGACATTTTCCTGATCTCGAAACCTTTATATTCGACGCAAATTCCAGTCATTTTTTAAATTTTATTGTTCACTCCTCTCTCATCCTCTGCTGATGTGGATGAACTTGGACTTAAACGCCATTGGAAGAGCCATTATTCATTTCAGCAACCCGAAAACTATGGCCTGCACACTAATACCAGTCTTTTAGATTATTTTTACATGTCACCCCTTCTAATTCTACCGCTTGAAGTGTCTTACTCCCACAGTATCTTTTTCGAGATCGAAAGTCATATGTCTACCAAGTTAGGTTAAAATTCCTCCAGTCATTCCGGAGTTACGCTCCAAATATTCCAATTATATGTAGATATGCAAGCAACATCTTCGGCACTGCCCCCGTAAATTCCCAATCCAGCTGACATGCTCGTTTATGCCTAAACTTGGTATTAAATATGGTCGAGAGATCATAATCAAATAGTTTGACGAACCCAAATTATGGATTCGCCATTAATCCCAGTAATTGAGACATTTTATTTTTTAGCCTTTCAGTGCATAATCCCCCTTTCCTCCCATGCCGATGGACGCTAAACTTGGGACTTCAACGCTATTGAATTTGTAATTACAAATTTCAGCAACATCGAGAACTATGGATTCGACACTAATATCGGTCGTTTTCGATCATTTTATGTTATTCTTTCCATTTACCCCTAGTGGAAGCTGAACTTTCAAGGTTGTGGAACTGCTACCAATCAACTTAGGAACCCAGACATCTATGGATTCGACAAAAATATCGGTAATTTTTAATTACTTTTATCACAATTTCACCCTCGTCCTTCAGTGTGCTAGTGGGGATGAACTTAAATGGCATCTGGATTGTCACTCTTTATCTAATGACTCCGAAAAACTATGGATTTGACACTAATATCTGTCGTTTTCGATTATTTTTCATACATATATATCTCATCCTCACCTCTTGCTAGGGTGTTAGGGCTGGTCTTACCCGAACTGGGAGCAGACCTTGAACTTAAAGGCCACCATAACTATTACCAATCAGCTCATGGATCCCGAAAACCATGTATTCAACACTAATATCTCTCGTTTTCTATCATTTTTATATCTCCTCCCTCCACTACTCCCAGGTGTGCCAGGAGGTCTTACCACGACAGTACTCTTCTCCAGACTGTAAGTAATATGGGTACTAAGTTAGATGAAGATTCTCCAGGCGTTGTTCTGGAACATATATAAAGATAACCGAGAAAGGTCTGTCACTTTTTGTGGAGGTCTGTGTTCAATTGGCCCTCCACCGTGAGTTGAATGTGAATGGAGATAAGGTGAAGGTCAGTTGTTGGTGTGGGTATATCCAACATACTACGTGGTTGTGGCAGTTCAGTTACACCGTGAACTTGCGTAAGAACAGAGTGAACATGGGATTCCACAGAGCGTCATAAGGGCGTGTATGCTGTGCGAGTTCAAACTGGGGTCAAACGCCGCTGCAACGCGGCGGAAGATTTCTCAGGCCTTTGATGAGGGTGTCGTGACTGCGCGGACACTGCAGTAGTTGTTTAACAAGTTAGATGGTAACGAAACACTCGGAGACGCACCACGTACCAAAGACCAACGCGTGTACAAAATGAAGATCTTCAGGCAGCAATTGAGGCGAACAGTAGCCAGACATGTAAGGGACTGGGACTACATTTCAGTGTAAGTAGAGAAACCATTTGGCAGCACCTCTATCAACTTGGGAAGCACTACAAGTTGGGTCGATGGATTCCACATGATTCGACTCGGGCTAGAAGGCAACTCGAGCAGACACCTGTGTTTCTTGGGTAAATTTGTGACACAACCGGATATCTGTGATATGCATATATATCTATGAAACAGTATACATTACTTCCTGGCAACTATAGAGCCCTTTCATTATAATCTGTTTGAATAATTTAATTTGCTTTACATGACACGCTCCACTTCATCATTATGCGTATCAAAATGTAAAACTGGTTTTAGATAGCTTAGGATAAGGTAGGATAGAATGGAGTGGGGTAGAGTAGGGTAGGGAAGAATAGAATGGAGTAGGAAGGTTTAGGGTAATTCAGTCTAGAACCCTTCTGTGAAAATTAACCCAGTGTCATTATTCGTGTCTACATAAGCATACCAACTAGAGTGAATGCTGTAAAGTTGATTCCAATCATCTTCCATCCTGCATCCAATGCAGATGGAGTTTCATTTCTAATTCGTCAGTCCTTGGCATAGTTGTTGAAACTACTATCACACTAAACGCTGAATCCAATTTTCACCGCGCATATAATCGTCATAAAGACCAGAACAAAAACCACATCGATAATGTGTGTTTCGGCATGCGTCACTGATACGTTTAGAGCAGGAAGAAGTACAATGAGTAGTCGATTACAATGCCTCAGGTGCCTCTTTATTCCCATGCCTTTTACTCTTTCTCACTTGACGCTGAGAACTACCTGCATGTCTTGTTAAATTGTGTCCTCCTGTAGCTTGTATGGATTTATTTGGTTCTCAGTAGTGCTTGGCTATGCGAGATTCTTGTAATGGAGTCTTGCTTTCACTGCTGTAGATTTACTTTCCACATTGAAGTTACAGACCGCATTAAAACAAGTAGGCCCGCGTTGTTTCTTACTTCAGTGATAAAACAACTGTGAATTTCATTTATCATAGTGATTATTGAGTGAAAGTACACACAAACCAAGCACCCACCTTAGGGATTGTTTGAGGAGCTTTGAAAAAATGTATACGTGTTGAAACAATGGTCCTTACACTTATCTTTTAGACTAATTCCATCCACATATTCTTTCAAACGTGAAAACCATTCACTCGGAAACAGACTGTTCTTCACTTTTCGCATTAGAGGAATAACGTTATCTGTTGTGTTAGCTCTTTCGGAGCGCTGTTAACGTTTCATGATTTCCACTCTATAAGAATTGATTTGTCCTCATCTCGTTGTCAAAATAAGTTCGTAATCAACTGTATAATTATCACTAAATTGCTGGAGTTTGCCTTATATACACACACACATAGCGTTCCACGGAAAAGATTACATCCGTGATACCGTGCAAACCAAAGGAAATTGAAATATGGATTTTGTACCATGGAAATTACGGGAGATTGGCATACTCTGTAATACTACCGCATTTGTCAACCCAATACAAAGTTAATTTTTTTCAAACGGCACTGCGTCATATTATTACAAATCTTAAATATACATATCAAATGAAATCATACAATACAACTTACTCAATGTTCCAAACGCTCAACTTTTGAAGGCCTCTACAACAGTAATAACGCATATCAGACGGGCGGGGCAATGTATATCCAAAGTATCTTAGCGTCGAATACTACGATTATGATACGAGATATTTGGAATAAATGCGAACAGAATACTAAGGGATTGATAATCGACTTGTTTCTAAAGGCTTTATTTCGGAAAAGTGCCTAGGGAAATATATCTAATCATGTAGATGGTTTTCAAAAGACGTAAAGGTCATAATGCCGTTTATAGCAATTCGATATCTCTCACCATTCCGAAGAGGCGATAAACGTTGTTAAAGTGTAGAACTATGCTTAAAATCATGTAATTCCTAGAACTTGTGATCACAAATAACTAACTCTATGGACTATGGAACCCGGAGTTCAATGCCGCGTTCACAAAAACTCTTAACTGACTTCTATCCTTGGCCTACTTTGTATTCCTATTTCTGCGAGATCCATCTTAATATTGTCCTCCCATCTGCGCCTAGGTCTTTCTAATGGTCGTTTTCCGATTGGTCTTCCAGTAAAGACTTTGAAAGCGTTTCTACTTTCTTCCATTCTAGCTACATGACCCGCCCACCTAAGCCTCCTAGACTTGACGACCCTAACAATGTTGGGTGAACTATATAAATTATGTAGTTCCTCGTTATGAAGTTTCCGCCATTCCCCATTCCCGTTCCTCTTGGGTCCGAATATTCGTCTCAGGATCTTGTTCTCAAATGTTTTCAGTTTATGTTCTTCCCTCAGAGTAAGTGACCATGTTTCGCAGCCATACAGAACAAAAGGCATGATTATCGTCTTATATATTTTAAGCTTCAAATTCCTCGACAGAATTCGCGACGACAAGAGATTTTGAACCGAATAGTAACACGAATTCCCTGCTTTTAGTCGACATTTAATTTCTTCGTGAATATGATTTTCGTCTGTTAATATTGATCCTAGACATTTGAAACTGTCCACTTCATCAAAAGTATTATTTAATATTTTAACGCGTCCATAATTTGCTGTATTCCGGTCCGGACGCACTTCCATGTATTTAGTTTTCTCTGCATTTACTTCTAAACCCATGTCCCTGCAAGCGTTTAATAAGATCTCTGCATTTCTTTCTATTGTTCTCCTATCTTCCCCTATTAAATTTACATTATCAACATATGCCATAACCTGGTGAATACCGTTCAACTCTAGGCCCTGGTTGCTATCTTTGATTTTTCTTATAGCGTATTCCAGAACTAAGTTAAATAATAATGGCGACAATGCATCTCCTTGCTTCAGGCCATTTTCGACGTGAAAGCTCATGGACAAAAATTTTCCTACCCGGACTTTACTTTAGGATTCATTTAAACATATCTTAATTAATCTAATTAGCTTTCTCGGTATTCCAAGTTCTGTAAGAACGTTGTATAATGCTTCTCTCCTAACCGAGTCGTACGCCCTTCTAAAATCAATAAATAGTTGATGTACGGGGGTATTATATTACCACTTCTTTTCGAGTATTTGTCGAATGGTAAATATTTGGTCGATAGTTGATCGATTTCGTCTGAATCCGAACTGATAATCTCCAATAATTTCATCTGCGTATGGGGTCAGTTTTGCTAATAAAATATTTGAAAGGATTTTATAGGATGTTGATAGAAGAGAAATGCCTCGATAATTATTACAGTCAGTTTTGTCGCCATTGTTGTGAATTGGAACAATGATTGATTCTTTCCACTCTTGTGGCAATTCTTCCTTGTTCCAGATAAGGAGAATCAGTTTGTGTATCTTGTTCCATAATTTTTCGCCTCCAGCTAAAATTAACTCAGCCGGTATTTCATCTACACCCGAAGATTTGTGTTTCTTTAATTTCTTTATAGCCGTTTCTACTTCTATTCGGTTGGGTTCTGGAATATACGGTTCTGCGGTGTGTATCTACTTTTCTCTATGCACACTAGTTTTGGTTGCGTGTTAAGCAAATCGTCAAAGAAATCTTTCCATCTATTTAAGATGCTATCCGTGTCAGTGAGAACTGTACCGTCAGATTCCTTTAATATGAAGCACGAGGTTGATAGCCTTTCTTAAATTCGTTGATTCCTTTATACATGTCCCGGATGTTTTTATTTTTAATATTATCTTCAAGTTCCTTAATTTAGCTTTCAAAAAATCGAGTTTCTTTGTTCTAAAAGTTTTGGAAGTTTCCCGCCTGATATCTGCGAAATTTTGTGTAGTTATTTCTTTCGGGTTTTGTAGCCAGCGTAATTTTGCCTGTTTTCTCTTCTCTGCTAGTTTTATACATTCCTGGTCGAACCATGATTTGTTCCTACGTATTTCCGCGTGTCCCAATTTTTCTTTTGCTGAAATTTTAATACTATCTCTAATTTCAATCCAGGTATCCTCAACACTAGCGCACTCCGAAACTTCTAAAGCCGAGAATCTATTCGAACTTCAATCTGGTATTTCTCTCTTACCTGGCTCTCTTCTAATTTCTTTAAATTGAATCTCTCCGTTTTCGGACATCTGCGCGTAAGTCTTCCTAATTGTCGTTTTCCGATTGGTTTTCCAGTCAAGACTGTGAATTAAAAGCGTTTCTAATTTCTTCCTTCCCAGCTACATGACCTGCCCATCTGAGTCTCATAGACTTGGTGACCCTAAATATGTTTGGTAAACCATATGAATTATATAGTTACTCGTTATGAAGTTTTCGCCATTCCCTATTCCCGTTCCTCTTGGATACGAATATTCGTCTCAGGATCTTCTTGTCAAGTTTTTTTCAGTCTGCTCTTCTACTTTCAGTAAGCGATCATGTTTCGCAGCCGTACAGAACAACAGGCATGATTATTGTTTTATATATTTTAAGATTCAAATTCGTCGACAGAATTCGTGACAAGATTTTGAACTCAATAATAACACGAATTCCCTGCTTTTAATCGACATTAAATTTCTTCGTGAATGTGATTTTCGTCTGTTAATATTGGTCTTAAATATTTGAAAGTATCCACTTTATCAAAAGTTTTATTTAATATTTTATCGAATCCATAATTTGCCGTATTACGGTCCCGACGTACTTCCATGTATTTATTTTTCTCTGTATTTACTTCTAAACCCATGTCCTTGCAAGCGTTTAATAAGACCTTAGCATTTCTTTCTATTTTTCTCATATCATCCCCTATTAAATTTACAACATCAGCATACGCCATAACCTGGTCGACACCGTTCAACTGTAGACCCTGGTTCCTATCTTTGATTTTCCTTATAGCGTGTTCCAGGACAAAGTTGAATAATAATGGCGACAACGCATCTGCTTGTTTCAGGTGATTCTGGACGTGAAAGCTCTTGGACAAAAATTTTCCTACCCGGGCTTTACTTTGAAATTCATTTAAACATACCGTACTTAATCTAATTAGCTTTTTCGGTATTCCAATGTACAATGTTGTACAATGTTTCTCTCGTAACAGAGTCGTAAGCCTTTCTAAAATCAGTAAATAGTTGCTGTACCGGGGTATTGTTTTCCAACTTCTTTCCAAGTATTTGGCGAATGGTAAATGTTTGGTCGATAGTTGATGGATTTCGTCTAAAACCGCACTGATAATCTCCAATGATTCCATCTGCGTATGGTATCAATCTTGCTAATAGAACGTTTGAAAGGATTTTATAGGATGTTGACAGAAGAGAAATGCCTCGGTAATTCTTAGTCAATTTTGTCACCTTTCTTATGAATTGGAACAATGATTGATTCTCCCTATGTCGCCGTTAAGAAAACAATCTGCTGTTCTATGAATGCGTCCTGGGGATTAAATATATGTGACACCACATAATACACAACACCAATCACGTAGATAGTTCTCAAAAATTATAAAAATCATACTACCATTTACAGCAATTTTATGCCCCAAACCGTTCCGAAGATATATATAAAAATAAATAAACAAGAGTTTAATCTTCTAAAAATGAAGTATTTGTGGGAAATTTTAAAAACTATTTTGCTTTTTGTTGTTTCTTTGATATTTTTGATAATTACTATTACTAGTTCTCGAAAATACATAACTTTAAGCAGTATTTCAAGAATGGTGTATTTTCCAGGAAATTCCTGGAAACAACATTGTGATTTTTACATTTTTTAAAACCACCTACGTAATTAGGTGTGATACTTCCCTAAGCTTTTTTTTGGAAATAAAGCTTTTAGAACAAGTAGAATTTCAATTGCTTGGTACTTTG
Organism: Thermobia domestica; assembly: GCF_964235325.1. Taxonomy (NCBI): domain Eukaryota; kingdom Metazoa; phylum Arthropoda; class Insecta; order Zygentoma; family Lepismatidae; genus Thermobia; species Thermobia domestica. The sequence continues at coordinate 113,191,179 of NC_137467.1, forward strand.
TTGGTATATATTTCAAATGCCTCATATCTTCATCGTAGTATTCGACAATAAGTTACTTTGGTTGTGAGTGGCCCTGCCCGTCTCAATTACGCGTTATTACTGTTATAGAGGCTTGCAAACGTACGACGGTATCTAGGTTCGGATGCTATAAGGTTTGTGAAGGGGTAAAGGTTTAACAAATGAGGGTTCTAGGCCTTGTACCCACCGTCACTGACGAGTCCACAATGTATGGAAAACATGAATAGAACTTTCGTCATCAATAGTCTCATATAAGTTATGTTCGTCTTCTTGAACGTCTCTTATAATCTCGGGAAGAAAGTCCGTAAGAATCTTAAGACGTAAAATCGAGCACCTAATGATTGTATAGAGGAACAAATGTGCCCTTGCACTGCGCAACGTTAACTGCACTGTCAATATGACAAAAAATGAAAATATAAATATATGCATGCAAAATACGATATTACTTATCCTGCTGAAGGAAATATCGTTATGATATTCACACATTTATACTTTTAGCATCATATCACTCGACAAAAAAATTAACACTCACTATATATATATATATATATATATATATATAATACATGTATTTTAGCCTTTGTATTATCACAAGCACATACGTTTAACACAAACCAATAAATTTTTTTTGGTAAATGAAATATAAGTCCAAGATTACTATTTGCGGACGGACGCGAATGTTACTGGTACCGATTATAACACACGAACACCAACGATCCCGAAAGTTCATTCACCGAAATGCGCAATCATTATTCGAAGTAACAAACATATTCGTTTCCTATCACCATTAGGGGAATGCAATTTCACTAATTAGTAATTCTTTTGGGAGGGTCCTTTGACGTTCTCCCTTTGTTTCATTGCCTTCGGTGCCAATGAGAGAAAAGGACTTCATCCACTATTCTTCTTCTTAGTCGGCCGGTAACCTCATAGTCACATTTTGAGTATGGAGTCATTAAGATATTACGATCTTGTCTTAAGATATATATCGCAGTTTTACATTTTATAAATGCACTTTCAGATTTCAGAGTACATTTCTAGCTTATATATCATGTTATCAAACAACAAAATTCAAAACAATTTGTTGAGTGAGAATAACGAGTAACAACATGTTATGCCTTTTCGTTCCAAAATCTCACTGCCGGCGCTTTGTCTGAGCGTCAGTGTTCCCTCACACAATGAAGGCGTATTGTATTTATTTTCATGCTTTTTCATACATATTGTTCACAACGTGAACGTATGAGTTGGACACGTCATAAGAACACTGAATGTGTACATATGTATAGATTTAAATCTACATGCAATATTAAAATAGTGTGAATTTATGTCAAACAAAAAAGGTACAATTTTTCATTATTCTAATATACATACATCGATATAAAACAACATAACAGTTAATAAAACCTTACATTATAGATATACAAAATATATGTACTTTAAACATTATTTACTAAATAAAACCTTACATTATAGATATACAAAATATATATACTTTAAACATTATTTACTACAGGCAAGATATTCTTCTGCAGAATAGAAGCAGTGCTCGAGTAGGTAGGACTTGACTGCTTTATTGAAACCAGATGTTTTGTTTTTTAAAGTGGAAGGAAGCTTGTTACAAATATTCACTGCCACAGGAAATGTACTATTCTTATGTACTTTTAAACGTGAGGACTCTACATGAAGGTCAGACGCTTGTCTTGTATTATGCATATGAATATCTGAGTTCAACCGGAAGCTGCTTGTATCTATCTGTATATCTTTTCTTACAAATTTTAGAAGTTCATATATATATAAACATGGAAGAGGTAAGATTTCAAGAAATTTAAATAGAGGTTTACAAGAAGTTCGAGGTTTACTTCCGGTCATAAATCTTAAAGCTCTCTTTTGTAAAACGAATATGGAATTTAGCAGTGCAGTAGATCCCCAGAATATAATACCATATTTCAATTTAGAATGAAAAAGTCCAAAATAAGTTGTGAGCAGAACATGTTGACGGACACTATTTCGTAAAAGCTTTAACATGTAACAGGTTTGAGCCAATTTACTAGATAATTTTTGAATGTGAATTTTCCAATCTAATGTATCTGACACCCAAAGACCAAGAAATTTGATATCCGAGACGTAATTCAACGTTTTGCCGTTGTTACACACGGGCGTTTTCTTATCTCGTTTTTTGCTACGTGAAAGTACATGCACGAAGACTTTGTTGTGTTTAGTATTAGTTTATTTCTATCCATCCAGTCACTGACGGCAGACATGGTGGAATCTACTGCATTACGTAACTCAACATAAGTTTCTCCAGTTACTAATATATTTGTGTCGTCAGCATACAGAACAATTTTAGCAGAGTCTAAACATTGTGGCAAATCATTTATATATATTAAAAATAGAATAGGGCCTAAGATGGAACCTTGAGGAACTCCAAATTTTAACTCTTTGGTATCTGAATAACATTTGCTCACTCCCTGAGTGTCTCGAGTTTGACAGTTAATTTCAACAGTTTGCCTTCTGTTGGATATATACGATTTAAACCACTCATAAGCATTTCCCCTAATACCATAATCTTGCATTTTTTTAAGTAAAATTTGATGATCAATTGTATCGAAAGCTTTGCTAAGATCAAGAAATATACCGGTTGTATATTTCTTAGCATTTATTGAATTTAAAGCAGAATAGAGAAAGGAGTAAAGAGCAGTTTCAGTAGACTTATTTGATCTAAAGCCATTCTGAGCAGGAGATATTAAGTTAAAACTATTTAGGAAGCTAACTAGTCTTATATACATAAGTTTTTCAAAAAGTTTAGAGAAGGTAGACAGACATGATATTGGTCTATAGTTCGATGTAAGATCTTTCTTGCCACTTTTATATAAGGGCTTAACAACTGCTAGCTCTAATGCCTCAGGAAAAACACCACTACTAAATGAGTTATCAGCAATTTCATAACAGCATTGCTTTAGAATTTTATCAGGAACTTCATCATATCCTGAAGAACTCTTATTTGTCATTTTCAGTGTAGTATTTAAGATTTCCTGACTAGTTACTGGATGCAAGAACAATGATTTTTCGAAAATATCGTTATGTCTACTAACGTATTGTTTGCTAGATAGTTTATTGTTCACGTTATTAGTGATAAGCTTTTCCACTTCATTCGTGAAGTAATCGTTAAAAGCATTTGCAATTTCAGTCGGATTTTTAATAATTTTATTTTGACAAGAAACGCTAGTTATCTTAGAGGGTTTTCGTTCCCCAGATTCTTTCCGAATAATTTGCCATGTAGCTTTCATTTTATTGAAAGCTTTCCCAATGTAAGTATCATTCTCTAACATTTTTGCCTGTTTTATGACCTTATGTAAAACTCGTCTGTACATTTTGTGATATCGTTTAAACACGGGAGTACGGCACCGTTGGGATAGTTTATGTAAATAGCGCATTTTTTCTAGAGAAACCTTTATTCCAAAAGTCTTCCACTTCGAACTGACATTTACCGATTTATTTATCTTAAATTTTTGTTTAGGAAAAGCAATATTAAAATAATGAGTAAATATACATAAAAAGGAATTAAATTGGTCGTTAACATTACATTCAATATAAACATCTTCCCACGACTCAGTTTTCAACAAGTATCTGAAATATGCCACGTTAGTGGGTGTAAATGAACGCCGTTCAGACCATTCCATGCCCACGTTTGTATTCTTATTAATTATTTCTGTGTAAAAATAAAGAAGTTGAGCATTATGATCAGAATAGCCTAGGTTTAGTACATCAACATGAGATACGAAATCATCACGTGGAATTATAATTTGATCAAGAGCAGAGATTCTTGTTTTGCCTATTCTGGTAGGAGTATTTACGATAGGTTTCAGATTAAATGATGTGCAGAGTGAAATGAGATCTTCTTTTTCTTTGCTATTATTTAGTAAAAAATCAATATCAATATCACCACAAATTACTAACGACTTTTTAGAGGACGAGAATTCCGATATAAGCCTTTCTAATTTATTCAAAAAGTCATTGACATTACTGTCTGGCGTGCGATAGAGACAGATAAGTATTAAATTATGATCGCAAAATTCAAGTGCTACAGATTCGAAAGTTTTCTCAACGTTCAATGTCTCTCAATGTATGAATACATTATTAAAACAAAAATACTTCCTGTTAAACATTGAGTTTTTAAGTAGTTGCTTCTCTGATAGGAGTTGATTAAAACACATTAACCACATCTAGACACATGGCAATATGAATAATCAGTAGTTATCACAAAATGTGCAAATTATAGCATATAGTCCGATGTTATGTCTTTGGTTCGCCATTCGGTTTGTGTAGGAGGGGGAAGAGAGTTAAGCTGACAAGGGAAGAGAGGGAGATGACTTATACCGAAGTGGAAGTGGAAGATATCAAAGTGGAAGATTGCTTATACACCAATCGAAAGAAGTAATGACACCTATCACGAAACTAATAAAAATTTTCCGAATGCATATACTGTGCGAGTTTCCACCCTTAGAATCGCCAACGGTGAGATAGATGCCAAAACCGGAAAACACGTGTTTGATCATTTCAAAAGTACAAGGTATCAAAGCAAAACGTGTCCCACGGGCATCCGCAGGGTCCCAGACGTGGTCCAACTCAAAAATTGCAAATGGTAGGAGGATCAAAGTAGCATGTCGTTGGAAACGTGTTGGGAAATGAAAGAAGACGGAGCAATCTCGACTCGAAAATTACACTGTGCAGAATGGCGACTGGTCAAAATATCAGCAAAAACGTCATTGTAAAGTTTATGTCCACCCCCCTAAAAACCTAAACAGTGAGACAGATGTCAAAACAGGAAAACACGTGTGTCATCATTTCAAAAGTACAATGATTGAAAGTAAAATTATTTATCCCAGGGTCCGAGACGGGTTCCTACTCAAAATTTTCAAATGACAAGGGGGATCAAGTAGCATATCGTTGGAAAGCTGTTGGTATATGAAAGTAGATGAAATAAGTCTGGACTCTCTACGGCAACACTGTGCAAACATTTTTCTTTTTAGTTCTTTTTTCTGTAGTTTGTTTTTAGTTTCTTTTCACTTTAATTCTTGTACTCAACGGAAAGAAAAGAATGTCCCTATTGAGATTCTGCTCTTTGGAACTTGTAATGTGTAATAAAATAAATAAATATAATCGAAAGAATATCGGAGAATCGAAATGGGCCGCCAGTTTGTACAGTTTAATTTTAGAGAGTCGAGACTTGTTGCATCTTCTTCCATATCGCGAGAGATCTGCTACTTGACCTCTCTTGCCATTTGAAAATTTTGAGTACGACCCCATCTGGGAACCTGTAGAGAACCCTGGGACAAATATTTTTACTTTCAATCATTGTACTTTTGAAATGATGACACACGTATTTTCCTATTTTGGCATCTGTCTCTGTTTCAGATTTATAGGGGTGACAATAGACTTGACAATGACGTTTTTGCTGACATTTTGACCGGTCGCCATTTTGCACGGGTTAATTTTAGAGAGTCGAGACTTGTTCCGTCTTCTTTCGTTTCCCAACTCGTTTCCAACGACGTGTTACTTTGACCCGCTTATCATTCGCAATTTTTGAGTTGGGCCCCGTCTGGGACCCTGTGGGTGGCCCTTGGACAACACGTTTTGCTTTGATACGTTGTACTTTTAAAATGATCAAATACTTGTTTTTCTGTTTTGGCATCTGTCTCACCGTTTGCGATTCGAGGTGGAAACGGATTTCCTGGACATCCTGTATATTCATATAACTCGCACAGTATATGCATTCGGAAGATTTTTATTACAGTTCCGTAACAGGCGTCATTAGTTCTTGCGATTGGCGTATAAGCCAACTTCCACTTCGATATATAATCTCCCTCTCTTCCCTTGTGAGCCGAATTCTTCTTCCAAATTAGGCTGTGCGAAGAGAAAAGTGGACGAACAACCACACACACACATAAAAAGATTTGTGAGCGAGAAACTTCGCAGCTTTTTGATTTCCAAGAATTTTGTTCCGCTATATGTTTATTCTAAGAAATCCTCCCGCACACACGAGGGTTGCTAAAATGTACATATAACATTATTGTTATAAACGTTGAACATTCTTTGGATATATGTGATACTGTAGGATCCTTAGCTTGGAACAGTGAATAAGTGTGGTAATGTATGTTATCGTTTGATATGTAGATTTGAAATTTGTAGTAATCTGCCGTAGTGTGATTTGAAAAAATATAACTTTATATTGAGTTGGCAACATGGTTAATGTAGTGGTTTTGCGAAGTATGTCAAACAACGTTCAGCTACCAATATTTCTCCATGTATATCGCCATCTGCCTTAGTTTCTGTGGTATCACAAGTTTTTATTTTTTCGGGAACATACTGTACTGTATATATATATATATTACAGTACTTACTTCGTCATTCTACAGATTGCCTAAGATGTATCTTTTTTGAATATGCCCACAGTGAATCCGTAGTGTCTTCAAGAAATAGGAATTGGCATTACGTAGCCCGCGAACTGAACTTATATTTTTGTGATAAAAACGCAATAGTTTAATTTTACACAAGTGTTCAGTTTCCTAACTCATATTGCAGCCAAATTATGCTTGGTTCAAGTTTGTTTTTCCTTTTTTTTTTTTTTTTTAAAAAAAAAAAACTAACACTGACTTTCTTTCGCCATTTTAGTGAAAAATAAGCGGATGTACTTTAAAAAAATGTTTTTTGACCCATGCTATAAGATAACTAGTAAATGAGTCATTTGTAAACGCCTTACTCCACAGCTTGAAACAACAGGGCAAAAAAGGAAGTGCTACTTAAATCCCGTATTTTCGCTAGTTATCTAATTTCCGAAAAGTAAGCTGAAGTTTTGCATTTCGAAAAGCCATTGAAGCTCTTTTTTTCTTAATACTATAAAATGTCGAAGTGAGATGCACATTTTGCTTTCTGTAAAAATTATTTATACTATGTAACAACACCATATGCAATAAATATGAGTATTGGTTTGCCATTCGCACACTATATTTTAAATTTTGTTATTTCGTCATGGTAATTAGCTACAAAACGATAAGGCACATTCTTTACTCTTTCCTCTATTCCACTTACGATGATAAATCTAGGTAAGGTCGTCAGTTCCAAGAAACATTCAAAATTATCCATAGTATCTCTCTCTTTTAGTATCGAAACACAGCAAAAAACCCTGTCATGCGTTTCAAAACAGCTGGTATGTGTGTTGGCCAGCAAGCAGTGAAACGAAAAAAGAAACGTTGTGCTATCTTCTTTTTCTTTCTTTCTATTAATTTGCAACCTGAATGTGATTGTTATTGTTGTCATATTATTCTTAGCCCCAAGAACGATGAGTTCATTTTTCAGTTAAAAATATAATGTCTAAAAAAGCAGTTTAGAGGTAATAATGAATTACTGTACTTTCATTTTTTATTTCAATTTGTACAAACAGGATATGTACTCTGGTATTAAAATGAGTTCTTGTTTACTTCACTGTACATAATTTTTGTACAGCTGGTATGTGTGTTGGCCAGCAAGCAGTGAAACGAAAAAAGAAACGTTGTGCTATCTTCTTTTTCTTTCTTTCTATTAATTTGCAACCTGAATGTGATTGTTATTGTTGTCATATTATTCTTAGCCCCAAGAACGATGAGTTCATTTTTCAGTTAAAAATATAATGTCTAAAAAAGCAGTTTAGAGGTAATAATGAATTACTGTACTTTCATTTTTTATTTCAATTTGTACAAACAGGATATGTACTCTGGTATTAAAATGAGTTCTTGTTTACTTCACTGTACATAATTTTTGAAGTGTAAAAAATAAAAACACGTAGAAATAATAATGTTGTGTGTTTTCAATATTGTTTTTTTATAATTTTAAGAACTTCAAATTGTTAATTTAGTTACGCAAAATATAGGGGAGGAAGAACGAAAGTTCGAATTTTATTCGAATTCCAGATTTTTGAGCTTACTTTCGGTGCTTTCCAAGATCCCTCGTTTTTCGGGATCTATGGACTTTCTAGTTGCAGCGTTACCCTTAGCTCATTTTCTTATGAAACGACTACGCGTTGTTTTCTTGCAGGACCCGGATTCGCGCTAGAGCTCATGTGGTTCGTATTCAACGTTAAGCTGTAGGTCCATAGCCTTGCTGCTGAAAGGGACGCTGAACTCAAATGAAATCCAAACATCTTTGCTTGCAGGAGTACTTCTTATTACTTTGACGTGATGTTTACGTTCCTCTTTTATTTTCTTAAATAACTGAGTTGTTTACAAGTTACTTCTTACACAATTTCCAAAGTAAATTTACAAGAATTGTGATTGAGTTTTGGTGCCGTACTTTATATTACCGCGTCCCAAAAGTTTGGATTCGCTCATACGTGAAAAAAGAAAAATTTCACACGTGGATTTGTAGAGAAGATGGTCAGTTAATTACTGAACAATATATATGTTCAGTTTTCCGCCTAGATAAATATATATATATATATATAGTATGGCGCTAAATTCGTTGTACAAAAGCAGATGAGTGATTTCTGAGAGTAAAACAAACAAAAAAGTTCCAATAAACATAGGGCAAAAATCGCGTCGTTTGTGTGTTATAGGCTGCCGAAAGCGTGGGAAAACAAACTTTAGAGTTAAATATTTCACTAACTACTGATCGTAGACGTGATGCGGCATGATATCGTCAAAGGATCCTAACCTGCCCTATCCAAATTTGCAGTTTTCAAATTTGTACAGTAGCGGCGCAAGGGATTCCCCAAAGGATGTTAAGGATTCTCGGACATTTTATGACGTAAATTGAGTGGACAAGAACATGTGAAGGACGTCTTACTGCCTGGAAATAATATTACGTGGCAGGTGAGGACTCATACACGCAGATTAAAAGATGGCGGATGAGGCAATAATCACTGTGCGTTCCATACCTCTTTTTAAAAATACTAGTAAAACGTTGCACAAGAATTCACTGGAAACGTCATGTCGCTACGATATAAAAATACGTACAACACAAGCCGATAGGTAACAGAAAATAAAGAAATTATGATTGCTGATCTAGAATATCAATGACAATACATAGCTTTTAATGACGATCTGTTACTAATGCTATTGTCGTTTAGTTTATTTGTGTTTCGTAATGTATCATTCTCTCCAGTATCTTTTTCAGCTTCTTCGTAGCTAGGCGGTTACCGTATGCGACTTTTGCATGGGAGATCCGGGATCGATTCCCGGTGGGAGTTCATGTAATTCGGATTCCACGTTAATCAGTTTGTTCAGTGACTACGCGAATGGCATGGTAATACACTCCGCTTCATGTCTCGTCACAGATGAAGCTACGTTTTCCCGTGATGGAGTGTTCAATACTCACAATCATTATTTGTGATCTAAGGCAAACCACAGAGAATGTCAACTCTTGCCCATCAGAAACAGTGTTCTGTGAATGTGTGGGCAAAAATAGTTGATAATTATCTCATAGGACCATACCTACTACCACAAGACTTGACCGGATGAGAGTATCGCATATCTTTGGAAGAGGTTCTGCCTGAACTATTAGAGATTGTGCCACTAGCTGTTCGTCGAAACATGTGGTTTATGCACGACAGTGCTGAAGCACATTTCGCTGCGGAGATACGAAATTTTCTCAACGCATTCTTTCTGAACAAATGGATCGGCAGAGAAGGACCAGTGTCTTGGCCACCTCGCTCACCAGACCTTAACCCCTTAGATTTCTTTTTCTGGGGTTATATGAAACAACTAATCTATGCGACGCTTGTACAATCAGAGGAGGATTTGGTGGCTCGAATTTTTGTTGCTGCCTGGAGCATTAGGGAAAAGCCAGGAGTGTATCAACGCGTCCGCTGGTCCCTTCACCATCGCTGTAACCTTTGCATTGAAGTGGCGGGTCGAAACTTCGAACACCTTTTGTAGTGACCGTTCTGACAACCATCATCTTTTAATTTCAACAAAGACTCTTCTCTGTACCTTGCTCCCTACAATTCTCTTCGGTATGCAGTCCCGTTATACGATTTGGAACCAGAAACATCAGCCTCTGTTACAACAAATATCGCAAGTTGAACGAAAGTTTTTTTTTTTTTTTTTCACGTCCGTCAATTTGAACATTGATTGAAAAAAAGAACGTATGGTAATAGCATTTATGTGATATACTGATCAACGTGCTCAAACAGTTATGTGTATTATTATTATTATTATTATGCATTCTTTAATTGTCTTTTAATAGTAGTTCTTTTTCAATTCCTTTAGTAGTAAAATTGGAAGCGTTCTCAAAAGCGTTGCTATATCATTAATATGAGCAGATCAACAATCGGATTTTTTTTTATTTTCTGTTACCTAGCGGCTTGTGTTGTACGTATTTTTTACAATGTACTGACGTTTCCAGTGAATTCTTGTAGAATGTTTTTACTAGTACTTTTTGAGGAGGTATGCAACCACGCACAGTGATTTTTACTTCATCCGCCATCTTTTAATCTGCGTTTATGAGTACTGATCTGCCACGTAGTATTATTTCTAGGCAATGAGACGTCTTTTACATGCTCTTGTCCACTCAATTTACGCCACAAAATGTCCGGGAATCCCTTGCGCCGCCATTGCACAAATCTGAAAACTGTAAATTTGGATAGAGCAGGTTAATATCCTTTGACGATATCATGCCGCATCATGTCTACGCTCAATAGTTTGTGAAATATTTAACTCTAAAGTTTGTTTTCCCACGCTTTCGGCAGCCTATAACTCGTAAACGACGCGGTTTTCGCCCTATGTTTATTGGAACCTGTTTGTTTGTTTACTCTCAGGAATCACTCCTCTGCTTTTGTACAACGAATTTAGCTCCATAATATATATATATTATGGCGAATTTAACGCCATAATATATATATAATATTAACTTTGATCACTAGTAATGTCCATCATCAATAATATGTATGCTGTTCGACTGTATGGCATTACGATTGCAAAGTTTGTGTTAACAGATTAAAATTACAAGAGAATATCACTGCGAGAAAAAGAGAGAGAAATAAACACATTGTCCAGAACAGAATGTTGTTATGAAAACAAAACATTTCTCTCCTGTTTATCTCTTTAGTTTTGGGTGTGTATGTGTTCATATTCTGTTCCTTTCCATACTTAGTTTGTGTTTTTATTTGCTTTGTCTTTTACTGTGCCTTAATCTGTAGAAACATGTAAATTTAAGGTATATCCTTTCATATTCGGTTCGTTACTACCTCATTTCTATGATTAATAATATGAAATAAAGTGTGTCCCATAAAAGCTATAGATTTAATATGCTTAAAAAAATACTTTGTATTTTCAAATTGGCGAATACTTTTACATCACTATAATGGGTGAATTTCCGATCTAATAATAAAAGACGACATCCGATGTACAGTATATCACACATGACTTTATCTTCAGGACTTCACTCTTTCCTTGAAATTTATGTTAAGTTTTTCACGTACTTGTTGATCGATGTAATGGCTGATACATCCAATTTTTGCTTGAGAGTAGATGTGAAGTTGGTTCAACTACAGATCCATAGGAGCAAGTAGAGCAGATTCATGCGATACAACTAGTAAATACATTACATTTACAATGTTTTCATACCTATAATAGTTCAGAGTTTGTGCCGTAACTATCACGTAAACCTTATTAGACGAAGTTATTTGAGTCCTATCAGGCTGTGTTGTAACGTCAGGCATTTCAAATAAGTCTAGAACAACGATTTCATTTCTAAAACTCTCAGAAATTGTCAGATGATAACTCTCAAGCATCATGGTCAGCTGTGGTACTGATTTCACACGAGCTACAATTCACCCCAAAGCTTAGATACACTTTGACTTTAAGTTAATTCGACATATATTTGTAGCACATGTTTGCTGCACCGAGAAAATCTCGTTAATTTCATCAGCAGAACTAAGAATCGCTGTACTTAATGCTTCTCGTGTGTTAAAAGTTAAAAATCATTATGGCATACTGCTTTAAGAGATGTAACTTATGTTACAAAGTCAATAGTGTAACACGAGGACAATTGTCAAGCTAATTTTTATAAAATTTGGATGTGAAAAACCAACAGTTATTTCGATCACAGAGCACTTGTCTCTTCTCGAAGTGGACTCATCTGGCTTTCCCACAGGACTTAAGCCTCTTACGCCAGGCATCAATCATGGCACGAACGGTCTTTATCAGAAAATCCACCACTACCTTCAGAAGATTACACTCGACTCTCTCTTGATTTGTGACCAGGTAGTGAGTCCTGCTGAAAGTTCTTCTGCTCATTACGGAATATGGGGAAGATCAAGATTTCATAACAGGCTCCAACACTGTGTCTTGGTAGAGCTCCTCCGTGGCTAAGTGGTTAGCGTACGCGCCTTTGGCGCGGGAGACCCGGATTCGATTCCCGGTGGGAGCTTATGTGGTTCGTATTCCACGTTAATCAGTAGGTCCACGTTTCACATAGCCTCGCTGCTGAAAGGACGCTAAACTGAAATTTAACTCAACTGTGTCTTGGTACGCTTTACCCAACGTTTTAACATAATTTCCACGGAAGTGGAGCTCAATTTTGTCATTGTAGGACTCTCCTCTACACCATCACCAAACCATAATTGAAGCGGGATGATGGATTCTCTGTATCCTTGGCCTTTTCACACGAGGCATATACTTGTTTTGAGATTGAAATACTCTTGTATTCTGAAGGAATTCTCATTAGTGAAGAGAATCCCTCGTGTAACCACTGTGCTTAACCCTGAAGGAATCTCTTCGATTTTTGCATCTTCTGAACCTTAAGCTGTGAAGTGAGAAAGTAACCAGTACTTTGCCGCGGTAAGCTTTTAGTTCTAAATCACTTCTCACACGGGGCATCAACATTTTAGATATTTAGCTCATGCCTCATTACAACATGTCTTCCTCCAGGATTTTCTTCGGATGCACACCACCACTATTTTTGCATTCTTCCGTTTCCGCGCAGTCGACCTTACTGAGATTGTCCTCAGTAGTCTCTCGTCGCGGTATTTGTATATGGTCCGATGTTATAGTTGAGATTGTGATCTATCCCTTCTTATTAGAGCTGTAACTGTCAAACTGTTTTAATAAACACCTCACTCTATTACACCCGTCTTGCCCGTCTCTTCTGCTATCATCTTGAAGGGTAACCTTCAAAACTAGTGTTCCAACTGTCCACAGTTAATAACAGAATGTATATCACTTTGTATTGTGCTGAAGTGTGGATGAATATATTAAGGCTATAACGGTTCTATCACGTTACGAAGCTAACTTTAGTACCAGTGTCAACATTTGTAATTGCTTATAATTTGTTAAATCTTGAGCCAGTGCTTTATGTAAATAACACGCAACTTGTTTTGGGCAGATACTTCTGGAAAACATTGAGCTGCACTTAACAGAAGACAGACCTTCAAGCAACATTACTTCTCCAGGACCAGTGCCAATTGATGTTTCCATTCCTAAATTGCAGATTTCGAGATCCCTATCAGGAGTATATTACATAGAGCCTCTAGGTATGTTGCTGAGGTATATATATATATATATATATATATATATAATTTTTAGTTCAAATTAATTGATATTCTTAGTTTTATTTTCTCTTCACATGCAAACACTATGTGTGAAACAATGTTAAACAATAGTAAAAATGGGGCCGCGATGGCTGTGGTAGAGCGATTACCTCTGGCACATGGAGTCTCTGGTTCGATTCCAGCTCCACCAAGTGCGCTTTGTAGTGTCAAACACCGTGTCTTTACGTTTTATCGGAGTTCCCCCGTTTGGTCCCACTTTCTTCATTCCACCATTATCATCCATCTCATTATCACTGTCTCCCTTTGTGTCGGTCTATAATCGTGGGACGCTAAACTCAAAAAGTGGAATCTGAATCGCTGGACTAGCGGTAGGAGTATTATTACAAGTAATGGCCATTGAAGTCAGGGTATTGTTAGTTTATGCCTTTTGAAAATCGTATAGTGTATGAGATCACTCTACGAGTCTCTCTTATAACTGGACCAAGACCCACGGGAGATAAATGGACTTGCTTAATATTAAGATATGCACACAGAACGAGAGAGAGATATTAGAACATATAATATTAATATGATTAATAGTTATAGACGAAGACGACTTGATTTGAGTTTGACTGTGAGAGATTAGATACTGGTATATGTGGCATTAACTAATATGTTGTTAATAATAAGTCTAACTGGGTCGTTGAGATGCAGTTATCACGTGCAGAAATAAAAAATAAGCACATATAAGAACAAAAGAAGTGATGTGAGTACCGTTGTGTTGAGCAGACGTCCGTAGTTTTAGCTTAAGTCCTTTCAAAAGACAGAGAGAGAATGATATTAATATTGATTACATTATATTAAATTAGATTTATCATTCTGTAGACCATATTACACGTACGTTTGTAAAAAAATGTATAGAATTCATCAGCACTTAATGCAGATAGAATACGTAGAACAAATACAGTGCTTTTGTTTTAACTACTTTTGAAAAATATATATGCTAAGCCATTTCTACGATCTACATGATAATGATATATATGGACTTAATTATTGTTTCAGTTACTGTATATATCTGCATATTCGTATTTGTATTTACTATTTGATATATGCAATAGGGATATATTTGCAAATATTTGATATATTTTTTCCGAAGATGCGCAATAAGTCCCTTATATTCGTCGTCCTCCTTTATAAAATGTGTTATTTAATAGCTGTTGATCACTGCGATGACAAAGTGAAGTGAGGTTATATCCAAGTAGCTTGTATAGATTTACACTCATATAAGTATGTGATTTTGTGTATACAGATTTTCTATAATACACAGTATATAAGTTATCTTCTCCACGTGTAAGGTAGTTCTGAGTATCACCATTTCTTTTAATAAGATCCAAATTATCCAAGTAAATTGTAAGTAATTCTAATATGTACAAAGAAGGAACTGGCATCGTATTCAATCATTCAAATAATAATAATCTAACTGGGCCTTTGATGCGTTTCAGTGATCTTGTAATGATTCCTATGACATTTTTTGTTTTTTCGATATATTCTAAAGTTGTTGCGACTTCCTCCCCCCCCCCCCCTTCTGTATTTAATATGAGAATAGAATATAACGTAGTACAGGGACATAATTGATTGTATAAAGTAACCAAAAAGTTATTGCGATTCAAGAGCAGTGATAAATAGCAGTGCAGTGGACGGTACCTTATACAATCAACTATGTCCCTGTACTACGTTATATTCTATTCTCATATTAAAGACGGAACCTTTAGGTTTCGAAGTGATCTACATTACGATCCAACACTTTTTGCCAACGTTTTTTCTGCAGCAGTACAATATCCTGATGAAAAAACTCGATGGTCGTGAATGTAATGAAGTCCGTGAGTGAGTTCCACAAGTCTCCCTCATTTGCAAAGAATCTCTTACGGAGGTAGTTGTCGAGGGAATGAAACAGTTGGTAATCGCGCAAGGTCCGGTGAACATGGTGCATGGTACAGTGTCTCCCCGGGCAAGTTGCTGAAGAATCTCCCGTGTCCTCTTTCCTACATGTGGCTTGGCATTGTGCAAGAACAGTAGACTCTTGCTATTCACCAATGTCGGCTGCTTCTGTCGCAATATTACGTTGCAGCCTTTGCAACTACTGAGAGTAGAAGTCACCAGCGATGATTTGATCTGATGGAAGGAGCTATTAATAAACCACTTGCCGCCAATTCCACCATACAGAGAGCATAATCTTTCGTGAGTGCAGAGGCGGTTTAGAGGTGTGACGAACACATGGCGACAACCAATATCTGGTACGCTTGAGAGTGTCATAGAGGACCCAATTTTCGTCACCACTGAGTAAACGATCAAAGATGGGTGTGTTCAGGTGCCAAGTGAGCAAGGACAAACAGCTAGTTGTCACTTGTTCTTCGTTGGCTGCCTACAATGTGGGAGGTACCAACCCACTTGCTTTACTTGTATGACTTCCCTATCCCATACAGGTGCACTATTTTAGCGGAAACATGGAACCTCTGTCTAAGTTCATTACATGTTACTCCACTGTCCTCCTTGATGACTGTTCAGAGCCTCGTCATTCAACATATGGCCATCCACTGCGAGGTTCATTCGAAAAGCACACATCTCCCGAACGGAATTTCTAGAACAATGCCTGGCTGTACGTTCGTTCACGACGTTGTTTACAAGTGACAGGCATATGCGGCAGATGACAGGTCATACACAAACAGGCTGCTTCGGTAACCTCTAGTGCATGCGGTTGGTTTGATCCAAGTTCGCGCCAAGTGAACTTTGTGGTGGCCAAACACCGTGCGTGTGGCTTTTCTCAGGGTTCTCCCGTTTTCTCCCACCTTCTTCATTCCAGCATTTCCTTCATTTCTCATCATCATCGTTCCCTTTAGCCTAGTCGGCATAACCATGGGACGTAAAACTTAAAAAAGAAGGAAGAAAAGAAAGATGCACCGATACCTCCATTTCTCTTGGACACAGAACGAGCTGTCATTGCTGTGTATGCACAACGTGCCTGTATTACTAACGGTCTTGAAAATTTATAATGTATATACATACCTAAAAATTTTACAGTATTAGTAAGTATACATACTTCATGATTCATGGATATCTGTGGTAGTTGATTTGATGTTCTGTGATGTAAATATAGATAAACTTTGTTTTATGTACATTTAGTTTCAAATTTACAGAAAACCAGTGCATAAATTGTAAGATCAAGGGCTTCTTGCAAGCTATCTGTTTATTTTTAGTTCCAGGTAGCGTTGTATCATCAGCAAAAGAAGTATATTTGCTGATGATCTATTTTCTATACTTAAGGATAAATAATTAAGATACGGAAGAAAGAGTATAGGTCATAGAAGTGACTTGCGAAACACCTTTCCTATTTATTTGTTCATTTGAGTTTATTTTGCGCAGAGTTTTAGTTGTTTCGTCCATATGAGGAATTTGCATAATTTGTTTACGATTACACAGGTATGATTTGAACCATCCAAACCAATACCCTATATGCTATATTTTTCTAATTTACCAAAAAGTACTATCATCATCTACACAATCAAAAGCTTTTGAAAAATTCACAATATATGGCTATAGGGTTGTCTTTTTTGATCAAGAGGTGTTATAGCTACCCTGATATGTTCATATATGGCAGTAATTGTGGAGTTGCCTTTTAGAAAGCCGTGTTGGAATTTCGAAATTAAGTTTTATTCATTAATGAAACTTAGCACTTGCTTACACACTAGTATTTCAGAAAGTTTTGAAAAAATAAACGAAAGTGAAATGGGACGCTAGTTTTGTGTTTCTTTTCTACATCATTTTTAGACAGCTAAGAATTTTAATGCACCAGGGAAGATTCCTTGACAAAATGACCCATTAATGATGCCAACTAATTCAGGCGCGATAATATGGGTACATTTCTTCAAAAGAATATAAAACTATCAGAGACGTAATAAAATATGTATATTTCAACATTATTTAATGAGATCTATCTAGACGTTTATATACGAGGGTTACGAACTTAGTACATTTTTGACAATTGTTTCTTTATGGCTACTAAACCGTAGAACTTATTATATTTTACACAATTACATGTTAATTACAACTGAGTATATTGACAATGGAATCTTTTCTTAACCTCATTTTCTATTGGAAATAATGATCTCTTAAATTCAGTCTATTGATCATAGTTCAAAGAAAATAAACATCCATTAATTACAAATACAACTTGCGTTTTATGCTGTACATCTTTTATGATGACATTAAAATTACTTGTAAGAATAATTTTCTTTTAAGGTCCCACCCTAATAACTCACTTCTTTGTTAAAACTTTTTTTTTTTTTTTTAAATTTCAATGCTTTCACATCTTAGGTTCAGTTTTAAAGTATAATCAGTGACGTTTGAATCCATTATCTAAATGTTTGAGGCCTTCATATTTTACAAACAGCTTATATTTTTCATATCTTTCAACACTTGTTCTGTATCTTCATTATATATTTGTGGTAATAATGTCTTATATTTCACATCTAAATACACTAAAACTCTTTCACTTGTGTATTGTGTTTGAATTAATTTCCAAAATGTTACTTCGTACTGTTTACCTTTCTCTAAATCTTGTAACTTAATAGGTCTTGAAACATTAATATCATTCTTCTTGTTTAAATAGGAAGCTATTTCTTATTATATAGAAAATCCTCAAATAATTTATTCATTTTCATTAACACAGAACTGAACAGTTGGATAATTATCTTTTAATCCAGTATATTTAATTCTTAATCCATCTTTAACTATGCCATTTATCATTTTATCTATTATATGTTTGGTAAATCCAGATGGAAAAAATATTTTAAAATTTTCACACTCAGCTAAAATAATGCTACCAAACTTAATTTTTATCTTTTCCATCTTTACAATCTCATATTCTGTATCTAAATCTAACTCTTAATCCTATAACTGGTGTCTGTTCTAAGTTTGCAAGTTTATTTTAAAATAAATATGACTAGAAAATCTTTAAATTCAACTTTTATAGATAATACTCCATAAAGGTCAATATATAAACATATTACGATATAACTTAAAACTCTTCTACTAGTTTCTCATTCTTAGGATCATAAGTAAAGTTCTTTTGACCAGTTAAAATTGCGTAACAAGTTGTATTATTAGCTACAGCGTCAGCAAAATGTACTACAATTATTATATTTGTTCTCCAGTTCACTAGTATATCTTCCTCTTACTACAATTAATCACATACATTGGTATATTTTTAATGAATTCGGATCATAATACATTTCGTGTTTCCACATGTTATTGTCTTAAATGCAATATATTCTTCATACATCTTAAAATAATCATTATTAGCAATATCTGAATTCCTATTTTCTTTAGGAAACTATTCATTTCAGCCGTTCTTAAGATAAATACTTTTCACTTTACAATGGTCAAATTTACTAGGATCTTTAGTCTGATTATCTTTTCTGTCACTTTGAAAAGCTATAATTACAGATATATCAAATTGTCTAGAATTAAATTGGGTAGTTTCATCAAATTGCAGGAACGAACCTTCTACGTTATTTTGTACACATTGATAAGTATGAAATGGTAGCATGATCTTAGTTTCCTTAAGAACGTTCAATTTTTATTTAGTTCCATAATTTCGTTCATACTCTACAATTGTCTCCATACTCTTGTAACGGACTAGTCACAGTGTCATTAGTATAAAAAAAATCTTTTAATCCTGTTTTCCTTGTCTCAATAATTTGGTACCCGACTATATATTATTGGATAACACACTTATATTTTACTGTATAGATTTTTGTAGATTATATCTTAAATTCATTTTAGACCTTCGTCCGAACAAAATACAGTAGGAAGTTCAAGAATACTCAAGTGTTTAGGTTTCGGGAGATAATTTCAATCATTTATTCATCATTTTCTTCGAAATTCTCCTGTATATGAGCAGCTCAGTTGGACAATTAGATAGCATATAATATTATTTCAATATAACCCATATTTCAGTATATATTCAAGATTCCCCCCCCCCCCCTGAATTCTCACCAATCCAGAATTTAGTAGGATACTAAAGACCTCCCTTCAGCCCGATGAGATATCCAGATCCTGCTAAAATCTGGTTGTATCCAGTTTTAAACCACTTCCTATTCGCTTTATAACGCCGACCAGCGCAATTGTTTCGTTGTGATTCGATATTAGTATATACCTCAGGGCTTTTGGCGCTTCTGTATATTGTACTAGAGTGTTCGTCGCAGATATGACAAGACGCAGTTGAACTGGCTGCTCAATTTTAGTAGAATTATTTGGAAAACTACAAGATATAAGGTAACAATAGTTTTCTAGTATGAAATAAAGGACTATCGAGTTACGAGGAGCCCGGGAATACTGAAAAACCAGTGAAAAGGATAGTTAATTATAGTAAATATGGAATCCCAAATTGACGCTATGTTAACATGTTCAAAGTGAGATTGCGAGGTTCCGAAGTGGAAGTGAATACTAGTTTCGGATTTGTGAGCCAAATGTATTAAACTTTGAAGAATAAAATTTTCAGTGCAAGAAATTTTTCCTTTCAGTTTCCGAAACCTGTTAGGTCCGGTAACCTGTCAACTAGATAGCTTTGTGAGGTAGATAGGATTTTTATATATATATATATATATATATATATATATATATATATATATATATAACGTAACCTAGATATTAACATGTACGAGTAAATTTTGACAGGGACTCCTATCTATCCATAGTTCATCTGACAGTCCCAAGATTTCGAGTATGGGTTGAATAACAAACTGAAGATTTCTTTCCTCTGGAAAGGAATCTCCCCCAATTCTCTTATTGGGTAAGATCTAATTTACCAAAATGTAAAATTTCAGTTTCAGGTGCAAGGACTTTTGTCTTCGCTTACCCATCTCCCACGTTAGAGCCGCTTACTATAACATTTGACTCCCAAAATTCAACAAAGTATTCGTAGATAGTGTAGATATGTTGTTTTATGTTATGTAGATGTTTGTACTTATATGTGTATTTGTAGTATATGTTATTCTGTGAATAAGTGTGAAGTGGATTATGAAGTTATATATTTGAATTTCTGTTTTCCGGATAAACTAATATGTAACGTCGCATAGTGTTGCGTTCAGCATACCTTTAGTATAGCTAAGAGTACTTTATGGAATGTTTCAGATATTTATTTGTTGATACAAAGAGTATGATGCATGGATTATATTGCACGGTACTTTTACTAGTACAAGATCAAGATTTTCTACAGCAGCGCCGCCTGACACGAATTAATTATTGCGGCTTGTAAGTCATTTGTTGAAGAATCTATTTAGTGATCTGGAAAAGCAAAATTTCGGTTAATTTTTTTACATGTTACAAAATTCTAGTAAACCCTGTGAATTTGATATTGAGTTTAATTTTGAAAACACGTCGTCAACAGTATATTCACAGCGCGTGTAACAGCAAATGGCTGAACAATTAAATAGAAACAATTTCACGTTTATCACTAACAATGTATGAACGAGTAGACATATTATTACGTATATGAGAATAGTGGATTTCAGTGTATGCGTACAGAAAGATTGCGAGTAAGAAATTTTGGTTCGCGACGCCGATGCAGTTATTATATTTACCAAATAATGTTTATTCACTGATATTTACAAATAAATAGCACAAAGTTGAAATATATGTTACACAGTAGATCATAAAGTGTGGAGATATATATATATGGTCCGTCTGTGTTGGTATAAGTGAACAGTGGGTAGTCCGAACCTATACATGCGATGGTTAGTGCTTGAAATATTTTATTCGAGTTTAGGGTCTTTAATGTAAATTCCATTACAGAGCATAAAAAGTAGCTTTAGTACTTTGGTACTCTTTTATAGTGGCATGTGTGGTTGTAAAATGAATCGGACAGAAATGCTAAAGGCAGTCCTTGGGCAAATTTTAACGTTTTGGGTGTCTTCGAGTACGTACCCTTATGAAATAAAGATATGAGTGAGTAAATGTAAATAAATACATAATAATAAATAAATAAGTAATGAGTATCGTCAATAATGAGACCCCATATTGTATATGTATGCCCGATTATTTTCTGTGCCTCTGTTTATGGTCGTATTATTTTCTTTCTTTTATGTGGTTGCAGAAATGGTAGTGCAAAATAATAAATTCCTCAAACAGTGACCCGCGCATCTATGGTTCGTACTAATAGAATCCCGTATTTATGATGGGTAATATCTACACTTTAGGACCTGACTGTCTTATACCAACCACTCAGAACATAAAAGCTTCGCGATTGAAATAAATTGTAGGAACAGTGAAAAAAGTGATGTTGTGATTGATAATTAGTTTCGTCTTCTTGCGGAATATGAATTTGTTAATGTACATTCAGTTACTACTATTAGTTTAATTTCAGTGGTAAATATGAGTGCAAGTTGACCTTTACTCCATTTAAAGGACGCATGCAGTGTTAGTTTCTTAATATTTTGGTATATAATCGGATCTTTACTAGATGGAATACTTTGTAAATGCATAATGGCTTAGTTGAAGTAAACTTTCACCGTCACAAATGACTTACCTGCGTGGTAGCCTCAGGCGAAAGATCTTTTTTCTTTCTTTTTTTCCTTCTCTTTAAGTATTGATGTTCGCATATAGAGTAGGGTGGATAATAATATAACATTGATAGTTATGCACGGAAGATTTTTTCGTATCAGACACCATCCCTTACCCCTTGTATTACTATTACGGTTTCTAATTTTGAAATTGTTTTGAATCAGGCGTCCAAGGTTTCACACACTTGCGGAATGGTAGCGATAGCAAGGTTTCGGCCCAAATCAACTTGCTATTACAAAATTTCTTTTATTTATACTTTTCTTTTTGTTATTTTGGCTATCCCCGTTTCTAATACTTCATTACTTATGAAGTTTTGAACTATATACTCCATATCTTTAACTTAATCTCTTCTCCTTAGTTTCTGGGGAGTCGTTTGGTGGTGGTGGTGGTGATGATGATGATGATGATGATGATGATGATGATGATGATGATGATGATGATGATGATGATGATGATGATGATGATGATGATGATGATGATGATGATGATGATGATGATGATGATGATGATGATGATGATGATGATGATGATGATGATGATGATGATGATGATGATGATGATGATGATGATGATGATGATGATGATGATGATGATGATGATGATGATGATGATGATGATGATGATGATGATGATGATGATGATGATGATGATGATGATGATGATGATGATGATGATGATGATGATGATGATGATGATGATGATGATGATGATGATGATGATGATGATGATGATGATGATGATGATGATGATGATGATGATGATGATGATGATGATTTATTATTATTATTATTATTATTATTATTATTATTGCTGCTGCTGCTGCAAGAAATCTCTAAATTAAGAGCTGTGAGACCACTTTGGTGTAAACCAGGACCTCGTGCGACGGTTAGCCGGACACAGCGACAGGAAGGTATGTTGGAAAGTGGGAGTTTACTCCAACTACTCCCTTTATGACATATCACAGGACATCGAATCCACGAGCAGATTTGTAGGCCTGTATGGCGAAGGCCGCTTTTTTTCATACAAACATTTTGGCTTTAAACCAGCACGATAGCTGTACATCTTTTTTTAATATTCTGACTACGTCTTTCGTTCTATCTTCCTCTGTATCTTTTATCTTCTTTCCGTCTATCTATCTTATCTTCTTTCTAAGAAATAAACTTTAAAAAACTGTCCCCCCATTTCAATAGGACTATTAAGATAATAACATACTGTAATTGATTTGCATTTAAGATATTATCCAAGGATTCGAGTTTCCTTTGGCAAAATGTTGTGACCTGTAATTCGTAAGGTTATAAACCTCTGTTGTATCCCGAAAAACTAATTAAATTCTTTTTACCATTGTCAGTGTTGACCGATTGCAACTACGAATAATTATTAGGTAGACAACCTGCTCTTATGATCTTTCCTTCACTATGGAGTGACCTTGATTTAATAGTCTAGTAGCTTAGCAGCATAAAAGGGCCGAATTGTGCAAAATGTGATACCAACATACCACTTTCAGGGATGATAGACCTATTAATAAGAAGTAAATCCTGATATAGACCCAAATCGGCGGGGGTCTTGTTTTAGGTATGTGACGTCATCAATATGGCCGCAAACGAATTTCGACTTAACTGAGTTTAAAAATGTATAACTCCATTACCATTAAAGGTAGAAACTTCCTTTTACCTTTATTTTGCAGAGAATACATTGTACCTTTATTGTCATTAAAAGTACTTGCCTTATATTGCCGCCATTTTTAAATATGGCGTCTCAAACTGGAAAAATGTTTATTTTCAAAACGGTTTTCTATGTTTTATAGCAAATAACTTTGAAACTGCTATGATTATGGGAAAATACTTTGATATAATCGTCAAAGGTCATTTCAATAGCTTTCGAACGCGACCAGAATCATTGATGTATCTCAACAAATAACCGAGATACTCAATTTTTTGTAGGACTAAATGTCGAACTTTCGTGAATAATGTTCGAATGTATCCGTAGATGTAGTTATATGGCATTTGTAGTTCCATTGCCCTTTGATAATAGGAACATAGTACCGCTACCAGTATATTCCTTTTAACGTGGAGAATAGCAAATCACAAGTATTTATCTTTTGTCCGTGCTGAAAACCCTTTATAATGTCATAAATCCAAGATGGCCGCCGCGGTTTATCTCCGGTACGAGAAGTGAAAATTTCTCGCCACAGAAAAAATAATACAAACATGCAACAAAAGCCAATCTCTTTCTTTGGATGTAAAAAAATCTTGACATAACATGTGATTGACTCTCCTTTGTGTCTACAAGCCAGTATATGACGTCATAAACACAGTATGGCGCCATGGCTTACATACGGATTATGAAAATTATTTATTTCTCGCATTAGAGAAACGATAGAAACGTACAACTACCAATATCTTTTTTCATATGTAGAATCAAAAAGTAACATAAGTTATTGTCTTTTCTTTGAGGCGAAAGTATATGACGTCATAAATCAAGATTGCCTTCGACTCTTAAATATGCATGAAGAAAACTATGCCTTTCTCACCTAAGATAGGTGATAGAAACGTGCAAAGCAACTATTTTTTCTCCTTAAATAAGTTAAATCATGAAGTAACAGAAAGGTGTATCGTGTTTGCGCCCAAAGGTTAGTATTTGTCTTGTTTAAGTGTATGACATCGTTTGAAAAACTAACAAAGCTGAAATTATGCATTATTCGAAAATAAATTCGAAATATATTCTCTTTAATACTAATTGTCCGAAAGTGAATATTTTTCATGTTATTAAACAAAGAATTAAGCGCTATATGAAAGTATAAGGCTTGCACTAGTATTTGGGCTAAATGAATATTTCAAGTAATATGGGAACTGTGCATTTCGAAAGACATATTTTACATTTAAAATATTTTAAATCAGTCCATTGAGAATGTAATTGTCTGAAAATTATGCTTTTCATATTATTTTACAAAATAGCTTGAGGCAAAAGGCGTCACGTTTTCAAACCACCGCCCAGCTTAATTTGATATTTTTGGAGTTTGTATTAAAATGTTTATGAAACAGACTCAATGTATAAATTTAACAGTATGTCAGCGAGAGATAAATTTGCAACACAATAAAAACTTATACAATTAAATATGTTAAGAATTTGGAAGAGAAAATATTTGTGAGATAGTATGACTATTAACTTAACATCTGAAACGTACTTCAGAGAACTAGGGGAAGTAATTTTTGTTAATCACATTTCTTATTTAGACAAGATCAACTCACAATAAAGTTATCTTTTCGATCACACTGTCCATCGCAGGTACACAACAAAGTGCACACTAACCCCAAGTTTTGACACTTGCAAGAATGTTGACAAAGAGTCTTGCAACCACAGAGAATAAGTTCTCTACAGTGCGCAGAAACTTCTGGCAGTAAGGACCACAGAGGATAATAACCACGATCCACCTTCTTCCAACCCCTTTACAAATTTCGGGTATTATGGGCACTTTCTGGAGAGCTTGAGACCAGTAATGCCCGGCCTGTAGGGCAGCTCGCAGACAGTGTTGAAATAAGGCTGTCTATGTAGGTGCGATCAATTCGTAAGAACAATTCTTTTTCGTCATTAATCTTTGTCGACAGTCTTTAACATTTAGTAAAGAACTAGAGCGATCGTACAGGAGTACGGTGAAGCGTTGAAGAACTGCAAAGTCCTGAGCTGAAATTTCAGCAGGAGTAACTGAAAGTTTAATAAATATATCCGTTATTTCAGGGAATTCTTGCCACACTTGCCAAGCTGTCTTCTTGCCATGACCACCAAAAGCGGACACTGTGTCACACCCTGCAAATGCGTACCAAAAGAGCAGGGCTTTTGAGTGAGACTTTCCTAGGCTTGTTGCAATTTCGTGGACAGGAATATATCTCTTATTTTTACCACTCCCATATTCAATCCACAAGTGTGATACATTGAGCTCAAAGAATAAAGCAACGGCAATAACAACATCAGAAGCGGCAGTTTTAATTGAGATATTCTTATGTCCGTGGTTGCTGGCATGCAATGCATGCAAGAACATACGTGTGTCTGCTTCTTCTTATTTGCAGAGCATAAGGCTTATCACGTCCATATTAGAGTTTGCTGATTGCGGTATCATCACATGCACACACAATCTCTCTCTTACCACCAGAATCACTTATGTTCTGTGAGTGTTTACACAGAAGTCAAAATAAATCAGTTTTGTTTTCAGAATTATTCGAAAACAATGCCCATTTTTTGGGAGTCAGTTTGGAGTCTTTAACAAGTATTCTTGGTCCTTTTCCTCGTTGGTCTCGTTCTTCTTTTTTCAGACTGTCGGGATCATAATTGTCAAAGACTATGTATATTCTGACGACATCACTCGCAAACTTTTCTAAAAATGGTTGAAATGAGTTAGTGTAATACATAGAAAACGTCTGTCCCGGAATAGGCTTCAGCATGTGAGCTAATACTGCTTCATCAAATATAACACACGATACACTAGGTACATCGTATTGTGATGTTCCAAGTGGTTCTAAGCAAGAAATAATATCTGATTTTGCTTCCTTGCGCAATTCACCATTTGAAGAGAGTGACGGAGGGTACGAAAGGTTTTCGTGAGCAAAGAAATCTTCGATGTTTCCACCTCGACTTTGACAAGCTATGTATAAGCGAGAAAACAGGTTACAGCAACTCTTTAAAATTGACTCCTTGAGTCCTTTCTTCGTTCCTTCTTTTTGCGATGTGTGAAAAAGCGAAAGTTTATTTCTTTTAATCGGTTCTCTTAAAGGCGTCTGGCATCCGATGAGCCGTTTCCGAACAAATGTTTGTCCTGTTGCTTTACCAATTCTTCTGCTTTGAAGACAGACTCAGCTGCTTTCTCATCCATAACAGCATATGTGGCAACGCATATTAGGGCACCATTTTCTTGAGCAAATGTATTTCTGTCATCATTTTCACATGCATTTATTAAAGCTTTCACATGTTTTTTGAACCTAGAGGAAAAAGCGTTTGTATCTTCATGATGACTGTGATAATCTGAATCGTCACTTATTACTGCCTCTTTCTCAAGTTCGGTTAGTAATCCTGCAATCACTGGACCCGAAACCATCCAACGCAGAAGAGCACATTCATTATCAAATAGACCAATGGCACCTCCTTCACATTTTAGATCCTTATTACATTGTTCATGTAACAAGTCGTGGGACATGTACGAATATTTACTGTTAGTCTTTCTTTCCACAATATTACCTTTCTGAAATTCATCATATACTTGTGGGTTTCGTACATTCAATTCTCCCAAAGACTTTACGAATACTGACATCCGACGGACATAATTGATATGATCCAAGGCGAACATCCAGGGACAAATCTGATCCAATGCACTACAATAGGAGGAGAATTTCACCGATCGAATAAAATAGATTGTTCAGCAAATAAAAGGAAATGATTCAAGGTTCATGGCCATGTACCAAAATTTGAATTGAGCCGAGAAAAATAAATCATATAATATTATGCATTACACATATTTAAGAGTCGACGGCAATCTTGCTTTTATGACGTCATATACTCTCCTTTCGCCTGAAAGAAAAGACAAAACTTATGTCTTTATGATTCTACATATGAAAAAAGATATTGATGGTTGTTGCACGTTTCTATCGTTTCTCTAATGCGAGAAATAAATAATTTTCATAATCCATATGTAAGCCATGGCGCCATACTGTGTTTATGACGTCATATACTGGCTTGTAGACACAAAGGAGAGTCAATCACATGTTATGTCAAGATTTTTTCACATCCAAAGAAAGAGATTGGCTTTTGTTGCATGTTTGTATTATTTTTTCTGTGGCGAGAAATTTTCACTTCTCGTACCGGAGATAAACCGCGGCGGCCATCTTGGATTTATGACATTATAAAGGGTTTTCAGCACGGACAAAAGATAAACACTTGTGATTTGCTATTATCCACGTTAAAAGGAACATACTGGTAGCGGTACTATGTTCCTATTATCAAAGGGCCAATGGAACTATAAATGCCATATAACTACATCTACGGATACATTCGAACATTATTCACGAAAGTTCGACATTTAGTCCTACAAAAAATTGAGTATCTCGGTTATTTGTTGAGATACATCAATGATTCTGGTTGCGTTCGAAATTTATTGAAATGACCTTTGACGATTATATCAAAGTATTTTCCCATAATCATAGCAGTTTCAAAGTTATTTGCTATAAACATAGAAAATCGTTTTGAAAATAAACATTTTTCCAGTTTGAGACGCCATATTTAAAAATGGCGGCAATATAAGGCAAGTATTTATAATGACAATAAAGGTACAATGTATTCTCTGCAAAATAAAGGTAAAAGGAAGTTTCTACCTTTAATGGTAATGGAGTTATACATTTTTAAACTCAGTTAAGTCGAAATTCATTGGCGGCCATATTGATGACGTCATATACCTAAAACAAGACCCCCGCCGATTTGGGTCTATATCAGGATTTACTTCTTATTAATAGTTCTATCATCCCTGAAAGTGGTATGTTGGTATCACATTTTGCATGATCCAGTCGCTAAGCTACTAGACTATAACTATTAGACTTTTCTTTATTTTTTTATTTATTTTTTTTATTATTATTTTTTTTAAGCGTGTTACACTAGTACTTCAATTCCGGGTCCTACCTGTAACTTTGGTTGTTGCATTCAAGTTTCGATGTTATATATAGACAAAGATTTCGCAGACTGTACTAATGGGCCCATTAACCAATAATTAAGTTGTGGTTTGAATTATATTTTATCATGATATCCACTGAACAGTGATTTACGCGGTGCATAACTACCTCACACGTATAGTTGAATGTTATTTGCGCTTGAATTCTGGGTAACAAATAGTTAGTCTGAAGATGAATATATTTCAACATGGTTACTGTTTTTCTTCCGTTGTTTGTTAAGTCCTTTCTTTGTGCGTGTATTTTAATTAGGCAGCCTAAAATATGAATGTACAGGTTGATTAATTATGAGTTGTATGAAATGCATGTGAATTGTTAAGTAAATATATAAAAATGCACTTCGTTATAGAAAGGATATGTTACGAAGTCAAAATATGTCATTCCGATGTGAATGATGGATTTCATTATGCCGCCGATTGCTTTTTTCGCGATTAACGCATTTGGTTGCCATAATTTCGGATCGTTAAGAGATATAAGTAAGATATTCGAGTATACCGTCATTGTCAGTAAATGTGATTTCCTCTTTTGCGTTGTTATGTTACCCATATGTGTACTTAACACCTCTATTTTGTAATCGTCACTAACAGCATGTTGGGTGCTTTAGTTTGACAGGTTATTGTGATGCACCATATCCATCTAACGTTATGAAACCAAAATTGTTACCGTACTAACATACCTAACTCCTTTATAATCCAGTGACCCCGCATAGCGTAGTCGCTAACGCTCTCGGTGCGAGCGGTCCAGGTTTGATTCCCGGTGGGGCCACTCGGTCGAAAAAGTGTGAAACGCTTTTTTAGGCCAGCCACCCTGAATGAGGTTTTCCTCATTCACACCAGGCAAATGCCGGGGTGGTACCTAATTTATAGGTCCCAGGCCGCTTCCTTTTTTCCCCAATCCTTCCTTTCTTCCCTTTTCGCGGATAGTGTACTCGCCGAGGGAGGTCATCCCTTAAACGTGACGGGCTAAATGACCTTCGATGCCGAAAGCCCAGATGTTAAATCCTAATCCTAACCCTTTATAATCCATGAGACTGGTAGTGTTATCCCTATGAAACTAAACTTAGAGTGATCGTTCGTAAATAGTGACTAATAGTTCAAAGATTCCACAATTAAGTATACTACGACTATGACCTTATGTATTCACATAAACATGACTTCATGATTCTTCGAATTTGAAATATGTACGTAATTAGTTCTGACTTTATTTTGTGTTATTAGATCGTCGGAGATTGATATTGATTTCGAATATATGACTAAATTTGGTGACAATATTACATTACACTTCGGTAAAATTTCCTACTCTAATTGTTGAGTAGCTTGATGAACTACGAATTCTATTTGATATTTTGCATTGATAATATCTTATTTAGAAACAGTATATGAAACGATTTGTAAATCATTGTACAACTAAATTAACGTGTGCAAAGACACTCTAACAGTGATATGAACACGTGATTTAAACTAAATTGGAGAATTTAATGAGGAACTAGCTGAACCTGCGCTCTCTACACAGCGCGTCATTCGCATATGAGCATAAATCTCCTTCTCATTCCTCACAACATATGTACATGTCCCTTTACATATCCGGAAGTGAAAGACGTCATGATTTTAAAAAAATCGGCAAGGGGTATCATAAAGGGGAGATTTTTTTCGAATATTTTTTCTGAATACAGTATCTCGAACCGTTTGCAAGATTTGAGCGTACTTCCGGTTGGAGTTTCTAATTCATGTATGACCAGTGTTTTCTTACTTCTTGCATACATTACATATACAATTAATTATAATGTCAGTCATATGGTGTTCATTGGGCATAACACTCAAAAAATAAAGATTTATCTTAAGACTCGAGAAATGGTTATCCTTCCTTTTTCACTGTTATTTGGCCATGGAACAAACGCCTGAGACATATACAACCCCAATATACAACATTGTGGCGTTGGAATGTATAACGCGTAGGATGTGATGCTTTAGTTTTTTTTTTTTTAATTGCCACGCTTCCAGCATACGCTAAAAGAATGTAATAAAGAAATAATGGCCATGTTTTTTTTTTTTTTTTTAATATTTAATTAGAATTGGACAATCTATGCAAAATTTCCAATCGATCAGTGAAAACGTCATCTTTCTAGAGCCTGTAGTTTCCGAGATCTCATTATCGAAAGTATTGGCCACAGTTTAAAAGAACTCGGAAGATGGAAGCACAACTCACATGCATTGATTTTAGAGAAGGCTTATTAAAATACAAAGGCTTTGAACAATAATTTTATATCATATTCTTTATGAAAAAGATATAGTTAACTAATTTAGACTATTTAAAGTACAAATACTTAAAATCTTCGTCTCTGTTAAACGTGAAATCACACATAACCGTAAATGAAAGATTTGAAAGCTAAAGTTATAGGCTGGAGCTCAGGCGCTTTTAATTGCTGTTGTAGCATTTTAATAGATATATAGACTCTAATAATAATAATAATAATAATCATAATAATAATAGACTGTGCATGTAATCTCGTAAAAATAATAATAACAATAACAAATAATTCCCTTATTTCTATGTAACCTAGTATTATTATATGTAACTAACTTCTTTATTTGATTTCTTTATTATTCTTTCGTTCTATTCATTTCACGTTTGTAGATGTAATAAATATTGTCAAAACCGTAGCTAGTGATTTTTTTCCTTCAAATGACATTAACCTATATATGAGCCATCTAATGTGTTGTGAGTGTATAACGGAGTTGATGATTGTCTTAGCTTAAGTCATGATTTGGTATAAGTTGATCAATTTTATGTGTACGTATCTTTAGAAGATGTGATTATGCCATCTTCATGACCTAAGTAGTGTAGGTCCTTATTCTTAACCAAAACAGAAATGGCTCTACGAAACAGGTAGAAACGGCAAGTCCAAACTAGCAATGGTGGCTGCAAACTCGTGAGATTTTGAGAACTCCGCTTATGAATCATAACTATAAGACAAGTTTTCTTGACTACCTTAAAGATGGTTTTGAACTGCTAAATGGCATATAATAAGTAAATGAAACAAACTTTAATCAGAAATTATAATTGGGTAATACTTCCACTCCCTGGGCTGGGTTCGGGCGGCTCCGTTTTGTGGACTTACCTGGATCCAGATCGGAGTGATGAGTTGACATATGTCTGCAATAATTAGTTCAAGCTCGATTCTTGGAACTCAATAGACCCAGAAGTGCCCCTAAATACTTCTTGAATTTTCCATTCTACACTTCAACATTTCTTCCCTGTATTTCTCTTCTCACTTACTTTCTCTTTTCCTCTTCCCCTCATATCTTCTACATAGACCATATGATATTCTTCTTTGCTATCACCTCACAAACATTTCCCATTATTCCTGAAGTATCTTATCTTCTTTCTGATGTAACCGAAAACCTTCCCTTACTCTTACGTTCTTCTTCTTTCTCTTCCCCTCTTACCTTTCTCTTAACTTCGCATCATCTTTCTTTCTTAATCCTTCTCTATTCTTTCTAAAAACTTCAAACGTAAAACTGGAATAAGTACATAAATGGAGGTTATTGCCACTATGCGCGGTCAGCTCACTTTAGATGTGATAAAGGTGTAATGAAGTCCCATATTTAGACCAGAATAATAATATACACATTCGCTATTAGTTCAAAGTTCAGTTTTGCCTACGTAATTCAGTTTTAAATGGCGACCAGTTATGACTTTGCTATTCTGTTCGCAGCTTCCTTACGTTACACTCTTTATTGCTATTTTACCATCATAAGGCGCTTGTACACCTGTTCCTGTCCACTTATATAAAACATTATTTCTGTAAGCTTTAATAAATGTTATTCTTAGTCCTCCATTCCACATAATCTCTTTATAATCACTTAAAAAGCCAGTTATTAATTTTAATGGATATTAAACAGTAAAATCTTTTTTTTTTTTTTTTCAACTCTAATTTATTTTGTTTCAAAACCAGCTGCTTTTAAGTAAGATGCTTCTTGTTTAGTAATTTTTAAAGTTCCAATAGCTGTAGAAGTTATTCCTGGTAGATCAGTTCTATCTATAACAATTATATCCTTTCTAATTTCTATGCTAGGGAAGAAAAGTGGAAAGAAATTATCTACAAGTTTTTATCGTATCATTTGCACCAAATGTTCCTCCTCCTTGAGCACCTACAACTTCAAATTTTATATAACTACTCTGTAAAGGTGAATAACTTCGTCACCCACATCAAAATCAAACTCGATATTATTACTTGGTTAATTCAAATTATTAAATCTTCTTCTGTTTGCTGTAAAACTTTGAAACTCATAAGTCTCAATACTCTCCATCTTATTTATTATAGGGAAAAATCTTGATAAAATGTTCTTTATGGCCAAAAAAAAAATTACATAATACTACAAGACTACATAAAAATTGTAATCCTATCCTAATAACCTTAGCATTCATAGCTGTACGAACTCCAAAAACTTCAAGTCTTGCTCCAGTTGATTTGTCTTTACTAAATACTCTTTTCCATGTTTGATTTTCTAACTCTTTGTCTGCAATATGTCTTGATTCTGTATCTTTATTGTCTATAATATATATCGTGTTCTTTGCAAGCTTCATCTAAAGGATTAATACCTTTATCTCCTCTTTCTAATCTTTGTTGTAGCTTAGTGTCTGGCAGTTAACACTTCGAGTTTCCCTGAAGGCTAAACTGTATCTTAATAAATCATCGGAGTTATTTCTTTTTCTTTCTCATGCTATACAGGATCTGTTTTTTTTTTTTTTTTTTTTTTTTTCCTCTGATAAACGAATATGCTCGAAAAATATTAAGTACGAAACTTTCATCAGTTTTCTTATCTTCTTGTAGCTCTTTAATTCTCAAGTGTAATCTTGAAGAAACAGTTACTATCTTAGTTTGTTCAGTAAAAAATTGTTGACGTTCCAATATTTCTCATGTGCTTTAATATAGATTTCTTATTTTTTCTTGCATCACCCCTATGACCACCCATTCTTTGACATAATCACTTCCAATACAAATTTATCATCGGCACTGTTTACAAGTTTATATATACACCTTTCATATTTATATTTTAATCTATTTTAATGAGTCATTTTCTTTTGCTAAAGTAGGAGCTCGTCTGTGGATTATCCATTATCCAATCCTAACCGTTATTACCATTGTGTCTGGTCATTACTCGAGTTCTTCCTAAGAGTTTCAAATAGAAGTGGTAGGTTAAGCTCTAAGAACTTTCTCGCACCAAGTTGTGTATTGCCATGTTCTTTTAAAGCATGACAGCGGCCCAAAGTTAGCCGCATTAACTAAATCGTGGAATATGTAATTCAAATGGAAGTTTATTAATCAGATCATTTGCTAACCCTTTTCCAAGTTCATTATTCGAAAATCTTGGTGGCAATGTGTTTAGTATTTTAATTAAATAACGTATACCTTTTGCTTCATTAGGAATAAATTGTGAAAGCTTATTATTAATCATACTCACTGTACCTACTTTCTCATAAAAATTGTTTCCAGCTTTTACTTCTCCATCTATAACATTCAGTCTATCTGTTAATTTTCTAACATAATTCATGCAAATGTATTCTTTAGGAAGTTCTGTATATTGTTTAATTCATTCTCCAGACTGATGATTTTTTAGATTTAGGAGTTGGGAGATAAATTTGGCTTAATCTTCGTCGCCCAAATAAGTTTAATAACATTATTGTCTTTTGCACTTCTACTAGACGCACCTCTTCTACTATTTGAGTTAAATTTGCATCTAATTCTATTATTATTTCGTCATAATTTTCAAAATCATCATCATCATAATCCTTAATATCTTTATTAGTATTTATTGTTAATAATTCCCACAAATCTTCTGCTCCTTTATAGGTTTTTCCATTAATTATAAAATCATCACCATTATCTTTAACTTCAGAATGTTCCATTTTATTTATTATTTTTCCATCTTCAATACTTCACATTCCAAATACATTAGCATAATATTTTGTTACAGTCCTACCAAAATGAGTTGCTAAAGACTCTTGCTCATGTTTTATTTCTCCCTTTGCAGGCGTATCACTTTCACCTATCATACATGGAGGTATTTGTAGTAATCTGGAATCTGTTCTTGCACTTTTATTTACAACTGGAATAAGTTCTGTTATTAATTTTTATTTTATTCTGTTACTACTTTAATTTCGCTTCGTAAAATCTAAATAGTATTTCTTACAGGTTGTTTTTGCTTTTTATATTTGTCATTTATTCCTTCCCTTTCTTTTTTCCAACTTTTAAAACCTTTTGTAAGTCTCTGCAACGTCAGATTTCTCTCAATTTCTTTCTTATCCATTTATTATAAAGAAAACGAACAAACGTCAAAAGCATGAAGAAATGTTAAAAAACCCGACGATAAACGCACATAAATCCAACGTTTATAAAAATCTTATATCATGTTTCTGTCTTTGCCATTGTTTTCTTTCCTTGTCATACCAATAATTATAAAATCATAACCTTCCTGCCAGTAAGTAGAGCATATCTGTAAGTGTATCGTAAGACATATCTCCTCCTCTCCTGCTTTTAGAACATATATAAAAGTAATTATTGTTTAACCAACCTGGCTGTAATAAATGTTAAATAAAAGAAATGTTTTTTCTACAACCTAATGGACCTACAATAGGATAACGTAGTATATCATAAGGTGTGAATTCTTCATTTCTTGCTTTAGTTGTTTTTTTCTTTAACCATCTTCCTTACATCCCAATTAACAGTTTTCTTAAGCTTACTCATTTATTATAGAGAATATGTTTTAAGTATTTCTTTAATATTAGTGACAACATTTTTAATATATTCTTCATCCATATCTTCTGTTAATGTTATAATAATTTCTAATTGTTCTTTAAATGAGGTAATACAATAAACAGTCGTTTTATATTCATCTTTTTTTATTGTTAATGTCTAATATGGATGACAAACCAACAATTACAGCACTCCCTGTAGCTAGAGATGATTGAATAAATAAATAAATAGTAATAGGAATAAATACATTAATAAAACCAGTTATAGCAGATAATAACACTGAAGAAGTGGTTAAGCTGTAATATGCATATTTAACAAAACGTATTTCTTGGTTTTCTTTACACTGTACTCTAGTTTCCGAATGATATCTTCTATTAACTTTATTACTTTTTCTTATGGAATATCTTTAGGAAATCAATCTTGTTCATTTAGTATGTAATAAATGGTTAAGGTATTTAAACTAACTAGTGGTACTTCAATTTTTAAAAAGAGGTTACATTATGAATTAAAGAATAGAAATAATGATTTAAGTATAGAAGTAGTTAGTTTTTTTACAGTACATATTTAACTCCAAACCTTACACATAATGCATGGATTACATATGGAGATAAAATATTGTTTTGTTTACACCACTGCCGTGTCGTGACAAAACGCTGTAACTTTGGCGCAGCAGTGTTGCGAAAAAGAGCCGTAAAGTTTTCATCCGAAAATGTGATCTGTATCGTGTAGAACTAGTGTAACTAGGCAATAATGGTCAATCAATCAATTTTCACCAAATTTAATCACACAACATGCATTTACGTAACATTACATGTAACCACGTGTTTCCAAAGTCAAGATACACTGGTTCTACACGATACAGATCACATTTTCGGATGAAGACTTTACGGCTCTTTTTCGCAAAACTGCTCCGCCAAAGTTACAGCGTTTTGTCATGACACGGCAGACCAGACGGACACTATAAATTAAAGAGTCTTAAGTATTATTTAAGATCTCAATCCGTAAACATAATATTAAGAGAAAATCATATAAGAAATAGAGTAGAAATAGAAACAGGTGATAGTGATTTTATAATAGATAACTTAGATATTGTTTTTGGTTTTAGACATTACCCATTATTAGAAAAGAATAAGACACATATTGGAAATAAATTACCAAAGTTCTATCCTTTTGAAACAATTAATGTTCCTTGTAATTTAGCGGATTTTATGTTTGTTAAACTTTTTTGACTTCTTGTAAGTCAGTTCTTTTGTTTAAATGTTGTGTTTGTATTTCCAATACCATCACCCTTTTAACAATAAAAAAAGTGAATGCCATTGTTAGCAAAAAAAAAAAAAAAGCTTTAAAAATAGAGTAACGAGTAGTATAGAAGGAGAAAAATATGTAGTAGTGAAAGATGTGAGTTTGTTAAGTTTGCTAAACCTAAATTTTAAATGCTTGTTACAAGTTCCAAGCTGATGTTCATAACTTCATAGCTTATTTCTGTCAGTAGTTAGCGCCGTCAAGTTTTGGGATCCACTGGTAGCATAATATTCACTTTGATAATATTATGTCTAAGTGTATTAACAATATTAGACTATATTTGCATTTGTAAATAAAAAACATAACATTGAGACTCTTATTTTCACATCCTATGTCCTGGGACGTACGGATCATTTGATGAATTTTGTTCAAAACATAATTTATGTCTCTTTTGCCACAATTTATATTATGAACAAATGTTTTTTCCCTCCTTTTTTGTGTTAAAACACTGAAGACATTAACATTTATTCTAAGTGAGGTAAGCATGGCCACATGTAACAAAAATTTATTGCTAAGCATGCACTGAAATATGCGGACGAAAAAGCTGCTAGTTAGTTTTGCTGTCTTGAAAAAAATGGGAAAAATGGCCTACGCCGCTCTATGTTTTCGCCGGCAGTGCTTCATAACGAATGGAACATCCCTAAGAGTTGACATGTTTGTATTAATTAAAGTTGGCTACAGTGATCGGCCACGGAGACAACACTGTTCCCGACACGAAGTGATCCGTAACATAACAATACGTCCATATCTCGAAATCTTCTACGGCTGGAGACATGTAATAGGATTTGAACTTCTCATTTATAATAATTAAATACATCTTTCAGCTCTTTTCATATATTTGACCTGGAAGGAATAAGAAAAGAGGTGAGAAAAAGGGTTTGAAGTTCAATGTTCTTTCCTGAAAATTTCAATTTTGGAGTTTTATCACTTGTCATATAAGAGATCCAATTCAGCTTCGAGTATGAAGCAGATTATATGGACGAAATCGTAAGAAAGTTGAATAATTATGATTTAGAAAAGACATAAAAAAAAAGATGCGATTAGTTTCCATCCAATGTACTAGCAGTCAAAGAGAAGGAAATCTATATATTATTCGTTGATTTATAAAGTACTTTCAAGTTTTTTAACTAAGTAATCTGAAAGATACTTCGGATGAAATGGAAGACCAGACTCAGTACGAGCTCATGTGTAACCCACCATTAAAGTTGAAGTAGAAAAAAAAAAAGACACAAGATCGTGATTTTAGAAGAGGTATTCGACAAAAATTTTCCCTTGAGTGCCACTATTTATTATTTACAAGAACAACGAAAGAGAGTTCAATCAGGAAACAGGTTAATTTCATTTTAACTAGAAGGACTAGTAGATTTGCTTTTCAGATAATATGGCTGCTGTTGCAGACTCTGAATCGTGAGTTACAGTGATGTCAGAAGACAAAGAAAAACTGTGATAATAATATGAGATTAAAATAAACACGAAAATGGTCAAAGTAAGGCTGGTTAAGATGATTGAGACTGTGATAATTAAAGAAATCTGAGCAAAGAAAACAGAATAGATGATTAGTTTTTGTACTTATGTAGTTAATATTATTAACGAAAGTGTAAACTGTAAAGATAAGTAAAGAGCTCGTGCGAAATGGTGAAATATCTTTAAGATGATGGTGGTGATAGTGATGAGAAGCACGCTATGTAAGTCACTGAACAAAGAGTCACAAGAAGGAATGAAATGCTGAGTAATGCATTGTATTTAGCAAAAATATGAACGTTGCGAAAGACGACAAAATATATTTCGCTTAAGTTTCCGAAATTTTTATGTTAAAGAGAGTGAATAAAACTAACCTGATTGGAAAGATAAACCAATAAAGCGCATTTGAAATAATAAAGGTAAAATAATAAAATGATGTTTACGACATTGTTGGAGAAGAAATTGTATTTGGATGACACGATAGAAAGTATGATAGAAGGAAAACAAGTAAGGTAAGGAGATATAAAATAAATGGATAGTATTGATGGTATAATTCCTACAATAAGACGAAGTCCCTTAAATTGTTATATTCACAAAATTCTAAATATATAGCAAGTAGCCTACCAGTGACGGAAGATGATATTGATTAATTATACTGGTAGGGGTAGAAACCCAATCCAGCTAACACAAATAGCTTCCCATGTACCTCACAATTTTAACGCAAATTTAGTTGGGGTGCACAATCTTTCTTTATACCTATCAAGCAAATGTTTCTTCCAGCTCAAGTCGCGTCTCCTTTTTTTCTTGAGCTTTTATCTCAGATCTCGTCTTCCCCCAGCCGGTAAGACTATTACGTTTCCATTTCAGGGGGATACCATGATGAACACATGATTTTCAGCAAAATTATAGTATTTTACTGATGGGGTCCCTTTGGGAAAAGTTTCCCGAATATGTCTATTATAATTTTGTTTACAGCTTGTAAATTGATGCACCACGACGTGATTTAATTTAAGAAATGACAGGAGAAAGCTCAACACATTCGCTCTTATCTGTTATTAAACGTACGTAAAATTTAAACAATTTTCAGAATGTTCCAAGACTTTCATATATTTTTTGAAATATATATATATATCGGGTGTTGCAAAATAAGTGTTACAGCTTCTCGGAGGTGACTTCTGCCACTAAGACAAGAAATAAAGTCCTCTTGAACTTTCGGCTATCGGACATAGTTTCGGACCTGCAAGGTGCCGAAAGTGGGAAAATGACTTTCGGACGCCAATAGTTCGGAAACTATCCAACGTAAAGAGGGCGGGTTAAAAAATTAACTAAAGAAGTCATACCTGCTGTATTACGCATGTTTCACAATCCTACCATGCACGCGTAAGGGATTCCCCAAAGGAACATAGGGAATCCCGGATAATCTGTCAAATGAAAATTGGTCCAAATGGATATATTAATTAATAGGGTTTCTACCAGGTAACAGTAATTCATTTGTATTAAGTCGATGTCTGGAACAAATACAAAATGACGGGCAACTACATGTCCGTTGTCTGTGGTTGCATAATCGTCAGTTACGGACGCTGGTCAACAATGACGTTCTGAGTATTAAATGTAGCTAATTTGTAGTCAAATGCTCTAGAAAAACATCTGGAGTGTCGGTACAGCACAACAGATGAAGCAGGGCGATTCACATGTGTGGAAACACTTAATGAAAAATGCCCAGTAATGCACTCATACTCAGTAAACATGAGTTCAAAGCGTCGGAAATGTAAGGAATAGCATCAATAACATGAAAACCATTGCCAATTTCCAATAATATTCCCTCAAACCGAAGCAATATGATGTGCACAGTTGCATACCAATAAGGATGCAACCACTGAGGCCAAGTTGAAATTGTGCAAGGGGACTCACAAAAAAAACTGGGGAAACTAAAGGAATGTCACTAGTGGAATCGCATGATCGATATTGAAATGTTGCCAATGTGTGTGTTGATATCGACATGTAGCTGATGGATAAATGTCAGCATATCCCACATGTCATTTACTGCAGTTGGGTGGTGAATCTAGTGAGAAACAAGGATATTCCAGTAAACTTTCCCTCTGAATCGCTTTCTTCAAAATTTCCAGACATTGAGTTGGGATGTTACGTTATCGTCTTCAATTTGTAATCTACTGTTTCAAAAAATGCATGAATCATAATTTTTTATTGGTGGTGCGAAGGATTCCACAAAGTAGATGAGAAAGGAAAAGTGAATCCGATTCATCACATACGGAACATGTCAGCAAGTGACAAAAATTCGTTGATAGAGCATTTTCGAGCAGAATCAAGGTGGAGAAGGATTTTTGGTGTGTTGTGCATGTTGCATAATTACAGCATGAAATGAGTATAGTTGATAAAATGAAATTAGGTATTTAGTTGAATGTCCCTCGATTATGTCCTATGAGCTATAGGAGACAAGCGGTTAAGGAAAGTTAATGATTATGAAATAATTGTTGAAATTTGAGTATGGGGAGAATTGGAAGTACTCCAAAAGACCCACATTATCCAACACAAGCTTAGCTTGGGATCGAAAGTTAGATCCTACAGTAGAGGTGGACGCTCTACTTCTGAATCACTGTGGCCCCCACAGCGTACCACTTCTATCTGTAACAGACGAAAAATTGTTGACAACGCATGGGAAGTGATGTATACAAAGGGGAACATCAGAGATTCGACCCCTTAATTTATCGCCACAGTGGTGCGGGGACCTTGTTTCAGACTCTGACCTTTGCATGTTTGAGCAGTCCATATTGTGTTTCTTTGTGGACCGCTTACCGCTGCACTTTTGTCATATTGTCGTTTTTGCTGTTTTCGCCCCCGAAAGTTAATGTACCCACTCTTTCCGTGATGTGTATCTCCCTACACAGCCATTTCCGATTTTCATACACAGCATAATTATTTCATAATCGTTAACAAAGGATTAACCACTTCTGTCCTTTGGTCTACATGGTATGATGATGTGATATTAAACTGAAAATTTTATTCAAATTGTTTTATCCAATACACTCGTTCCCTGTTGTAGTTACCCAGCCATTCAAATCAAGCAAAAATGTCCTTCGCCATCTTGATTTTGTTCGAGATATCGATGTTCTATCAACGAATTTTTGAAAATCGATGTTCTTTCAACGAATTTTTGTTACCTGCTGGGACATCTTTTTATGCGTCATGAATCGGACCCATTTTTCAAACAGAATATTTAGTAATCCCTCATTTCCTTATGGAAATTCCTTGCGCTGATACTAAAAGAATCTGATTAATGTATTTTAAATAGACCTGATCCTAAGTCTAGGTCGATATAGACTCGCTTCAGTCCTGTGATTAGTAGTTTCCAAATTTCACTTTCTCACGCTTTCAACAGCTTGTATCTCTAAAGCAAATAGATTCCGAAGAAACGTTTACTGGATTTTTTTTCTTGTTTCTATTAGTTAGGTCGATCTTCCAACCATTGTAAACGATCTGGAGAAACACTCTATGTAATCCGATTCCGGAGATTTGGTAGCTGCGGACTATTGTAATTTCGCTATTGGATGTGCGCAGGGTATTATTTAATTTTATGCATAAAATTTGTTTCATTGATAGTCTTATCTATTTTTTCAGGTTTTGATTTTCAAAGGCAAGATGTAAGTGGTAAAGCATCAGCACATAATCAAAGTGAAGGATCCAACATAAGTGAAACAACTAAAGTGAAACATCAGCTTGAAGAGTCACAGAAGAAAATAAAGAGTTTAAGTAAGGAATCTGAAGAATTGAAAAGAAAACTGAAAGTGTTAGAGAAAGTAGAAGAGGAGAATGATAGACTTCGTAAGATTGTTGAGGAAACGGATGTGTTACGTGTGTGTCTAGCATCAGCACAAGAAGAAGTAGGAAACCTTTTGGAGGAGAAACAGAGACTTCTAGAAACTTTACAGGAACTACAGGAGGAAATTCACAGGTCCGACCACAAGAAAAAGACTTGGAATGGTCGAAGATAGCAGTGCTGTTCCTTGTTTAGAAAATAAAGTTCTTATTGTGTAGAATCGGTAACATTGAGCAGTGTGGTTCTGTCACAGATTTGATTGACTTAAAAATAGTAATATATTTTTGCAATATATCATACTCTTATTTTTTTCTTATGTTTTGCAGTTGAATAAAATGATTTGACATTGCATAGTACATTTCCTAAATAGACTGTGATGTAATATTTTTCTTCTATTACGCAAAAAATCGTTTATGTAGTATAAAAATATGATCGGGGTGCTTATTTTTTATATATGGTATTTTTTTAATTGCAATTTATGAGAGACGCGGAATATTCAACACTATTGAGATACAAGTCTCTTAACGATTTTAAGTATCAATAGAAAAATGTTAAAACGCAATTGGTTACTGATTTTTATGACAAAAACAAATTTATATCTTTAAATCCTAGTGACTTGGAATTAGTCAGTACATAATAGCATTGACCTGAGCAGGTATTGAAATGATAGCAACACGTGCGTAAATATAATAGTTGTAGTCCTCGAAACAGTTGCTATTTCACGAATATTTTTGTATGTGCCTTTCAAATAAGAATGCCATTGTGTTTTTTTCAGTGTGTCAGTGTTTTGAAGCAGGCCTACTGTATAGTATGGTTTCTGTTCATTTTTGGTATGCCATATAATAGTGTGCTACTGTTTGCTTGTGCAGTTTTTTTATGTATCCTGAAAACAATTTCTAGATACAGGGCTGTTCGTACTAACAGCAAGTTGTAAGTAAATAACAATAACTTACGTCGTTCTCATGTTATACATATTCTCTTTGTTAGACTAAATGTCGTTGCATTATATTTTTATTAGATTATTCTGATTATAGCAGAACAGAATGAACTTTACTATCTTGATGTGAAAGTTTATGCTGCGCTCTTATGTATATATTTATAATTACATGTGTATGTTTAATTAAATGCGGGGATGTCGATTGTTAAATTAGCCATAGTTCGCTAAAATATGTTTGTTGATTATATTTGTTACGAACGGGCATTATTTTGAAAACATGGGTTTGCTCATGGGCATTATTTTCAAAGCAAAGTATTACGATCGATGATATTAAATTACCTGTATTTTCTCAATTTTTCCTTTCAATTAATATAACTGATTGTATTATCTCTACGGTTGTGTGAAAAAATAATGTTCACTGTCAAATGTTACCGTCTTTAGCCAAAGAAAATGCTTGTGTTTATTGTGAATCTGTGATCCACAAGCATAACAATAATCATATACAATAAATGGCTATTTCTGTGATATTACAGTCATCATTTAGTTCCAAACTACTGATATAAAATATCCTTTCCAAATCCCAAAAATATACTAGATACATTTGTTTTGGAAGTGTAGAAATATTTGAACAGAAATATTACATTTTCATTTCCATTCTTTGAATCTTGAACCTCGACTAGAATTGCAACATTAGGTGGAGATGCAAGTTTCACATTACAAGGAAGAACGCAAACAGGTTATAAGGATTAGCTCCTACCGTATTTTAGCCGTTGCTGCGAAAACAATACTGAAAATTTCGAAAGTATAATATCGTGACTCTCAATATATTTTTAAGATTTATGAGCGTAAAATTTCATTTTACAGAAGGCTGTTTCATCCTTATAGTAGCAATTTATAGTCGCCATCAGAGGCGCTAGTTTCGCGTCAGCATCGTGCCGCACTCAGTACGGAGTAACCAGACACTTGTGTACAAGCCGTGCAGAGGAAAGACGCGTGTGATCAGAATGCCGCCGAAAATCGACCCTTTTTGGGAGGGCTACATCATAGCACTTTCTGATATAGGCTACAGCTATAGCCGAATAAGAACACAGTGCAAGAAGAAAGGTTTCACAGTGTCTGATAAGGGAATCAATGCAGCGATCCATCGCAATGCAAACCCAGAGCAAACCATTGCCATGCGTCGTCAAAAGGGGCAAAAGAAGCAACTGGCTCCACAACGCAGCCAAGACGTCATTGCCAAGGTCCGCCGATGTGTGACCCAGAAGAATCCACCCACCCAACGTGACGTGTTGGACGGTCAACTGCTACTGTACACGAATCATACGTGACAATTTGGGACTCAGAAGTGGACACAAGCGGCGGGTCCATATTCTGAAGCCAAAGCACATCGCAGAACGGCGAGTGGTATACAAAAGACTGTATGAAGGTTACCTGGCAGGTGACAAATGGCGTTATGTGATCACGTTAGATGAAGCATGGGTATATTTGACAGGATCCCAGCAGATGCGTGCAATTTACTACCTCCGCAGTGATGGAACCGATCATGCAAAGTGGGTTCGCTCCTGCAAGTAGAGTTTTCTAAAGGGATTTATGGTAGTGACGGGTTTCTCTGCAAAAGGAAATCTTCCGACACACCAGGTGTCATCAAATGTCAAGGTGAATGCAGCGTATTATAACGAGCATGTACTAGACCCCATATATCGCCAACATGCCCCGGCTTTGTATGGCAATGACACTGACAGAGTGTTCATCCACCAGGACAAGGCCAGCAGCCATACTGCCAAACGAACT
The DNA here is from genome assembly GCF_964235325.1 of Thermobia domestica. Taxonomy (NCBI): domain Eukaryota; kingdom Metazoa; phylum Arthropoda; class Insecta; order Zygentoma; family Lepismatidae; genus Thermobia; species Thermobia domestica. The sequence continues at coordinate 113,236,101 of NC_137467.1, forward strand.
GTGGCCTACATGACACGTATGGAACAGGAGAGGTGTAAAGGCTATCCCATTTCAAGACAGACCGTCAAGTCACCAGATGCATCCCCTATGGACTTCTGTGCTTTCGGCCTTCTCAAACGGAACATCAATAAGCGTCGTCCGACCACACTTGGTGGCCTTTGGAAAGTGTGCAAGGAGGAGTGGGCGAAATTAGATCAGACAATACTCAATAGAGGTCTCCTTCAGTGAAAAATACGATGTCGTGCAATCGTTCACCAACGGGGCTCTCACATCAAACATGATCGCTGGTGGAAACGGGGTTTTACGCCCTAGGGCACGGGTCTGTAATTCACTACCATAAGACTGAAACAGCCGTCTGTATTCTGTAGGATGTTATTCGTAATTAGAAAGACATGTCATAATGAAGAATTCGAAATATAAATTGAGCAATGTCTGGCCTGTTATTCAGCTTAGTATTTTGTGTATTTTCTCTAATCTTAGTCTCTACCTGTATAGTCTTCGTAACCTTAGCCACAACATCCTTTTTTAACGTCGAGATTTATATGAAGCTGAATCAATTAATTTTGTGTGTCTAATGTGACTCAGCTTTAAATCAACCCCGTCGTCATTACAAATTACTACGACCACAATGTGTCCTTCTTTATCTGTCACTTTTTAATGTGTACTTCTACATCTGCGAAGTACAGAGTAGTTTATCTAAAATGAAGTAGTAAGTAGTGATTTATGATAGAAATGACCTCATTTTGTACGTTGGAAGGGGGGAAGGTGTAGAACTAGTACTTCGTGAAGCAAAAGATTGGCACTAATTGCTTGACTCATATTATAGATCGTATATTGTTCGATTTCCTGTGGATATTAAAATTTTGGAAAGATTGAAATTGATGATCAAAATATCTATTACTGAGATTTTGGCGACCATTTAATTTGAAATTTCTGCAACCATTGTGACAAGTCCACAATCATTGTTATTGATCTGTATCTTCTTTTCCTACATTCGTTATTATTGTTTGGACCTATTCTATTAGAATTACCATTGTCTGTCTGGTTGCAGTTAAGGTGTTTACGTTTCCTTTTTCAAATCTGGCTGCTTCTTAGCCGTCCCGTCTAATAATCCCTTTATTTTGTTATCTTGACCTACATCTTTCAGTTCCCATTTAAAAGATACGTAATATAGCGCTGAAATGTAACGATTCAGGCACTGTCAGCAATGTACTCAGCTACCATTGGTAATAACGGTAGCTAGGAATTGGTAATAAAGATGTACAAGTTTTATCTCTATAATGTCTGTATCTTCAGTTATAAAGGAAAATATATTTTTTTCAATCTAAATGTGGTGACTGCACTTTTAAAATAAAGTATACGTAATATTTTTTAGGTTTACTGCAATGTATAAATTAATGCAGTTGACGTTCTTTTCCGAATCCATAATATTTTCACGGAAATCGATACCAGCTGTCAGTATATTCTAAGAAAGAATTCGCTCACTGTTGATGATTTTCTTCCATCAAATATTGTATATGCGCTACCGAAGGCTTTGCTGAAACATTATATTAGATGAATTGGTACCCACTGTAAGATTTTCTTTAAGTCCTTAATCACTTGGTTTAAGAAATAGGGTGAAAACAAATCTGGTAAACCGGGATATATCAGGAAATTTTAGAAGTCAGGAAGTTCTACTAAGAATCAAGGAATTTCGATTTGCTAAGAATGAGGTTTTAAAAGTATTTAAAAATGAAAATTTATGACAATTTCAAATGTGGTTGATAGTTTTTTTTTTTTTTTTTTTTTTTTTTAACAACTTCAAATTTACCTGTGTTCTCCATTAATTTATCTGTGTAACAAACGTGTGTTTTCCGGCTATACGCATTATATTTTGCTTTTTACTTGCGCAGTTAAATATCATTTTGCTGAATCATCTATAAAATGCAATTGGATCAGCAATAATAAATTCATTCTTGACGCATTCATAATTCCAATCTTTTGTTTCCTGTTCCTTTTCCACTGGTTTCGATTTTATTGGAGTTTCCTGTCCTGCATTAAGTGAAGGGTAGCTTACCACACAAATGAAAGGATTTTGGAATGTGATTACTGGTATTTAAGCTTTAAGGTTTCTTTTCATTGTAATGTATAATTCGCAGAGAGGTATAGTTGGAAAGTGCGTATGAGTTTATGAGAATACAGAATAGATAGCCGGACTAATTTTATCGTAGATTTGATTCTTAAATATGGGGTACGTGTACAGATACCAAAGTATACTTTCTACTTTGTACTCATAGTGCAATATTTATTAATTGTTATACATTTGTAGGTACACTCATGTCCAAAATTATTGTCGTATGTCTATAAATATATTGCTGTAGGAATATAATTTGATAATGAATTCACCCGGTATTTCTTGTAGTGTTAGTATGTGTATAATCGGCAAAGACATGTATGTAGCAAGTTTCATGTCAAAAGAGCAGTGAATAAAAACAATAAAACAAAAATAAAATTTTCTTGTCTATTTAGCAATATTTTGTTTTAATTATTCTAATTTTCGTATTTATAATTCTTTTCCTATAAAATTTACCACAAATACACATTTCCCGATTATACACATTGTATCTGTATTAAAAGTACCATGCAAAATCATTATCAAAATATATTCTTACAAAAAGAATAGATATGTGACGATTATTTTGGACATGAGTGTACGTATTTAATCACTGTCCATCAGTAGTTGTACATTTGTAATAATTTCGCATTATTATGAATGGTGCGTTTTATAAGTTAAAAAAAAAATCAAATACTAGTGGATCGTGGTGTCAAACAAAAAAAGTGTTCTGATCATAAACAAATCCACAGTGAACAATCATTAGTCAACCTTACATATGTGGACATTCCAAAAAAGTTCAGATTTTTGCCTTAGGACTCAAATTTAGTATTCAACCTACGCACTTACCAATCCATGACTTACTTCATTCAGTGGAGAAAGCTATACACTTTATTCCTGATCAAGAGAATGCCAATGAAGTGAGAAAAAAATGTGCTTCGGTTCTATCTCAATACCACAAACAGAGAGATTCTATCGGACATATACGGAAATTAATAATCCAGTTCAGGTCTTTTTTTTTTTTCTTTTTCTTTTTACATAAACATCAACTTTTTTTTGTATCAGAGCCGATAAAGGAAATAAATACATAATAATATCAAAACAACAATAAAGGGATAAAATATGCTAATGTGCCAAAAAGTCTAGTTTTACTAGATGTAAGGATAACCCATTGAAATCCTTGATAACAGCAACCAATCGGTTGATTAATGGCTCTCCTCTAATTCCTGATGAAATCAAAACAAAATTGAAAATCCATGATCCAGCCTTACCAATCATATATGGCCTTCCAAAAATGCATAAACCTAATGTTCCATTGAGACCAATAGTAGCTGGTTTTCATCATCCTATATATTTACTTTCAAAATGGCTGTAGATAAACTCGTATCATATAATATTCCAGTTAAATACACGGTTAAAAACAGTTTGGAGTTGAAAACGTGCTTGAATTCCTTTGTTGCTGCAAATTTCATCCATTTGACATCTTTTGATGTGGAAATGTATCCATCAATATCAGTAGACCTGGCTCTATAGACAGTGGAAAGGGCTTTACTTAAACTAAAAGTGAACCCATATGAAATCCAATTAATCTCTCGACTAATAGCCTTTTGTCTAAGGAACAATTTCTTCCAATTTGAAGACACCATTTTTCGACAGGACGATGGATTGGCTATGGGTAATACCCTTTCTCCTATACTTTCTAATTTGGTACTGGACATGTTTGAAACAAATATCCTTCCTAAATTTCCGTATATTAGATATTTTCGATATGCTGATGATACTTTGATTTTGTACAAGGATCCTCAAGAATTAAATAAACTGTTCGATGAGTTTAATCAAATTCACCCTAGAATAAAATTTACGAAGGAGCTTGAAGAAAATGGTGCTCTTAACTTTCTTGACATTATCATTAACAGATATAACAATATATTTGTTACTTCGGTATATCGCAAATCTTCTGCTGGTACAAAATATATCAACTTCAAATCATCACATTCATGGTTTCAGAAATTAAATGTTTGGAAAAACTTTTTTAGGAGAGCTCTTTTACTTTCAGACCTCTCTGAGGATCTCAATAAGGAAATACAGTATTTATTACAAAGTGGACAGGAAAATGGTTTCCAAAAATCTTTATTGTTAAAATGGTACAAACAGGTACAACAGGAGATCGTCGGCACCCACCATCAACCAACAACAGATGTCGTAACTGACAGATGGATTGGTGTCCCTTTGGTTCCACATTTTTCAGCAAAACTTAAGAAAAAGATTCTGCAAAGACACATCATCAAAATTTCAGAACTTCCTCGAAAATCTATAGATAAATACATAACCAATTTTAAAGCATTTTTACTGACCCTTTCAAAGCACTGGCGTCTATCAGGTGAAATATCAGTGTGATAAAACGTATATAGGCCAAACAAAAAGAAACATTTGTACTAGAATAACTGAGAACGTTCGTACCTCGAAATCTCGGAATCCGTAATAGTTATCCGGTCTAGCAACGCATCTTAGAGATTATAACCATCATATCGTGGAATCATGTTTGATTGAAAAACCAAAAACAGCAATGGAACGAAAAATTAAAGAATCATATTATATTCACAAAGAAAGGCCCTCACTTAACCTGGATAAAGGAGAAATAAATATTATTTGGAGTAATCTTTTCACCACATACTTTCACCATTTGGAAAGCAAGAACAGAAAACAGTGAACAGGAGTGAACAGTCAGTGAGTTTCCATTCCCGTGAGTTTTAATGTTTGACAGAAGATTTGGTTTTTTACATATCCTAACTTTTTAACCATCCTTCATGTTTTTTATACTTTTTTAAGTCTACCACAGGCTGATGAAGAAAGTAGCAGTTTCCGAAAGCGCTACCTGTTGCATGTAGAAGAAAATTCTGCTACATATTTTTTGCAGTGAGTAATAGCTTTTCCGTTTTTTCTCATTATTTATTTTCTTTTTAAAATTATTCTGACGTTGCAAACGATTCAGTATTAACGGAAGAATTATTATGATATATGAGTTCAAATAAAGTTTCGTCCTCTCCCTCTTTAATCATTCTTTGAGCCAAATTCTTCTAGGCTCAAAATGCCAATACGTAGAAGTCTGCGCGGATATGGATACTCGCGAATATCCGCACCATTTAAACTTTTCACGAATATATTTTTAGTAACTGCAGATGACGGGCGACAATGCAAATATTCGTGAAAAGACAAGAATTTTAGTTATTCTTCTAAACGTTTTAATTATTTACATCTTGTAATAAATCATAATTACTTCTTAGACACAAAGGACCACTAGAATAAAATTGAGTTGTGTTAATTATTTTATTTTTTTCTCTGGTTTTTAACGTTATAATCAATGTGAAGTTCTAATCTGATTTTATGCCAATTTATGTGAAGTGGCTTATTCTTCCTTCTTGAGTTTATTTATTTATTTATTTTTTCCCCGGTGCACTCTGAGCAAAGACAGACATGTATTATGAGTAGAGCTCGGAAGTTGAAGATCTAAAAACTGCCTGAAAAGGACGTAAAAATAAGACCCGATTTAATTAGAATTACATATTTAATGAATATAGTGCTCAAGAAATACAAGCTTCTGGTAGGTTAATGGTCTGTCCTTCCACAAAGTGAAGTACAAACTAAAATAAGAAAATTTCTCCACCCTCACCCCCTTGCTGAAGGGCATTGTTAAGCCTCCTTATCTGACTTGTGATTGTTGCAGATCTGATCTGATCTTTTGAGTTTTCTTTATTAAGGAAAAGATGTTTAAGAGGCGATTCAAGTTAATGGCCAGCAAATTTATTGTCGAAAGATGAAGTGCAAGAAAACACGTTATGTCCTATGAAAAGCTGAAAAAAAAAAAAAAAAAAAAAAAAAATCCACCCTTTTCTGGCCTACCAACCCAAAATGCTATTATGCTAAGCCTCGTCTTCGGACATTCGTAAAAAAGAGGAATTTTCCTCAACTTCCGGGCCCTAATTATGAGTTACGGAAAATAAAGCAAAAGGATTTGCTCTAAAATTAATTGCCAGATACGGTATTGCCAGCGTGACAATTTTCTTGTTAAAAATCTGTATTTGAGGGAATCTTATGTAAGTAGGTATGTTTTGCATTAATTTCATATTTCTCTTTCCATGAATTTTATTGATTTTATTGATGAATTTTATTTTATTGATACTACTGTATCATATTTTTAGAATTATTATAATCAATAGGAATCAATATGAAATTGTAATTTTCAAAGAAGAAACAAGGTTTCTGTATTTGTTCTTATCTATGGATGCAGATCGAGATGTTGCAGATGCAGATGTGGATGTGAACAAATATTGCAGATGTGGTACGAATGCTGGTGTGATTAATTATGTACCCGTTCAAAATTTTATAAAACACAATTGTTTCAGAGAAGACATATAAAAAATAAAAAATACATTTTATAACCAGAATGGTGCTTTTGGGAAAGGATGAAAAAATGTTTTGAGGGTTGAAGGGCGTGCAACCCATTGAGACACCTTGTGCTACTACCAGTCTTTAAAAAAATCTGGATTTATTAAATTCGCAAGTTGCAGTGAAATGAAAAAAAATGAAAAAGGGACGGTTAGAATTTGTGATTCAGATTATCGCAAAATAATAATTTGCTTCCAATACGCTGTAGAAGTAGCGAAATTTCATGATACGTAATTTATGTTTTCATGTACACATCTTCATACTTTACTGTGGAAAAATATTGTAAATGAGATCACTTATGTTCATATGTTGCATATGTTGTTGTTCTATGCCTTATTTTTCGCAAAAATACTTTTGTCTTGAAACTAGAGAAGCAAACAGGTTCTTCCTTCCTGACAGTTCATTATCATCTGTTACATTGAATGAAGGAAACTAATCCAAGAGATTAATCGTGTTTCAGATGTTATGCGGGTGTGAAATATTTTCGCGTTATCTTTAGACAGATTCGGTTGCGTAGTCGGTAGAGCGTTCAGTTCTGGGGCCAAAGTTCCTCGTTCAAACAACGGACTACGATATAAGTTTTATGGCGAATAAATTCCGATTTTCTCGGAGTTTCTCGATTCGCATTTCTATCGTTCTGATGTAACAAACTCAGTAATTACCATCCTTTATGGGACAGTAAACTTATGATATGTGAAGGATATGTTAAACAACGAGCTTTCGTCTGTAACCTTAAGGCGCCTTCGGAAATTGTGAAACTACGTATTTACAACATTTTACTTTTCACCTGTGTAAATAATATACAAGGGCAAGGTTTTTGTGTTTTCTCAGGAATAATCCCTTCTCTGTTTGCTTTTTGGCATGGGAATTTAGTTTACTTCGCGATAGTATTTGTTACTAAATACAGAATTTTTTAACAGTGGTGTTGATATGTGATGAGAAGTGGGTCCTGTACGAAGCTCCACGGCGCCGTTATTGGTTAGCATCCCATGAATCGGTTCCAAAACAGCTGAAAGCAGCGCTGCATCAGAAGGTCCCCCTGTGTGCTTGGTAGTCTGCTCGCGGCATCGTGCATCGGGAACTGCTACAGTTGGTCAAAGCATCAATGTAACTGTGTACTGTTAGCAGTTGAGTCGTGTACAAGAAAAGCTCGAAACTCTGAAGCCAGCACTTCTGAATCGCAAAAGAGTCCTCCTGTTATAGGACAACGCTAAGCCCCACGTGGCTAGGATGATCGGGACACCATTCTAAGGCTTGGATGGAAAACTATTGCATTTGCCATACTTCCCGGACATTGCACCGTCCGATTATCACCTGTTCCATTCCTTGGACAGTCACCTTAGAGTACAGGGGCGCCGCAACTGGGGGGCAAGGGGGCAGTTGCCCCTCCTGAAATTTTCAAAGGGGACAAGATACTAGTTTTGCCCCCTCACTTTCAGACTTTAAAAACATCACACAACACTGATTATATGAAGTAAATTTTGCTTTTTATAGTAATGTGAAAAAAATCTCTATTCCAGATTCATCTTTTGCCCCCTTACTTTCCGACTTTAAAAACATCACACAACACTGATTATATGAAGTAAATTTTGCTTTTTATAGTAATATGAAAAAAATTCTCTATTCCAGATTCATCTTTCTCTTTGAAACAAGGGACCGGGTGCCTTTTTTTGCCCCCATGTTAGACAGAAAGAGTTAGGAAAAAGAATTGAATATTCTCTTTATTTCCATTGGTGTACATTCTCAAAACATTGTAATTTCTTTTAAAATTGTTGTTTAGGTAAACGTAAGTCTGCAATATGAAACGAGTCGTTGAGCGAGATTTTAAAGTTTGAAAAATATAACAGTTTAACTGAGTAACAGGATATTTAGGGCCTAAGTACATTTTCCATAAAGTTAAGTTAATGTTCTTACAAACAATATGCAGAGTGCAGTAAGTTTTATAGTGAGGAGGAAAAATGTATAAGGTTTGTATAAAAAATGTATAAAAAATGTATGAGGATTGATAATTCAGAGCATATGAAAAATGCGAACTCTATTGTCGTTCCGTTCGTTTAATCCTTTCACTACCATTTTTTTCGGAGTGAGAAACATTAATATATGGCTATTTTAAGTTGTTTTCAAACGTATAAATATATATAAAAAAAAACATTTTCCACCGTTTCGTTTTTCGACGTGGGAAAGGTGGGACATTATGTATCCCTGTGATATTTTTACGTGAGACCTATGTGTCTCAGTGGTATTAACATGAACGATCATCTTGTATTTTCAATTATGAATTTATATGGTCAGAAAAACAATTGGGTCGTATTTATGATTACAAATATTTTACATTTCGGCATCCTTTTCCATATTATAGTACATACAACCACTGCTTTATCACTAGCACATTGTTCCTCACTTTCATCTGTTCCATTATCACTTTCATTGTTCACGTTCACTTCCACTACTGTCTATTTGATAATGTTAATAAGAATTCTGTGAACCATTAGCAGGCTTCTCTTTACTAGTGGAACATCGATTCATAGCAATAAAATGTGGTAAATTACCAGGGGTCCTCTGAGAATGTATCTTGGGACAGATATGTCCCAGTGGTAGTGAAAGGGTTAAGATTTGAGTGCAGAAACAGAACACGTGTTTCAACTTTCCTTTCAGACTAAGTTTGTAAACAAGAATAAGGAAGACAGTCACTGCTTATAATAACTAGTAGTGTTAGATATTTAGATCGCAGTGATCAAGCAATCAGTGGACATTTGCATAGTACGGGTAATTTGATGTCGCTCCTGGCTGAAAGAAAAATGGATGTGCCTGTTCTCAATCAATGGATTAATTGACGGGATATCTGGCTTAGTGCTGATTGAAAGAATGAAATTTTAAAGACTATGGAACATGCCATATAGAGAGACTTGGTAGCAGAAGCTCAAGAGCAATCATAGCCGACTTCACGATTGATATTTCAAAGTAAAAACAATTGTCTCTGTGTGCACTGTATTGACTCTGATTCATCAAACCCAACAAAATATTTATGGAAATGATCACCCCACATGGCACAAAATCGGAAACAGAATTCACGATCAAAGATATTCTAACGAAACTAACCTGAATGCAGAAAATATACGCGAACAGTGTCATGATGGTGCAGCTATCATGTCAGGACGAGTGAATGGTGTGCAGAAGATAACTTCGACTCAACATCCGAAAGCTGTATACATTCATTGCAATAATCATGCGTTAGATCTTCCATTGCAGGAAGTAGCACGAAAATGCGAATCTTTGTGTGACGTGCGGGCCATAGTGAAAGACGTTTGAAACATCAACCTGAATTCTGCAAAACGATAGACAACATACGCACGCCAACATTGTTCTTGAACCCTGTAAAACTATCAACGAAAGTAATCCTGAAACATTTGCTGCCTGTTTGTCCTACTCGCTGGTGTGTTAGGCGAAAATCTCTAATCAGATTTCAATCTGCTACAAACGAATTCAAATCACGTTGAAAAAAATCATCAGTAATACAAGTGGTCCAGATGATGGTCAAAACAGTAATTCTAAAAAGGTATTTGAAAAGAATGAACAAATCCGGAATATTTTTTCTGATAGTCAGTATACGTGCTTTTGTACCTTGCGGGCAACTGGCGAGATTGCTTCAAAATTCTGAGGCTTCTACTTCTGGAGCTAAAAGAGCAGCAGCGATTCTATCTAGAGGATACTCTAAGAAACCCACGAACGGACAGTGCATTTGAAAGCATCTATAAGGAAGCAAAGGAAAATGCAGACAGACTACACTTAAAATTGTCCACTTTATCAAGATCAAACAGAACACCAATTAGGTTGGAGCAGACTGATAATCCTTCTATAGCACCTACCCTAGAACTTGTGTATCAGATCTTCCAAAATTGTACTTCGAAATCATTGACTATTTGTTGAATGAAGTGCAGCGTCGTTTCAATCAGCCAGGCCTCAAAAACTCATAAAACTCTAGAAGATACTTTCTGAAGGAGCTATATGTGCTGGTGGGCCTCTCTCAAGAGAACATTTGAAGCAGGAATTAGGAGTTCACCCGTCGGATCTTAACCTGGATAGATTATGAGCTCAGCTCAGGCTGCTTCCACCTACTTTGATGGCGACTGCGTCGCTGACGACCATCAGAATATTAAAAACTATTAGTGCTGAAACCCCAACTGCTCACAGCCTTCTCGACCAATTTGTTCGTCTAGGGACTTTCGTTCTCAGTATGCCAGCTTTTTGAGCATTTGCGAAAGATCATTCAGCTATTTGCGTCGTCTAAAGACATATTTGATTACGTTCATGACGCAGGAAAGATTGGCTCATCTGCTGTTGTTGCATATGTGTAGCGACCAGACTTAAACACCATTGCAAGAGAATTCGTATCAAAGACAAGCGAAAGAAAAAGTACTATTGGTCAGTTTTGAAAAGAAATAAATGTAGAATTACGTAAGTGAAAATATTATGCTTATTATAACCAATTATTTAAATTACAAAATAGCACTTAAAAATCAATATAAACTTGAATTATTTCTTATTAATTGTGTCGTACTTTATTAGTGTGAAGTGAAGTGAATAAAATGAGATTAGGAAGAGAGGTGAATGTAATAACAAACTAGATATACTGACGTAAGTGTAGTAAAAAATACAAATAACTCTGGATAATTAGTGTAATTGAATTTTCTATATAAATTTTATGAAGTCTTTAGTCAAAATTCCATTTTTCCATTTCTGGTTCGAAGTCAAGTTGGTAGAAAAAAATATATTTTCTTATTTTTTACTTAATTATGTAGCCTGCTTTATAATGTACAAGTTACTTTCTACTACAAAGTGCTACAAAGTTTGTAGTTCTAAATAGCAATTTCTAATATTACAGTGTACTGCAACACCAGAACTGGATTTTTAAAAATATAATTTTAATTTCCTCGTTTCCAAGTGATTTAAGTAGCTTTAAGATTCTTTAATAGTGTCCGTGTGACCATGTCCAAATACAGTTAAAAATATGTACTAGTATATAAAATGGTAAAATTTGTATTTACAAACAGTCATTGTGAGCAGTACAAATTTTACAATTTTATATGTTTTAATTCTGATTTCAGTGGTTGAAAATTTCTGCACCACACCAAAATCCAGCACAAACTGACACGGGATTAATTAATCTAAAGATGTAAACTAAGATGCCTCTAATAGATGGAAATTTCACTCTCACGAAACTGTTTACAGCTTCATTATATTATTATTATTATTATTATTATTATTATTATTAACCAATCAAATCAAATTATTGTTACATTACAAGCATATATTCGTATTATCTTATCTATGTTACATTCCCGTGTCTATTTTCAAGACAGCAGTTGCCCCTCCCCCAGCTGAAAAATAGTTCCGACGCCACTGTTCGAGTACGCCAGATCAGATCCCTAGTAGAGGTGCAAAATGCACTTGTTACCTTCTTCGTTTCACGGCCCACCAAGTTCTACTGCGATGGAATGTACGGCCTTCCAAAAACGTTGGCAGAAGGTCATCGATGCTGATAGGGGAAAATTTTTGATCCTCCAGGTAAGTCGTAGGTGACATATCAATGTAGGTGGTGGGTGAAAAAGCGACAGGACTTCCTTGGTTACCTTTATAAATAACTCTTATAAAGGTGTAAACGTTTTCCGGGTAATTAAGCGTTCTTTGTAAACGATATGTCTGGTTTACTCACAACTTATGTAATATACCTGATTTCCTTGTGCCCTGAAGGCTTCAAATGCTCCACTGATACCGTATCAGAAAAGGAATCCCAGAGGTACGTTTTTTCCACTTTACATTGGGATTTGCGTAAACTGAATTTTCTGCGGGTGATTCAATAATCGGACACTACTTATGGTTTAGTAAAAGCACCGATTGTTTTATTACCTAAGTCCAATACAATATCATCTAGCATACTTATGAATTACTTATTGAAGGTTTAAAGACTCCTTGCGACACCGAGGCTTTATAAGACCTGGACCTACAGGTTAACGTGGAATCCGCAACAAATCTACTTCTGCTAAGAATCGAATCCGAAGTTCCCGTTCTTCTTCACGAGTAGACCACTTAGCCACAAGGACACGCAGTACACAAGTAATTTAACAAGAAACGTTTAATCCACTTATACTTGAACCATTCTGAATTTACTTTGTAGCAATAACGTGAAATTCAATATGCGTATACCATTTAAGACCAGTAAAGTAAATACAAGTATGTCGAATCGTATAGTACAGAAGGTCGATCCGCGTATATGTGTCCAATTTTGAAATAGCACTAAGCCTATGAAAATCCATGGGACCACCATTGGTTGGCCTCAATGTGATGGCCATGTGTTCTGGCAATAGTCCTGCACCGTAACTTCCACTGTAGAATTTTCTCTCATTCCTCCCGGCAGGCTTTCCACAGGCCCCCGAGAGTAGTGACACGACGAGAAGAAAGTGCCCTTTTCAGTAGACCAAACCCGCAGAAATCCATGGGGCTGGCATCTGGTGATTTCACTGGTATATCATGAAATGGAATAGCACGAATACCGGTGTTTGTTTTCATCTGCTTTAGAAAGTTTTGGGTAGAACGAGATGTATGTGAGGAGGCCTTATCCATATGCACAGACGCTTGCTTTATGGCATGCCCATACAAACGAGGCAGATCTGTATAAATTGGGGTCAGTATATGTTGCTGAAAGAATGCAGAGTTGATTTTACAGTTTTCAGGGACCTGGCGAATTGTTAACTTGCCCTGATAAGAGTAACCGGCGACAACCATAAATCCTTTCGAGAAAGTTGCTTTGCAATGACGGATGAACGCAGGACGGCTTTTTGCATCTCGCGAAGTGTAAGTTAAGGAGCGAATTTTGCCACAATCTGATAGATACACCCATGCTTCATCTAGTGTGGCCACAAACTTCCACTTTTCCCCAGATAGATGGTGTTCATAGAGGTGCCTGCTGTTGGTCTTTCTCTCACGGCAATGGGCCGCACTTAGGTAATGTCCATGACTTTTAAAGACCATCCGGAGGTTTAATTTTCTACTCAGGGCGCGGGTAACAGTTGACTGTGGTATGTGGAGTCGAGCTGCCATCACACGTTGCGGAGGGGGATTTTCTTATAAGGCATTCGCCGCAACTTCTGTGCTACTTGTGGAGTCACTGTGGTACACGCTCACTTCCTCGACCCCTTAGTGGGTGAATGCTTACCTGGTATGTCTTCTTTTTTATACTGCTTGATTATGTTCTTGATAGTCGTCGAACCCAATGCACAACCATTTTCATTGCACTGCTTTTGAATTTTAGAAATCGAATATTTGGCGTGGAAAAGTCCAATTACGTAGCCCTTCCAAAAACGGTTCACCTTTGGAGCCATGATGCACACCATACACAGTTTCGCTTGACAGACGATAGAATGGACCTCCAGGTATAGCACACGCGTTTAACCACTTGGTTCGGTCGCTTCTGTGGTCAGGGGTACGGGTGTAAAATTGGACACATATACGCGGATCGACCTTCTGTACGCATATCAAGGGTGCACTTCATATTGGTATTTTAATCTTCGTCTAACTTTGAAGGAAATGCTAAAACCTTTACATTTATTTATTTATTTAATAGGAGAAATATCCGTTCTTTGAACGGAAAGAATAGGTTTATATTATTTGAGAAATATTTGGAAGGCTTTTTTAAACTTCTTTCAATCAGAGTGAACTGATGAAAACTAAGCTCGACTCAAGTGGTATGTTCAAAAGTCATTTCAAAGGGTTTCGCCGTCTTCCCGCAATGAGACTGGGCACGTTGATGTCAGTTTTATATCTTGAGGAAACAATTATAGAAATTGACGTCTTTCCCCGTAAAAATGTAATTAAAAAAAAAAAAAAAAACGTTGTAGCATGTGTCCACTTATTTTTAAGTAGGAATCTACATACAAAACTTAATCGTCCTAACGTTAGAGATTCAATTCGTTGACAAATTTTGACTTCACTCCCTTTCGATACGCATTTTACTGAAACTGACATCATAAAAGCTCGGTTCGAGCTATCCTAATTATATTCTATAAAGAAATCATTTCAAGTTTTTCCATGATGATGGGACGGCATTTTATTCGAATGTGAAGAAAATGTATGTAGGAATTGTCCCTTAACCTCCTTACAAGCGGAACTTTTAGAACATTACAATTTATATATATCTACTAATTTTAAATTAGAAATGTATGATCGAGTTTTATATCCTTAACTTTAAGGTCTCCTGAGATACTTTACTTTTTGGCTTAAATTTTGAACTTCCCTTTCTTATGCATTTTCGACGAAAGCAACATGATAAAATCACTGCTAAAGGACAATCTTAATTACGTTCAACAATTAAAATCGAACGGTTCACAGTTTTCCATGATGATAAGAGAAATAGCGCTGATATCAATATGAATAAAGTAATTGTGCAAATGCTCCTTACCCTTCCTTAAAAGTGAAATATTGAAAAATGCTAGGATATATATATATATAATATGTCCACTTATTTTTAATAAGAAGTATGTATACAGAGTTTCATATTCCTAATTTGAGAGGATGTGAGGTACTCTATTTTAGCGTAGATTTTAAACCTCTTTCGCCCCTTAGTATACCCGTCTTAATGAAAGCAAAGAATCCAGGTCATGGACAGTACTCAGATATTCTCATCACTTGCAGGCAAGGTCGATTTCGTTCTTGTTATACACTAGTTGAAATGCCCGTTCTTGGCACAAGAAGATTAGATTTGTGGAAAATATTTGAAAGGCATATTTAAGCACTCTTCTTCCTCTTACGATACATATATGAATCAAGTGAAATGAGAAAAAACAAAAGTCGATCCAAGTCACAAATTAATTTTAAATTGTTTAAGTATTTTCTGTCTGGCTATTTTATAAATAGTAAATGGGAAAGTAAAATATTATAAAATTTGATATTTTTCCTCTCCGCAAAATCGAAATTTTTGAAGGTGCTGTGACTGGCATCAATTTGCTCATATACCGAGTTTGAACTGTCTATCTTAAGGGTTCTAAGAACATTCTGACTTAAATTTTGATATTGTTATCAGTGTTGCGATTCAGATTTCCAAAACTTCCAATTCGTATACAGGGGAAAAAGTTGAAAGGATGAGATTAGAGAGGGTGATTCTTTCATAGAACGTATTCATGGGAAGCTGAATCTATTGGATAAAACTCCATCTCGATATCTCTTACCGTTTTTGCTCTACGGAAACCAATATTGAATGCGGAAGTAGTCGTAAATACAACCACTTCCGGTTTTGACACCCTCAATCGATTGCAGAAGACCGTGTGTCGTTATATATTACTATGTTTGTTCTATAGTGATAAATGTTGAAACCAGATTTTGTTAATTTGATCCAATTCCGGCTTGAATAGAGGGTTAATGGAGAAGGCGGAACCTATTCTTGGAAAGCTATATTACCACAAACAAGCATTGATTCTTTGAACAACCAAAAAAATACCACATTCACATTCGCGTCAACTACGTCAAGCCACTTGTATACATATGATCATATATAGCACGATCGAAACACGTGACGATTGAGACGATGAAATCACTACAAAGTATTAAAATGGAATTATTTAGTTTAACTTCCTACGTTTATGTTTTTAAGGCTAAAGATGACGGATAATTAATGAGAGTAAAAGGAAAGGAAATTAAATTTTTGTCCATTTAATTAAATTTATTATTTTTGTCCATTTTTTACACATTACTTGCAGAGACTATTCGGAGTAAATGTTTTATTTTAGTATTTCTTTTAAGTTTAGTCAGATAGACCTATTAATTAAAATTTCAAATATTTTTAAGTTTCCCATTTTGGTCATGATAATGGTGAGAAATGAAGTTTTCTCTTTTTCATTTTTTTTTTACATTTTTTAAAGACATAATTCTGAATTATTTGGAAATATTCAAACAAATTAGAATGAAGAGGATTATACTAAAGAACATTATTATAATAAAACAGTGCTGTTTAACGAATTGACAGAATCGTGGTTTTCTATATATATATATATATATATATATATATATATATAAAGGTTAATGTAGGGTATGGAATTTGAACTGATGATCGTGGAAAAAGTAAAGTAGCAAGGGAGGACGCACTAACCAACTACTCTACGCAGGTAAGTTAAGATTCGTTAACTTCGTAGACGTATATAAGGAAATCACTAACTAATAATACCTGATCGCTTGTGAGCTTGGATCGAACTAGGGACCCAAGCACCGGAGGTAAACGCTCTACCACTGAGCCACCGCGCTCCCAAAAAGGTATCCTGGTTTCGCGCCCACCCGGGTACATTTTTGGGGGCGCGGTGGCTCAGTGGTAGAGCGTTCACCTCCGGTGCGTGTGGTCCCTGGTTCGATCCCAGCTCGTGCCGTGTGGACTTTGTGGTGGACAAACACTGTGCTCGTGGGTTATCCCGTTTCCTCCCACTTTCTTCATTCCACCAATTCGTTCATTTCCCATCATCACCGTCTCCTTTAGCCTAACCGGCAAAACCATGGGGCGTAAAACTTAAAGGTTTCATGTCACATAGTTTGTGCCTTAATTCTATTTAGTTCAGTGGCGGCCGGTGGATTGCGGTTTCGGGTGTTGCAGTACGAACGATAAGAGACAGAAGATATAAAGTTGACTCATTGACTAATCAGCATAACTTTAGATGCAAATGCTATGTGACACGTTAAATTAAATAAAATTCTGTTTTTTAAAAATAAAAAATGCAGAACATTTTATCCGATTAATCACCTTAATTAATTAGTAAGTTCATTATCCTCTCTTTGATTGGAGCAAATCTGTCTAATACATGCTGGTTGAACTCTGGTATTCTTATTGTCAGGTCTTTTTCGATGGAAAGCATAACCAATGGCGATACCCTTTCTTGGGACATTCAATTCCTTGAAAGTGTCAATTCTTTATCATGTGGAGAAAAACTTTTCGTCTTTTGCTGACGTCATAGGTACAGTTAATATTAATTTCAGAAGCTTTGTAGATTCACTAAATATTTTTTCTAGATTATTGCGAACGATTCATTCTAGCAAACTCAGTCCCTGACAGTGATCCGAATTCCTCTTCAGCGTTGACTGAAGAGAGTTCGTAGCATAGATTAGTGTTATAAAAAATGTACATTGAACACACTATATTCACAGTTTATCTAGGAAAATTTAAAATAAATTGAGAAAATGTATCTAGTGCAAACAACATTACTGCCATAAGATATCCTGTAAATTTAAACTGAATTTTTTTTTCTTCGAACACTCCTCTGAATTGCCCTTTGCTTGTTTTGTCTAAGCCTTAATTGCAAGTTTTTCCTCAGTTGAAAGCTGGTCAATGTTTTTTGTAAGTTATTTACAGAAATCATGGTATACAATTCATTCAGAATTTGTAGGTTATTTACAGAATAAAGCACACACAATAAAATTAAATCTAATAATTAAAAACCAAAACACCTGATACAAAAGAGGTACTGGTATATGAATTCGAATGTGACATATTCATACATCAACACACACACATGTGCGTAAAAGAAAAAACTACATTCCAAATCATCCGTCTTGGTTGTTACGCAACGCACGATGAACACAATATACTTCCACATGAGGCGAAACAACGCTTATCAATGTCATGTGTTCTGGAAAGGAAACCTCGAAACCCGCCAGATGTAGGATCAGCATGTAACAGAAGCTAAAAATCAAAGAACATCAAAACAAACAGCATTGCCAGTTCTACACCCAGAAATGTTTGTCATGAGGGGTCCAAAGTATTTAAGGGGGTCCAATACGTCTATGCAATGTCGAACCTGTCTTATTCTGCACCCGAGAAAACGATAAGTAATTAATTAGTGTCCCTATATTTTTTAGGAAAAATGATAGAACGATTATTTTATAAGAAAAGAAAGAGTACATGATGAGGCGTAAAATAAAATATTTAGCCTACATCAATCGTTTCTCTGTTAAACAAGTATAGTTCGTTAGGAAAGTCTACAAATGTTAGTCAAGTTTCGAAATTTTTGGAAGGTCCGGACCCGGTGGAGCCTCCTAGTGGCTACGCCTCTGAGCATTGCTAACTAGTCCCAAATTCAATGTGGCGTTCCCCATCATACAGTTTAATATGGAAATTATCAAGAGTATAAAATATACTTATTTTATAAAAGAAATATGTATATACTAAAATACTATCCACAGAAGTGGGGGGGGGGGCGATTCTACATACTGACTTATTAATATTTGGTTTACAAATTACTGTAGAAGAAGCCTTCATTATCAATATAAGCTAAGAATTAACTTGTAAATGCGGGGTCTACTTTCATTTGTTTTCTGCTCTACTAGATATTTTCTTTCTTATTTTGTAATTCTGCAATCACTTTTTAAAATTGTCATTATATTGATTTGCTTCAGTATGGTCCCGTAATTTTAAATCATGAATGCATAAAAACAAATTCCATTTGTTAATTGCTAGTGAAATAAAATTCAGAAATCTTATTTAGCGCGAAAAACCTTCTCGTTCACTGGAAACCATGCTGTGTTGCAGAAGCACTGCAACGACCAGTCCCTTTAACTTCTGAGATAGGGGAAAGGAGACTTAACATTCGCTCCAATTGCCGCGCTGAAAGAATCTGGTCGTTGTATGCTCGCTGCAACGCAATATAAATTAGAGACTCTGTGACGGATTATTTTTTGCTTTTTAAAACGTATTAACGGAACGGACAGTTACAGAAATAAAATATGTGTTATTTAAAGTGTATATATGCAAGTATTAGAAAGTATTTTTTTCTGTTCTTTACTACTATTGATAATATTTTTTTTTCTTGAAATACTTTGGTCGTTGCGCAACGCTGCAACACTAACATTAGCCGCCACTGATTTAGTTGTTCTTTTAAGTGTAAAATGTTTAGTACCTACCGTATGATAATTGGAGTTGTGCTATATGTATAGCAGCTAACATTATGAGAGATTTAGGTAGCATTTCTAATTAAACATAATATTCCCCCTCTGTTTGTAAATTTCATTGAGCATTTGGTATGGTTACGAAAGTAGAACTTAGGATTTGGCGACGAAAGTTTCAGAGATTTCTTTTTTAATTATAAGTTGCTTATTTCTTAATTTTCTATTGAAATATATTTTGTAAATATGTTTTTCTATATTTCTGCATATTTTGAAGGAAACGTGTGACTTTTCTGTCATAACAAAAGAGTTATTTCTATTTGTCAGGCATGTGCAAGTTGGAACACGTGGTGGACCAATCACAGAGGACTTTACTGGCGTCGAGTGCCGTACGAGACCATGTATAAAATTTCCACAAGAATTGAGTAGCTATATTCAATGGAGAATCTCATTCTCGTACACTAGCCTCACGTTAAAACCGTTTTGTCAGTTACCAAAAATATTTACTTACTAAAGAAAAATATAAAAATCTTACTCATGACGAGTTTTGAAGCACAAAGTTGAGTGGGAAGGGGTGGTGCTGGAGAGAAATACTAGCTTCTGGATTGTTTTCTCATGTTGTAAATCTCTAATGTGTGTTCAAGGGTTGCAGTTTCAATTCAGTTTTAAATATTAGGTAATGTATGGTTTAAATAGGGTCTAATGGGTCAGAGAAGCCGGATGAAAGGAATCAAAGGGGCGGAGCCGGCACGAGGACCGGTTGTTGCACGTGGCTGATTTATGTAATTTCTAAAGACATGGGACGAATTTGGACACAAATGTATACATATAAGACAAAAAATTGAAAAACTGTATATTGGTGTCTTTTGTCCACCCCCGTCCTTGAAAAAAACTTCAGCCGACGTTACTGTCATCATGTTGTTTACTTACTGAATTGTATTGTGTTTTGCACAATAAATACTTGTTTATTTTATGTAATACTTACAATCTGTTTTACATTTAGTGCGGCTCTTGATTTGCGACAGCAAAACATATTCATGTTCAGCATAATCAGTTCCCATTGTCAAATAAAGACAGTGAGGGGAATCTAATAATTCACCTGCACATTAAGAGTTGGAAGAATATCCTGCGAAATTCCTGAACTGTGGAAAGCACCATTAGACCTTCAATTGTCAAAGCAGTTATTAGCTCAGCCGGTAGAGTGCTGACTTTCTATTCCAAAGGTTGCGAGTTCGAGTCTAGGTCAGATAAGTAGGTTTTCTTTTTCTGATTTAATTCTTGAAATTGAAATATTTCTGTCTCTACTTTATGTCATAATTCTGGATAGAGGTGTTTACATGTTGAAATAAATGTACTAGAACATAAGAAAAGAAAGATAAATTACATATTATATTATCAGCTTTCTAGGATGTTTCTAAAACTTTAGATTTCTAGATCTCCCTTTCGCTCTCTTATGTGAGTTTTAACTAGAGATGCAAAAAAGCCGGGAAAAAAACGAGAATTTTGGAAATTTTGGCTTTTTTCATTTTCATGATTTTTCTATCTAAATAACTTTCTTATAGTATATTCTATAATTAGATAAGAATTCCATGACCTAAATGCCATTATTTCGCTCTGAAATTCACCATCAAGATGGATGGAGCACATGTTTTACGAATTAAAGCTAACATAAAGAATGTAGTATTTGAGGGCAATTTTAGAGGCTATTTAACTTTTGAGTTATCGACATTTTTTTCTTCTCTAGATCATTATAGTTTGTCATCCGTGTTTCATTTCTAAGAGCTTAGTACTCTAGCTTCTAGCGCAAAAGTTAGGAACCCGGACAAATCTGCCAATTACCAAATCTGCCAAACGCGAAAATGACTAAATGCGCCAATCGCGAGAATGGACAAATCTGCCAATTGACAAATCCGCCAATTACCAAACCTGCCAATTACCAAATCTGCCAAACGCGAAAATGACCAAATGCGCCAATCGTGAGAATGGACAAATGAGCCAATTACCAAATCTGCCAATTGACAAATCCGCCAATTACCAAATCTGCCAATTGACAAATCCGCCAATTACCAAACCTGCCAATTACCAAATCTGCCAATTACCAAATGCGCCAAACGCGAAAATGACCAAATGCGCCAATCGTGAAAATGGACAAATCTTCCAATTGACAATTCTGCCAAACGAAAAACGCCCAACTCTGTTTGTATTATAATCAAATAACTGGATAATCTAGTAAAAATCATACAGAAAGAATGTATTTATGAATAACAAGCAAGAAACTAAGAGTAATTAATAGAAAGTAATCAAATCATCGCCGAAATATTTGAGGATTTGAACTAGGTAACCATTTACAATAGCATTAACATTTACTTATTAGGGGAGACCGGGGCTGGTTGACGAACTGCATATAACTCCTTCATTAATTAACATAATGTGCTGTTGCTGTTGTCATAAAAGAGCGACCTATGGATACAGCTGCCACCTTTATATGGAATTTGTAACTTGCGGATTATGATGTCTATTAGATAAAGAGTGTTTTTGCCACACTGAAGTATTTTTTGCAGTTCTCTGTTACATCACAGAATCGTAACTACTTGGAGTACAGAGGTAAGTAATATAGCATTAGTTAGATCTAAACTTTGTTTTTATGGATATTCAAACAATAAAACGTAAATGCCAAACAATTACTGAGTAATTACGACTTTGTTGCACAAAATGGGCTTGGGGTTAGTTGGCGTATAGCATTTGGGGTTGGTTGGCAAGTGCGCCAAACAACCTCGTGTAAAATTTTATTTCATTTTATTTCTATTGTTACATTGTTTGTTTTATTGTTATGTAGTTTACAATTCTACCAATCTTTTACTTCAATGTTATAGAATAGCATGCACGTATTGGATTGTTGTCAAAATTTAGAAATCGAGATAAAACTGTATGCCGGACTCTGAATTTTCTGAATAGGCCTAATTCTCAGGATCAAGAATATTTTGCATGTGCTCTTTTGTTACAAAAATAGAGGCCTAGCTATTGCTTTTTCTTTCTTTGTGGAAAGTAGGAAATAAACTGCATTTCTCGATAATTCAGCTAAAACATATCTTAGTTTCTCTTAGCTACTTTGTGAACAGCGGGAAATAAACTACCTTTCTTGATAGTTCAGTTATTTTAATTACATTTTGAAATAATATGAAGAATTAACCTACACCAAATCATATTGAAACTGATGTGGTTTGATAATCTTGTAGCTTTCAATGTCATGACAACCAAGCTAGAATGAAAGAAAGAAGTTTTCATATTTTATAATGCTGATTCTTTTAAATGTTGTGAATAAAAGTAATTTCAAACTTCAAATAGCCTACTTCATTGCAATATATATAATAGAATTTAGAAAAGCAACGTTTATTTCTAATAAAACCAATTTCTGTTTGTGTTTTGCTATATTTAAAAAGAATGCCAACTAGCCCCACAATATCAGCCAACCAGACCCTTAGTAGGGGTCGGTTGGCATACTCCGTTTTAAAAGAAAGAAAAATTATTTCTCGAAAACCGTAAGCAACAAAACAAAAAAAAAAATGGAATTTATTAGAGGAAACATTGGTCTGTTCGTACACATCCATTACATTGTAATATAGTGCACAATCTGCTCATAAAAAAATAAAGAATGAAAAGTTCGCCAACCAACCCCGGTCTCCCCTATATGTTTAAAAAGTTGGTTATTTTGTGAAAACCGGAGAGACATATGATGTAAAAGTTCAATAAATCGTACATGCTCTAAGGCAATGAGAGATAATTTGCTTGTAATTATGTGTTAATTTTGATGAATTTATAACTGTTAAAAATGAATGTTTTTGTTATTTGCTGAAGTGATTGGCCACTTTCTGCACTGAGGTTATATTTTGGGGCGCCCGACTTCTTGGACATTACTAGTGATGGGCAGTGGGAATATTCCCGGGTTTTTCCCTGGCCTATAAATTCCCGGGAAGGAATTTATTTCCATTTCTTTACTTTATCGTCCAAATTATAAGAACCGTATGACTAATTATATTATTTTAATATATTATGATTTACTTCTAGATTTTTAAAGAATTTGGAGGTTAAAAAATTTTATTTTTTTATTATTTTTTTGACTGTATTTGACATAACTAATAATATGAGATTTTAAGTACCATTTCCATTTGCACTAAAACGTAGGGTAATTGTTTATTATTGGGGGCCCAAAACTAGCAAAAAGTAGGACGATTTACGGAACAAATGAGTTGATAGTGGTGTTCAAGTAGTCAAGAAAGTATTGAACACAATTTTGTTTAGGGCAGTAGAGGATTTGTACAAACCGTAAAGGTAAGTGGAAGTGATTTATGTGAGAAAAGAAAATGAATTGTTGGTAACGAAGATAGAAAACAACGTGCTCTGCGGGGCTCTACCCCGCCTTCACTCGCTAACTCTCGCTCGGCAATGATGTCTGAATTTAATGTTGGTAACGTAATTTAACGTATGAAACCATAAAACAACCGCATCGGAATAGAATATCGCAAAAAAGTAGGTGCAAAATCTAGACCCACCAAAGTAAACAATAGCCAAAAGTAGCAAAGTACTAATTTACAAATGATGAAAAGAATCCATTTTGTAAAGTAATGTAGAATTATGTAGAAATAGAGATGAAGTACTATTAATAAACCCTGAACCACCGTTAGTAATAGACGTCGGTCTGTCTCCTGTCTCTGACTCGAATTTCTGAAGACGTACTTGGACTTCTCTTACATGTGAATTAAAGCATGAAATTTCGAGAAATGGGCAGGAAAAAAGGTCGTGTATGGCAATATTACATGCAAAATTATAAAGATAAGAAAGTATCTTGCAAGCGCAAATGTTGACAAAATGGTGGGACATGTGTCTTCTGGCAGTTACCCAACCTATTTGTTTATAACACTTAAAAATTTAATATGTTTATATCAGTAGTAGAGTCAAGTTCACATAATCCACTTACATGTAAATTTAAACTTTTTAGCGGTTTAAAAGTATGTGGACTTACTATACCATTTTTGAAACATATTTACTTTCGTAGAACATATTGTAAATAAATATAGATTTATGCGTAGTCTCTAAATATAATAAAATAACATAACATCGTTCAGAATATACATTTTAAAGACTCCTCTGAGGACAAGAGTAATAATATACTGTGATATAAAAACGAATTTAACTTTGAAATCATAATATAGTAATAGAATGCAATTTTATTTGTGATGTAGATAAATTCCCGGAAAATTCCCATTTTGGGAAATCTTTCCAAGAATATTCCCAGGGAATATTCCGGAAAATATCTTTCCGGGAATGTACCCATCACTAGACATTATCATATATACATGTTACAGTTGGCAATACTTTTTAAAATGACGCAGTTGCAAGAAATTTATAAAGCGATCGTTGCTTGTTTTCGCACCTTTCATACTTGACCAACAGTTTTTGGTAGTTGTGATTACCACATATTCTCCTAATTTCACGACTTTTAGCAGTATTGCCAACTTTAACATTCATTATCATATCTCCTAAACGGTGTAAAATATCAAATTGCTGTAAACGGCATTATGGTCATTACATCTTTTGAAAATAATCTACGTAATTATATGTGATACTTATCTCAGCTCTTTTTCGAAATAAAGCCCTTTGCAAGAAGTCAAGTTTTGAATTCCTTGTAGCTTTTTTCTTCTGTTTGATAGAAGTACATCATATGCTGACCCTAGTATTCGACACTAAGGTGCTTTCGATGTGCGATGCACCACCCGTCTCACTTGCGTCATCACTGTTATAGAGACCTCCAAAATTGGGATGTTTCTGGATTTTTGTGATATTATAGCATAATTAGTTTGCAACACTGAACAATAAAAGTGATATTGTTTGTTTTCGATTTGTATGCAGACTTAAAATTTGTAATAACTTAACGTAGTGCTATTCAAAAAATACAACTTTGTGTTGAGTTGGCAACACTTTACATTCGGTGATATTAACCAATACGTGGCTAGGTGTCCCCTTTCCTACAGTTGCTTCATGCAAGGTTTCGCTTCCTTCCCTCTTTTTGTTTTTCTCTAATCACAATGGGAGAAACGTCGAGAGGAAACACCTTGGCATATTTCTTCCTCGTTGGCAGCAACACGGTCGCATTACTAGGTGAAAGTCAGATGGTGCGAGGGTGTTTCCTCTCGACGTTTCTCCCATTGTGCGCTTGTTTCAATGGAGGCACAACCAACCCCTATTTCCATGTCAAATTTTGCAGATGAACCTCGTTGGAGATATTCATGATACGCCACTGGTGTCGCTACTGTTTTTACTGCATTCTACACATACGATTTGGTAGTTCAATTTTTTGTTTGACGGCTCTATGTGCATTATTAGCTGAGATAAAGGTCTGCTACGGGTAGTCAGATACAAATCTGCAACAACGCCTCTAGCGGTTAAATGGGAAGGGATATAACAAAGTTTGTCCTCTAAATGTTGCATGATATTTGATGTCATTTTGAACGATTTCAACAGTTATACCACTTTCCATTGCAAATTTCGAAGTTGCCCCTGTTGGAGTTATTCACGAAAAGCCACTGGTCTCGCTACTATTTTTATTGCATTCTACACATACGATTTGGTGAACCAATTTTTTGTTTGAAGGCTCTACGTGCAGTATTAGTTGGATATAGGCCTGGTACGTTCTTATTGAATCACCCTATATATATGAGGCGTATAGTTTCTAAATCCGCCATCTCCTTCATAAACGGTTTCGAGAAAAACAGAAAAAACTGATAACTCAGAGATTATGTGAGATAAAATTTTCTTTTTAGAAATACTTTACTGCTTTCTGGACATTCATTATAACTACCAAATGACAAAAATCTCTCTCATTCCATTTCTCGGTTATTGCAGAAAGCAGTTTGGAGATGGCGGATTTTGTAAACAACTTTTGGAGATGGAGGACTTTGAAACAAACGCACCTAAGTTATTTTTGGGGTTTATTTGCTTCCAAATCATTACTATTAAACTTTCGGATAACTATTTCAGAACAGAACAGTAGATGGAGATAAACTGAATCTAAACAACGATATTAACTTGTTGGGTGACATTATAATGTGCACAAACAAGGAAAAAAATGAAGCTCTAATCATAGTACGTTAGCTACATTTACGGGTCAAGTTCCGAAGTTCCCAGCCCGTTTAGAAATATCGTCTCCTAGCATAACATAAGCTAACTTAACCTCACCTCACTAACCTAATCTAACCTATTGGGACCTAACCTAACCTAACCTGACCTAACCTAACATAGCTTCACATAACAGGATGGGAACTTCGGAATAAATGCCACCTTTACCAACAAGAAAAGTATTGAAAGTGATCTTTACACTGTTGTCAGATATAGATCTCATTAGAATCATGTTCGGAACACTGGCATTCAGCCTAATCCTCATTTACACTTTCTTCTGTTGACGCAGTCAGTCTCTTTTCAGCATCAACTTAAATGGCTAAGTTTGAATTAGCACACCAATTCTCCCCGAAGTGTTTCGTTACGAGTTGAACAACATCTTGCAACTTTTTTCATTAACGTCGGTCTTCAATTCATAGCATAGCATAGAATAGAATCGAGATGGCGGGTTTACAAACACACTGCTGAGTGGAGATGGCGGATTTTGAAAAATACCCTGAACTTTAAAGCAGTAATTGAGGGTGGAGGTGGCGACATTTCAAACAACTCTTTTCATCATCATGTAGGGCATGGAAAGGAATACCAGTAAATCTACTTACCTCATTTTTTTTGAAAATTGGAGATGCGGATTTAGAAACTATACGCCTCATATATATATATATATATATATATATATATATATATATATATATATATATATATATATATATATATGCAAAATGGTGTCTAGTAGTAAACCAGAAGGAGACCCGCACGTTGAGAATTAGTCGACAACGTATGGAACCGGCAGGGCTAGCCACTTATGTCCTATCCGTACCTCCTAGTGGTGCAGACTGGTAACTTCCTGTCCACGGTGAAACTTACAGGTTTCTCTAATGATAGGAAGGCGAACACGGAGGGCTATCACCAACATGCCTGGTTGGCACGGTGATTTTTGCCAAATACCTTTAACTTGTTTAAACAATCATGATAGGACACAAGCCAAGACCTTCATTCTCCGAAAGCCGAATTGTGTCTGGGCAAGGCAACGTTCAGAATCACATGCAGGCAGAGGGTGCTAAGAATCCCCGGAGTTACGGACTAGGTTGCTATTTAAAACTGACCATGGCTACATACAATGCAAAATCCCTATCTTCAGAAGCAAGATTCCAGGAGCTGGAAGAAAAGCTACAGAAAGTCAACTGGGACATCGTCGGATTGAGCGAAGTAAGAAGAAAAGGAGAAGAATTAATCGAATTGAAGAAAAGACACTTATTCTCCTACAGAGGATCAGAATGTGGCAAGACTGTCGGAGTGGGATTTCTTATCAACGAAAAATTGAAAAACAGGGTCCTTGAGGTAGATAGTATATCTAGTCAAGTAGCAAGGCTTGTAGTCAAACTCTTCCAGAGATATACACTACAAGTGATTCAAGTGTATGCACCTACTACAAGCCATTCACAAGAGGAAGTGCAAGTGGAAATGGAAGATAGGTTGTTGTGGAAAAGAGTGTAAAAGACCTTCATCCAGCAGTGTATTGACAATGGTTGACTATGATTTTATATATATATATACAGTGAAATTTATAGAAACCGGAACTTGAATAAAACGGAAATCTGTCTATAACGGAAACTCCTCACAGTCCTTATCGCTGTCATTCCTTCTAGTAAAATTCGGACCCACCGCCTTCCGTTTTATACAAGTTTCACTATATGCATTAGCTAAAATGCTAGTTCTTCGCACAGTATGACGAAGTTTGTGAAAAATATTTGAATCCCCCAATTCCCCATATAATGCTCATTTCAAAGATTGATTACCCGGTTTATCTCGACTGAATCTATTCTTTGTTCATGTCATATTCACCGTGACTTTTTATTTTTAACTCCCCCATCACTTCCCATATCAGTGGAGGCAATATTTTACGGTAATGGCATTGGGAGTCACCATTCATCTCCGTGACCCCGAACACTAATATAAGAATTCGACACTAATACCATTCATTTTCGATTATTTGTATATGTGATCCCCCTGTGACCCTCTTGGGGATGATAGATGTATCTCACCCCTACAACATTTTGTCCTGGTTATAAGTAATATGTGTACAACGTTTCGTTAAAATTTCTCCGGGCGTTCCAGAGTTATGCTAGACAATATATAGATACATACAGACACACCTACATACACAATTTTTTTTTACATATCATCCTCCTGTGACCCTCTTAGGGATGAAAGGGGTATCTTTCGCCCATAGTGTTTGTTTTTACTGTAAGTAATACTTGTACCAAGCTCGGTTGAAGTTGCTCAAGGCGTTCCAGAGTTATGCTAGAACAAATACACACATACACATAGGGTCTACATACGTTAATACATACGTCTTTTTTTATATACATTACATCCATGTTTATCCAGAATATCTGGGAGCAAAGGCAATCTGGAAAATCGAAAATCCGAATAATCCTGATAATATGGATAATAAGCAAAACAAATCCTCACTCAATTCACTTCAACGTCTTGTGAGTAAAGCTTTCTAAAACTCGATAAGAATCATTTTATGTACAGTATTACCATAATTTACTGTGAAATCTATACACGAACTGTACATTTAATCAAAACAAAAAGAAATTGTTTGTCGTACTTATGGTTACGTTCTTGCTATCACAGTTAAAAATTATTATCTATGTGAACATTAAATTTTAAAGAGTTTCTACAAATCCGGTTTGGATTATCCGGAGATCCGGGTGAATGAGGGCCGGATAAACGAGGTTGTACTGTACGTAAATTAAAAACTTCAAACTTGTTAAGGCATTATCTATACCTATAAAAAGGATGTATGTATGTATGTATGTGTGTATGTATCTATGTTCGAGCATAACTCTCGAATGCCTGGAGCAATTTCAACCAAACTTGGTACAAGTATTACTTACAGTGAGGAAACAAACACTATGGGCGAAAGATACCCCTTTCATCTCTAGGAGAGTCGCAGGAGGATGATATGTAAAAAAAATAATGTATGTAGGTGTGTCTGTATGTATCTATATATTGTCTAGCATAATTCTGGAACGCCAGGAGCAATTTTAACGAAATTTGGTACACATATTACTCATAACCAGGACAAAATGTTGTAGTGGTGAGATATACCTACCATCCCAAAGAGGGTCACAGGAGATCACATATACAAATAATCGAAAATGACTGGTATTAGTGTGAAATTCTCAGTTTTCGGGGTCACGGAGATAAATGGTGACAATCCAGATAGCGTTTCAGTCTCAGTGGAGGTCAGATACCCATACCATCTCTAGGGGGGTCACAGGGAGAATGACGTACAAATAATCGAAAATGAGCGATATTTGTTTGGAATCCATGGTTTTCGGTGTTGTGGAGATGAATGGTGCCATACCAGATGACGTTTCTGTCCAAATGTGGCTAATAAACCCCTATCAACCCTTCGGGGTCACATGGGGGGTGACATGCATAGTCGGGATGAACCGTGTAATCAATTATTGAAATGTATATTGATAGGGTAGTTGGGAGTTCAAATATTTTTATAAACCTGATCTCCCCGTTCGATGGACGGGCATTTCAGCTAGTTTAACCAATAAAATACAAACCAGGGACATACACAGGCGATAGGTTCTGGTGGTCCGGACTCAGCTCTCCCCCCCCCCCCTCAAAGCTGCTTTTCTGTAAATTTAGTCTGATTTTAGGAGCGATTTTACAAATTTTAAAATTCTTTATTCTCAAATTGAAATTGGACCCCCTCTAGAAAGAAATTGCTGCGTATGCGCCTGATAAAAACAGTAGAGGGAAAGTGGGTTGGATTGATTGTAACTACCGTTTTAAGAGTGATTCGTGCAATTAAATAGTGATATTCATTGGTTAAGCTCAATTTAGGTGACAATCATTTTCTCCTCTGCATCGATCGGCATCGGAGTGGATAAATTTCGAAATAAATTCCAGCGAAAAATTCTACGGGTGCTGAACGCCTATCAAAAATCCTCTATAAATTTTTGATCCTAGAAGCACCCATCTAATTAGTTAATTATTAGTGTTTAGCGTTTCTTTCCAGCACCAAGGCTATATATAACTTGGACCTACAGTTTGAGATGGGATCCGAACCACCGCAATGCCCTTAAACTTAAAATCTCTCTCATTGGGAATCGAACCCAGGACTTCCTGTGTGGCAGATATCTCCTAGGCACTAGACCTGTCTCAAATCCAGTCTCATGTGTAATTATAATATGCGTTTATCCTAGACACTTTTGTCTGATTATCAAATGAAAACCACCGGTTAAGTTGAAAATTACGTATGTGTATACAGTTACTGTAAGCAGTAATGAAAGATGTTTAATTTTGTATAGGTGAAAATCCTTTGCATCTCCTTAACATGCACAACGATATGTTCAAAGAATATTTCTAACGTTAAATAAACCACCTGTAGACCTTGTCAACATATTTTATATTTAACTCAATAGTCGTAACAAGGTACAACACATTTTAGTAAAAACACTGTATAAGATGTGAAGTTTCAATACTATAACAGTATCTTCATCAGACTTAAACACACTTATCTAGTGTTTTTTTTGGGGGGGGGGAGAGGAGGACCCTGCTATGATCCAAGCTTCCAGCAAGTGCGCCTTGTGGACAAACATCGTGTAGTTTTCTCTAGTTATTTCCGGCTCCTCTCGCTTTCTTCATTTCATTATTATCGTCTTTTTTTCTTAAATTTGTTACATAATCACTGGGAAAAAAAAATTCAAAATGTTGTTTCTACTCTTTCTACATCCCGTGGTGTAGGCCAATGTTGTGGTTGCAATGAGGTACCTAAAAGAACACCAAAAGCGATTCTACTAATGTAATGTCGTATAATGCATTTCCCTTCTTCCTAAGATGCCTCTATTGACATGTAATGGGTTCTAATAACTTTATCAAGAACGTGGTATGTATAAGCTTTTATGTACGACATTTTAACGAACATACGTAAGACATTATAATATTTATGCATGCCATTAAATTGTGTAATTGTGACTCTATATTATGTTTGCAATTGTTAAAAAAAAGTGCATTTTATATCTAAAAGAAGGTGACTGAATGAGAAATGGAAGAAGAATATATGTTGATTTCGAAGTTACGGCTACTTACTTTATAAATTTATAGTTTATATCTATTCTCAAGTTATCGAAATGACTAATGAAAAATATATAACTACAGTAGTCATGTAAATCAAAGAAATATGAGTCGAAATGTTAAGTTTTGTGTAAATTAGTTTATAGTTATAAATAAATTTATAAGTACAGAAAAAGGAACATGTCATACACATCTTTATTTTAGAGAACCTAATCTATTCATTGAAAACCATAAAGTGAAAATTGTAAGAGAATAACACTTACCCAAATAATAAGAGAATATATATACTTTATATATACTGTATTATAAGTAGGCAATTTGTGATACTTTTATTGAAGTTATAGCATTTGTTCCAAAGGACGAAACTGAACATGCCCATGAATATATTATAATGAAAGAAATACAAGAGAATATGAAGATAAATATGTGAGTAATGTTCGTCGGCCACATGGCAGAGGGGCGTAAGTTGCATTTTTTAATTTTTTACAGGAGAGAGGAAAAAAGATTTTGCTTGATTTGAATCTCTCGGTATTCTCTCAGATTAGAAGCAAACTCAAATCTTTTTTGTTATTTTGATATTTGAGGTCAAAGTTTATTTATTATGCCTTTTATCATGTGCATTTTCATACATAACATTTTTATTGAATTTCTACATGTTAGTGTCGTACATACGCCCTTATGTCATAAACAATTTATTTCCAACAAAGTACTTAAATGAATTTCTACATACCGCTGTTGTTTACTTACGCAATAATAAAACAGTATAAAAATAGTTACAGATTATACACAATGAATTAAAAACACAATTATAACAGTAGTCCTTTCCCTCAGTACTTCTTTCTATCAGAGGAATAGTAATTTTTCTAGATTGGACTTTACCACGTTCTATTTACACAACCAAGATAACGAAAAAGAATATTCAATACTTTTTTTTTCATACATAGAGATGCAATAGTGAGATTCAATAGTGCTGATTAATTTTTACCCATAACAAGACTAATTCCAATCTTCATGAGCTATTTCAGATTACGCACAAGTACTTTTACTGAGTGCCCGAGTAGGAAATCTCTAAGTAGTCCTTAGCGTAATCGAATGTAACAGGACTTATGGAAAAGCTGTGATACTCTTGCAGTATTACTTTAGTGTTACAGAGTTTCATTAAATCATTCTTCATTTCCTTGGAAATTGGTAGCAGTCCTGAGTACAGATGAAAAGGATCGTATTTCTTTCTAGGTATTCGGAAGGATCTTGAATGTGAGGATTTTCTGAAAGGCTCTGTCATCCTTGAAGAGAATCTTATTTTCGTATCTTGCGAATCTCAGCCATCTTAACTTTTGCCATGGAAAAGTAACACCGTTCTGATCTTTGAATGTAGCTAACTTATAATAGCTTTCGCGGCATCTAAATTATAGAAATCTTCTGTTGTCATCGAATGTTCCGTGAATGGCTACAGCTTTCGTCTTGCCATCTTAGCAACTATACACCAATCAGAAGGTGTATAATTATCTATGTTCTTCTTTGCGCGTTCTATGACGCTATGCATGGAATCAGCTCCCATCTGAGTGTGTTCTGGTTCAAGAAACTTGTGGTCAATACAGGTTACACTTGTATTATAACTGCATACATACACAGTGTTGGATTTTTTCTAGTTCAAATTCTGTCCACCACAACAGTCTGAATACATCGTCACTTGTTTACTCAAGGAGGTAAATTTCGCAAGTAGAGTAGAATGCAGGAGGCAATTTCATAAGGACCTCTCTTACCCCTTGTTTCATCCGATATGTAACAAACCCCTTCGCGCGTGGCTAGATTGTAGATGGTGAGGAGGTAAACATTAAGTTTACGAACATAATACATAACACCCGTTTCACGTGATGGCGTTGTCAAGACTTGTTGGAGATCAAAACAGATAGCTACATCAGTATCGTCCTTTGTTGCTTCTTCTTTGTCTTTTTGCTCTTCTTACCTTGCTTGTTTCTTTTCAAATATTATTCATAAACCAATTTCTCTCTTTCTTTTTCCTCAGAAGACAAATTTTTAAAACTGACAAGTTTTATATTGATCTTTCTTCGGCTTGTGTATCTTGATATTCATTTCTTTCAGAATTTTCCAGTATGAAGTAAGCCCTATCACATTTCCAGGTGAGACTTTCTTCTCCTTGCAGTATTCCTTATAAAGGTTGTAAAGCTTCACATAAGACAGTCCTGCCTCAACATAGCATACAGATCGACAATAATGAGAGTCAACTCGGGACATCGATAGCACATGCTCTTTTACAATATTTTTGACTGCTGATGTTAAACTGTGTTTCGGTTTGTGTTTCCTTCGAAGCTCGTGACCTGTACTTCCCGAAGAAAGCCCTTTCTGCAAAACGAAACGACACACTTTTATCACTAACGTCAAGAGTACAAAGAAAAAACTGCTTGCAAACTTGTATCATTTTCCCATCGATAGTTAAATAATAGTCAACTGTGTATTGCCTTCTGGACGTGGTGTTATATTTTCCGCGTAACTTTAACCTTCGCTTCATGTGACGCAGAAGATCATCTCTCTGTCTAGGGAGTATGTCTCCTAGTTTCCAGTATAAACGATGCACAAATTTCCTTTTATTTTTTTTCTTTGATAATTTCTTACCAACTGTACATGCATCTACATGAAATATTGGGTACTCTGCGCGAATCACGAATTTTGCAAGCACTGGTAACATATCTCTTACACAAATTACGATTAAGTTTGGCTTTCTTCTTCTTCCAGTTCATGAGATTCGATGGTATGTTTCTTGCTTTGGATGCATGTGATGATTTTGTGGCCACATTTATCTCTATTAGCATTTAATCATTTGAAGTACTTTCATCTTTGTCCACCTCAAAATCCAAGTCGGCTTCGATATCGTACGATAGTCTAATATCAGTAACGGAGTATCCAGAGTCGTTTATCTCCAAAAACCTGGATATTTCCTAATCAGATAGCAAAACACCATCCATCCTGATCACTCTCTTCATCTCAACTACAACAAGATCCATACACACTGCAAAACTAAAGAAAGGCCAATAATGCCATAAACTGCAACATTATTTAGTTTACTTATTCACCGCCTACAATAAAGCATTTGACAAAAAAATATATAACGAAATGTGGCTTATTTTAAAGTCGCAATTGCTTTAATACGGATCTGAATGCAACTTACGCCCATCCATTGTATGTACGCTTAGATATACGTTTCCTGCAATGTGACTATTATATTTCTGGCATAAATTCGTAAGTGAACATAAGCCTTCCTGTCATGAACAACTGTGAAACAACATGTCTTCCAAACTTTGAACTGGAAATCCGTTTTTATTGGGAATTAACTTACATCAATTTGCCAGGTGCAAGAATGTAACTTAAGTGATTCAATGAGCGAAAAAAATGCATTCAACATTCTGGACTATATCTCATTAACTGAGTAATGTAGTCTTAGAATTAGTGTAATAAAGATCTTAATGACAACGACGACGACTTCTATATAACTTTGGGGAGGCATTGAAATATGTGTAGTTCCTTGTCACAAATTCGAAAAAAGATATCTACATCCAGGGAGGCCGATCCCCAAGATAAGCGCGCATGGTTAATGACGATATAATTCAGTTTCACCTTTATATCAGTAAGTAGCTGTAATAAAGCATCTATTTTCACATCTACGAATAGGATATTTTACTACATGTTCTAGAAAAGTTTACACGGGTTTTTACATGGCATTTTGTTTACCTCAATATTATCAATGGAATGATATATGTCTCGTCATTGGAAGACTGTTAGGACTACGCGTGTCATTCTTGGATATGTGTGTGTCAGTGTTAAGAGAAATCAAGCAACAAAAGATACAATCCGATTGTTAACAGTTAATATTTTTCACTTTAGGAATCTGTTATCAGGATCACAAAATTATTTTATGTACTAAGCATACAAGTAGATTGGTTACCTAACTACGAGCGCACTTTCCCCTTCCACCCCCTGACTACCAAAAATTACAAACCCGCCACTGACCATTACACTTTAACACAGAAGGATAGCACAAAGTAGATTGGGTAATTGCACTGCGCATATGCTTTTATGACATTTAAAATCATAAAAACTTACATCTAAAACTTACATCTAAAAACTTACAATCTAAAACTATTTCTCTTCTATCTTATAGTGTCCCCATGGTAGAGTATCTATCCCATTCTTTAAAACACATCTCTTATCATCTACACAACTTAAAGCTAGCTTATTTACTTCTATACTGTACAAATCGTGCTTATAACTTCTAATCAAATTCATCTTCTTATAATATTCTTTTTGGCTAATCAAACAGTCCTTATATTCGTTAAATGAAAGTTCTTTATACACAACACTCTTCTTAACACCTTTAGCCTTCTTACAACACTTTTCTTTATCGAACTTACCTTTAAAGTCTTTAACTGTTAAATCTATTTGAGGTGCTTTTATACTGTACATCTTACTTCTTAAACCTACAAACTCTTCTATGATTGTACCTTTTATCTCATCCTTCATCTTGCCAAGTATTTTCTTATTGATTTGTGGTATCTTATATTTGTTATCTTTAGGGTAGTCACTGGTATCGAAGTAATCAATGTAGTTTTTCATGTCCTCGTACACATCTTCTGTTTGGATATGATATATATAGCTATCAGTATCTGTATAACATACTTCTATTTTGTCTTGGTATTTTGGTTTCATCACATTGTAATGGAAGTCGTACATTAAATATTTCGATAGATCTAAGATACTCATTCCAACATATATTGGTTTATTGAAAGTTAATTTTGTTTTATTCATTATGATCGCACATAGATTCTCAGTATAAATAATTCTATCTTTAAAATTTGGTTTAGCAATTAGTTTTTCTACTCTTGTTGGATCACATTCTATTTTTATAGGTTTACATCTCTTTCTAATATTCTCCATATTCTTTCCAAAAACTGAATTGTTCATGAGCTTATAGAAGTCTTTTTCAAAGTCATTTGTTGCTCTAGTTCTCATCTGCGTGTTTAAATCAATATATTTCTTTAACCAATCTGATTGTTCGAACTCTATTACTCGATGTATCTTGGTAAGTTTTAATCCAAGTGAGACATTGTTTTAGGTTTCGATAGTGAATTACATATTTTTCTTTGTCATATAGGGTTGTTAAGAGTTTTGATTGTTTTGAACCAGGTGGACACATGTTTTGAGGTGCTAATGGGTAGTCTTTGTGATAGTCATGCAATTCTTTAGGATATTCAAGATCAACTTCTAATATGTAACCAGTATCAGAATCATCAGGTATATTTGTGAAATCTATTTCTCTTATCTCATCTTCACTTAACCATCTGAATCCCTTATACGGCATATATTGACTCATTGCCCACCCATACAAGTTATTGGCATCTAGATGCATTAAGTAAGAATCTTCTTTATTCTTATTGTAATCTTCCATATACTTATTGTTTGCTTTCACATATCTTTTTGAGCATTGACTAATCCTGCCTCTTATACCTTTCTCTATCATCAATACCATATCGTAATCAGTTAATAACTCTAGTTTTATAGTTGTCATCTTTAACATTGCATCCCAAGCTAAACCTGGTGCTGTCATATACCAAGCTGGATCGAGACCATAAGCTTTAAGACATGTTTCTCTAAAGTTCTCAAACACATCTGCTAATAACAACACATCGGTTTTTAGATATAAGTCATGGTATTGTCCGAGATTCTTAATTTTAAATGTTTTCCACACTTTCTTTGCATGCTTATAATCCTCATCGGTTATATGTGTATTGTTAAGCTTGTTGTAGAATGCTTTCTTTGGTGGTAATTTTCTTTCTCTAAACCTATCCCAATTGTTAACATAATCGTTCGGATAAACACCTTTTCTTGTTACAAGGTTAAATTGTTCTTCATCAGGATAGAAGTGTTGTGTGTGCACCATTTGTTCTCTCGTTAGGTTTGATGATAATTTGTCTAAACTACATGCCATAAATCTAAATGAATCTACGAATTTTAATTTGATAGTTCCAACTTTTTTACTGAATGATATGTAGCGTTGCTCGTTATTAGGTATTAATTCTATTTGTTCTTTATTACATCCTAGCTCTTATAAACAAGTGAGAGTCATATCCAGATAAGTTATGTATAATCACTGGTACGAACTTAGGTATTCTAACTTTCAAATTACAGTTGTTACATAATGCAGCTACAAACTCTCCTGTTATATGATCGTGATGTTTAACTTTGTGGTTTTCTGGTGTATATTTTACTTTACAGTAAGAACAGGATTCGGATTGGTTGAACTCCTTTATCTGTTTACGTGTTAATGGTAGTTAATTATTTTGACTATATATGTTTGATATTTGTTTAGCTTCTTTCTTTAACATTCTTATGAACTTTTTTGCCGTATCTTTACCTCTATACACAACAGGATTAGTTTTACTTCCATCACTTTTTACAATATAGTAGCAGAACCCAGATGGTTTGTGCTGTTGATATTTTTTGGTATATGACTCATCTTCCGGATAACATTGTTTACATCCCATAACCTTATGTAGCAGACATTCAAAATCAGCGTAAATTGTAAATGGCAACTTCATCGTAAATTGATAGTTTTTAAATTCAACGTATGTATCTTTCGGTGGCATTTCTATCTTAACAGCTTCGTGAGTGGAACAATCTTTTTCGTGTTTATCTAATGCACTTTGTGAGTAAAAATATAACAAGCATCTATCACATAAGTATTTTCGAGCTCTCCATTTAGTTATTTGATTTAACAAAAGAGACACTGACCAAAGCTTAAAACTTTACTTTATTTTAAATTATAATTTGTAACTGTTTCGGATATCTAGCATATCCTTGGTCAGTGTCTCTTTTGTTAAAACAATTAATCCAAAGCCATGAATAGTCTTATTAGTTATTTGACTGCTTACTAATCTACTTAGATCTTTAATCCAACAATAGTGTGTTTTAACTTGGTCTTTATTTTGTTCTTTTACATATAATAAATTCACATGGATGTCTTTCTTGTTTTTAGTATGATATAAAACGTATACTGTATATTTTCCATCATCACTATATGTATAAACGTTAAATGATATATTGAGCCGTCTTTCAATTTTTGGGATGTCACTTAGTTTTACAGGAAAATGAATATCTTTTAATATTGTTTTTAAGTTTTTAACAACTTGCTTGTACTTTGGTGGTCGTTGAGGATCTTTTTCAACAGGATGTAATGCAGAAGCTATTGAATATAAGAAACACTTTTCATCTTTATTCTTTACATTGATAACTGCTTGTTTTCTTTTGATTTCCTTTGGTAGTTCTATATATGATGATCCTCTATATGGTGCATATTTATTAAGAGCTAACTCTAAGTAGTTTATATTTGTAAGAGTCCATCCAGAACCTTTAGCTTGGAACTCATCCATTCTTGCTCGTAATATTTGTTTAGCATTACTTATGAATTCTTTTAGATTGGTTGATTGGAATACCTCTTTGTTATTAATGTTGAAGTAAATGTCTTGAATCTCTTTACCTTTCTTATATTGGCAGCTTATTAGGAGATTGGCCTTTAACGATCCATGTTTTTGTAAGCTGATGTTCAATCTATTTATTAAAGCCTTTGATGTTGAATTGATATATAGTTCTAGAGGATCATGTTCTTTATAAGTTGTTATAAATCTTCATGTTTCTAATCTTGATTTGAATGCTGTGCTTTTAAGTTTTACATCGATTGGTTGTGATTCAACTTTGATTCTTGGTTCTTCAATTACTTCTTGTTTAAAGGGAAATATATCTCTAATCTGCCTTCTGCTTTGTTCATCATCATGTTGTTTAAGAAGGTCTATCAGTTCTGCTTTTCTTAATCGGGAGTATCTTCTGATTCCCCTCTCTTTACATTGGCGCCTTAACTCTACTACAGTAAATTTATTATAATTATTCATCTTATTTATTATATAGAAAATCTTCGTTAGTACTCTTCACCGGGTTATTTCAGTTCATTTTCATTTGTCCTAGTACAACGCTTAACATTGTACACTCCTGCCATTGTCTACATATTAAGCGTTGTATTAGAACACGGCTTTCATGGGATTAACCCATCAAAGTCACATATACACATTTAAAACTGAATCATTTTTGTAAACTTACTCATCATCATCAGCATCATCATAATCATCACTACCATATTTGTATTCATCATCACTACTCAAATCAGATGTTTTTTGTTGCATTACTAATAACTCTTTTTCCTTTAACAGTATTTGCTTCTCTAGTAGTGTTGCTAAGAGTTTAAGATCATGATGAATTAGTTCAAGTCTATCATGTAATAAATCAAAATCTTTCTCCATATTTGTTATATAGAAAACCAACAAAAATGAAATAAATTTAAAAATCTAAGAATAAAAACAAACATGACTAGTGCTAAGGAAATATTATCTTACAAACCTATATTTGATTGTGTATGTAAATATTTAGATATTGGTGGTTATAATGATAAAGACAAAATAAATTTAGCGTGTCCATAGGTATGTTAGATCATTTGTTCAAGAAGGCCACTAAAGAAAACAACTCATTTCTTACGCAAAACATTCTCTATGCGAACGTTATGAACTTGTCTGATGAAATATTAGATTCACTGACTGATGAACAATGGCTATCTATAGGCTATGATGATTATGAGGAGGAATATAACTATGATCACATTACAGAAGACTTCATACGCAAATATCTTTCAAAAGTTAATTTGAGTGAAATATGTTTATGAAAAAATTTATCGGAAGAGTTTATAAGAGAATTAGCTGATAAAGTTGATTGGGAGATTATTTCAGGAAGCCAAGACTTATCAGAAGACTTTATAAGAGAATTTGCAGATAAAGTTGATTGGAAAGAAGTATCGTATAACCAAAAGCTATCTGAAGAATTTATTAATGAGTTTATAGATAAAGTTGATTTTGATGCTATATCTTACAAAAACGAACTCTCTGAAGCCTTTATACGAGAACATGCAGATAGAGTTAATTGGTGGTACATATCTGGAACTCGTCAATTATCAGAAAACTTTATAAGAGATTACGCTGACAAAGTAGATTGGGAAATGATTTCAATGTCTCAAAATTTAACAGAAGAATTTATTGCAGAGTTTGAAAGCAGAGTTCATTGGACTAACATTTCAACTTATCAAGACCTATCTATAGACTTTATATATGCATATAAATATTTTGTGGATTGGAGAGCTATAATAAGAAAATATCATAATAATCCCAATTTAGGTGATATGTTGAATGTAGCATTCACTGTTGCAGCAGAGGGTTAATGCATAACTAATTATCTTTTATGGCTATTATACCATAAAAGTTGTATGTTTGAAAGGGGTCCAGTGTTGGTAGACCCCCAGTTGTAACCAAATCTTCTTCTTATAAGAACGTCCGAAACTCATTACCTTTACCTCTACAAATCTCTTATACTTGGAAACAAATCAATAACAAACTCATCATCTTCTCCATCTGCATTCTTTAGATCTACATGACAACCATGCGAAATAACACAATCATACTTTTCTTTTACTTTATTGAGAAGGTTAATCGAGTTTGGGTCTTTGGTTTTAGACAGTATAGTCATATCTGGATATTTTTCTTGGAGGCATTGTAATCTTGTCTTTATATTGCACTCTTGAATTCTTCCAACCCAATACCTGTAACTCTCATAGCTCTTTACTTGTTCTCTTTTGTCTGTTTCGTACTTGTCTAATATGTTTTGTAGTTGAATAGGAGATAGATTCTTTCTAATAATAATTAGTTTGTGTACTTTTCCTGGATCTTCTGTATGTTTTGCAGCTATTGACTTGAGTTTTGATATTTCTTGTGCTTGTTCTTCGTTTTCTGTTTTTAATCTTTCCATTACTTGTTCTATCTCTTCTACTCTTGATTGCAATTCTTCTTGGTTTTCTCTATATTGTCTAAAGTCTTTTGTGTAATAGTCGATAATGATTTGATTGCATTTAAGGTAAAACTCTGGAGATAACCATCGTGATATATCTAGAATCAATTCTTTACAAACATACGTTCCTCTTATTTCATTCCATATTTCTCCTTTGCCGCCTGCTACTTTTTTGATAA
This sequence comes from Thermobia domestica, assembly GCF_964235325.1. Classification (NCBI taxonomy): domain Eukaryota; kingdom Metazoa; phylum Arthropoda; class Insecta; order Zygentoma; family Lepismatidae; genus Thermobia; species Thermobia domestica. Next base: position 113,277,957 of record NC_137467.1, read on the forward strand.
TTTTTAGACCCGGATTACCGGATTTGGAAATGTATGCTATGAGCTCTTTTGATCCTTTATTTTCTAACCAGTGATCAAACCTTTTTCCACCATCTTGACACAGTTTAGTAGCATTGAAGTATCCAGTGTTCTTATCTATAATCAGTTTAAAGTCACCGAAGATACCATACCAATAGTTATCTTTGATCTGTTCATGGCAAATGTCATTAAGACTAAGAGGACTATCCATAGTACCCATATTTATTATATAGAAAATCTTTATTTTCAGCTTCATTTTCGTTACCAGCTAGTTTTACTGTGTAAGATGAGTTTCTGAAGTTCCTAGCTTCGGAGGAATTTTGATGTTTTGTTTTGTGTCATGATGGTGTATTTTGCAACCGGAAAATCTTCCGTTCGGGGGTTTGTTTGTTCTAATACAACGCTTCGTACTTTGATGGGCTAACCCATAAAAGCAATGGTATATTTAGTTTCTCGTATTTTTATACTTAAATGTCTCTTAACTGAATAAACCTGTTAACAAGATCTATATCACTTAAATCTGTGTTCATATGCGAACCGTGCCAAGTTATTCTATCATCATATCTTTCTTTAGCTCTGTTGTATAAGTTGACAGAGTTTGGATCGTCGACGTTAAGCAGAATACACATACTTGGATACTTAAGTTTGAGTTGTTTAATCCTACTTTCGTAATTGCATGTTTGTACTCTTCCAACCCAATACTTATATTGTTCTATTCTTTCTTTTTGGCCTTGTTCTTCTTCGTCATAGTAAAAGAGTATATTCTCAAGTTGTTCTTTAGTAAGGTTTTTCTTGATAATGAATAGCCTATGTATCTTTCCTGGATCTTCTGTATATGGTGCTGCAACTGTTGTAGGATAATCAACTTTGCTTTCTAGTTCTTGATTGTACAATCGTAATTGCTCCATTTGTTGTTCTATCTCTTCTACTTTTCTTTGCAGCTCTTTTTGGTCTTCTTGAATCTGTTTAAAACTAGAAACGAAATAGTCTTCGATAATATCATAGCACTTATCATAGAAGTCTTGTGATATCCAAATAGCAATAGAGAGAAATATCTTTTTGTAGACATATGTTCCGGACATAATAACATTTGTTTATGCATCCCCTCCTTTTACTAAATATGTGGAAGAGCGACCGCCGGAATTCCGGCAGTCGGTTTTCTCATCGTAATACCTTATTAGTTCTTTAGATTGTTTATTTTCTAGCCAGTGTCTAAACCTCTTACCTCCATCTTGACACAGTTTAGTAGCGTTGAAATATCCAGTGTTCTTATCTATAATCAACTTGAAGTCGCCAAAAATCCCATACCAATAGTTGTCTTTAATCTGTTCATAACAAATATCGTTTAAACTAAGAGAACTATCCATAGTACTCATATTTATTATATAGAAAATGTTGATTTTTAACTTCATTTTCGTTATGTTCCTGATGGATTTGTACCTTTAGATGCGAGAAAATACATATCAAATAGGGAGCTCCGATTGGTGCTACCAAAAATGTATGAGGTTGTATGTTTGAAAGGGGTCCAGTGCTGGTGGCCCCCTTGTTGTAACCTTAATTATCAGATAATAATCTATCATACAAGCGATCTATACTGTTAATCAATTCTTCTTCTGATAGTGATGTCCAAAACTCATTGCCTTTACCTTTTTACACCTATTCATCTTAAGGGTAGCGTTTCGATACCCTTATCTCGTTCAAACTATCCTTTTATGGCATAATAACCATAAAAGACAAACATTTATATTTACACTACAACAGTACTCTTATCTATCCAACTATTATGCGAATCATCAAACCCTAACCATTTGACATATACTTTATCACCTTTCTTTCTCAACACCTTTTCCACCAAGTATTCATCTTTGTGTTTCGTCTTTAATAGTTCTGGTTCGTAAAATCTACCTTGCACATCCTCTTCTTCTAAATCTTTAATTCTATATGTAGGTGGATTAGATGGAATAACTTAACTAATAACAAATACTTCTGTTGACCAATTAGGTGTATATCCTTTCTCAAATAACCCTTTCGACTTACTTATACGAACATGATCACCTAACTTGTATTTGGGCTTAACACGCTTATATTCTTTTTGATACACTTTCTCCAATATTGTTTGCTCACTTTTCTTGCTAACTTCTATAGGTGTTAAACCAATTGTTCTATGAATTTGATGATTATACTCTTTAACTAGTGTTAGTAATATCTCTATCCATTTGTGGTTCCCTTGTGTCGTGAACCTTTTCCACATGTTCTGCTTAAGTGTTCGATTAAATCTCTCAACAACAGAAGCTTTCTTACCACTATAGGTTGAGTAGTGATTAATCTTATTTTCATCCATTAACTTCTTAAACTCTTTATTGTAAAACTCTTTACCTTGATCTGTTTGTAAGTTGCTAGGTTTTCTCGTTCTTAATATGAATTCGAATGCTTCTGTAACATTCTTCCCACTCTTATCTTTAACAGGAACAGCAAACGCATATTTCGAGTACACATCTATAATCGTTAGCAAATACTTATAACCTTTATTGATTTTGGAAACGCCTTTTAATACTCCGCTATCCATTTCTACAAGATCAGCTTGCCAAAGATCATCGATACCTTTTATAACTACACTTAATCTGTCAAAGTTTTTTCTAGATGGTTTGTGAATTTCTTCTATAATGTCTTCCCTAACACCTTTACCTTCTTCTAGTCAATCAGGCTTTTTAACGAATTGGGTTTTAGTAACACCGCATACAGAACAAATACCTTTCTTTAGATATCTTCCATTCTTTGTTTGTTCAATTCTAATGGTATCTTTCTTCGTATCTGTCAATTTCTTACACTTAACACAATACATCCTGTTTATTATATAGAAAATCAATAACTATCGCTGTTTAATATTATGCTATCAACATTCTCACCATCATCATCACTATCTTCGTCTTCTCTTTCTACATGCATAAGAAGCAATAGTAATTTACCATGTTTCAGATTTGAATCTTTAGATGGTCTAACTGCTAAATTATCATTTGTATTAAAGTGCAATGGGAAAGTTTCAACTAGAGAATCATTTAAATATATATCTATATAATACGTATTGTAAGATGACTCTATATGCATTATCCTACCTTTATAAAGAAATTTGTATGTGATAGAGAGATTATGTATTAAAAAGAACGGAGTTTCAACATTTTCTAATATCAATCGACTATGAAGCTCTATAACATAACTCCGTTTGATGAAGTTAAGCTCTTCTTTTAACTTGGCAATATCTTTTCTCACAACTGTATTATCTAACTCTGATGTCATTTTAACATTACCAAAGATATTCATATTTATTATATAGCAAACGTCTTTAGGAAAGCTCTCTCTCTATGTACATTACAACAAACAATAATTGTCCTTCTTCCATAGCAGAATTTTTATTTGGTTTAATCGCAATTATATCGTTCTTCTTAAAGTCAAAAGGTATCTCTTTAATCAAAGTATCACCCAAATATATATCTAGAAAGTATTTATCCAAACTTAAGTCCATGTGCATTATTTTCCCATTATAGAGAAATTTGTAACCATTAGAGAGATTAAATATTCTAAAGATTGGCTCCTTAACGTTTTTAGCTCTTAATCGATATAGTAGAGGCATGATTTCTTTCTGCATAATCAATCTAGTAGTATCCATCCTAACCTTTTCAATATCTTCTTTCTTGACGTATGTGTCTTGTAACGTTTCTAATGCATCTTCAAATCGTTTTCTATCGTTCTCTAATTGAGCTTCTATTGATCTAAGTTGACTTACGCTAACAACATCATTTAAATTCTCCAACAATTTTAATTTTTCTTCACTAATATCAACATCACCTTTTCTATCTTTAACATTACCAAATATATCCATACTCATTTATTATACTGAAAATGTCCATCGTAGTTTTTCAAAACATTTCTTTAACATCTCTATTTGTCTAGGTGAGCGTTTAAAATCAATATCAACATGAACATCGTGCTTTTTCAACAGATAGTACAGTACACATTTCAAGTTAATAAACAATGCTCTTTCCGGATACAGCTCCCTAAAGACCTCATGTAAGTTTTCGAACTCATTTATAAGTGTTTTCTCCATATGTTGTAATTTTAATGGTTTTTGATCGGTAAGGTGATAGTGTATTAAATAGACATCATCATAATATTTTGTGTATTTGTTTTTCTTTAGTACTTCTAGAACATCTTTTGTTGATATTAAATCTCTTGGTATATCTCTAAGTTCATCATTTAACACCTTGAGCACCTCTTCGGGAATAATTCTATCCTGTAAAGCTTGCAAACGAGATAACTGTAACTTAAATCTTTTTATAGTATCATACCATGGTTTTCGTACGCAAGCAGCTTTCGTTTCTTCACAAGTACTGTAAACCCAACCATTCTCTACAGAACAATCGTCACAAATGTATCTACTCATACCTTTTGTTAGTGACTTACTACCACAATAACTGCATTGTAATGGTCTAGAGCTATAATTTGACAACAAGTCCTTTAAGGTAATTATTGGACGTAACTTTTCCAACTCTTCTTCCGTGTACAAAACTTTTGGTATTAACCTTTTCCATAAATCGATAACATTATATACGCTGTCTTTATCTTGTAAGTCTATCTCGCTAACATCCTGAAAATACTGATAAAAATTATAACTAACTAGTGGATCTAGTTCATCCTCATGCTTCTCAAAATAATCTAAAAATCTATTGTGTATAGCTTCCATATTTATCTTAAAGCAAAACTTTTATGGATACAAACCATAAAAGCGCTTAATCATTTTTAATCATATACATAACGTCGCTAAAAGAATACCCTTGATTTAGAAGATTTAAAACCTTAACACAAAGATGACCGCATATAACTGAGTTAAAGTCTTGTATTCGTTCGTCATTGTAAAGTAAGTTTTCGGTACCAAGATATTGTACCAGTTGTTTAGGAGGAACACCACCATAAGAATCGAACACGTACTTTATGTTGTTATCTTTCCAATAGCATATCCAATGGGTACCAATGTTTTCTGATTTATCAAGGTTAACTATACCACACTCATTTACATAAGGTTTTTGTGGAAGTTCATCACTAATAAATACACCTCTAAATCGTTTTATCTTTAATTCTTTAACCAACCTTTCTATATCGAAGTTGGTCAATGGTTTTAGTTTTTTGACTTCTTTGGTTTACCTGCCCCTGCTTTTCTTCCATAGCCGTATTGTGTCTTTTTTGTTCTTCAAGTTCTTGTTTATTCTTCTTAGCATCAAGTACAGTTTTAGTAATCGCTGCTGCACCACCTGCTAATGAGCCAACTGCTCCTAAAGCTGCTAGAATGGCTGGAATTGTAAAGATAAAACCGCCAATATGCTCTTTCTTAATCTTTTTCATTTGTGCAGTAGTTAAAGTTAAATCCATTCCTTTACCTTCTTTAATTTTCTTAGCTTTATCGTTAAGTTGTTTCTTTGTTAATACATGATCAATATTTAGATCCTTTAGTTCGTTATAAGGAACACTAAACATACAACCTTTAATAGAACACATCTTCCTATTTATCTAAGAGAAAATCTTGGTTTGCAAAAGTACAGTTGTTGTTGCTCCACCAAAATCAATTAAGGAATCATTCTCATCTGTTATCCTTATCTCAAAATTATCAACCTTGTCTTTGGATATAGGGAAAATAATGGATAAGTAGGCTCGTAAATAATACTATGTTTGAACTCAGCATCTGTTTTGAATGAGGCAATAATTCCTGTTTCTCTATGTGTGTATTCTGTATCTTTAACAAACATGCCATCTGCTATATTACAGTGAACATTTATAGTATTAAACGGATGAAACTTTGGCAACTTACTTCCAATATGTGTTTTGTTCTTTTCTAAAACTTCAAAAGCATTAAACCCGAGGACAGTGCCTATACTCCCAATTGTAACATCATTACCATCAGTTTCAATTTTAACTCTATTTCTTAAATGATCTTCTGATAATGTTATGTTGATGGATTGAGATTTTAAATATTCATTAAGACTGTTTAAGCTGTATTGTCCTTCTGGTATAAAAACTTGTCTATCACCATATGAGAAACTGTTTTTTTCTGTTGTTATGTTTGGAGTTAGATATGTACTGTAAAACCCAACTAGTCCTATACTTAAATAGTTGTTCCTGTTGTCTAATTCGTAATGGAGATTCTTCTTTAAAACCGAAGTATCACTCGTTAGCTTAAATACCTTAGCCATTTATTATATAATAAATGAACGAGTTTGATTTACCTAGAAATATTCCAAGAGAGAAAGTAATCAAGTTAATAGAAGATGTCATTCGAAAGTTAGAATACAGTTTAAAGAAGAAAAAGAGAAAACTACGAATTGTTAAATATGCATACTACACTTTGATCGCGTTGTCGGTTATACTTTCTGCAACAACTGGGTTTATTAATATTTTTATACCTGTAACAATTTACTCGATATTGACAACGTCTCTTGCAACTGGAAGTGCTATAATAACAGGTTTGTCTTCGAAGTTAAACATAAGCAAAAGAAAAGACGAATATAAAACCATTGTCACTTGTATTAACTCATTTAAAGAACAGTTAGAGATGATAATAACATTAAATGGCGAAATGGATGGCGAATATATAAAAGATACGTTGCTTAAGATCAGAGAACAACTTAAAGATTTAAGATCATAAAAGACGCCCCGCTGTATTCGGAGGTCCAAAATGTTCTTAAAGGTGAGCAAAACGCTCACCTTACAGTTCATCCTCAAACTGTTTAAAAGGGGTCCAGTGCTGGTGGACCCCTGATTTTGTCTATAATAAATGAGTAAGAAAACTATTAATTGGGATGTAAAAGAGATGATAAAAGAAACAACAGCTAAGAAAAGAAATGGAGAGCTTATACCTGATGATGTTCGTTGTCTTATCGTGCGTTTTTGCTATTTAACTTCTTATTACAGCCAGGTTGGTTAAACAATAATTACTTCTACATATATTCTAAAAGCATGAATCAGCCAAAGTATGAGCAGTTAAAATATCGATTTGAGAAAGCAGAACTAAAGTTTAAGAAGCAGATAGCAACGTTCTTAAGCGGTAATGATTCTATTGTGCCTATTGATGAATGTGAAAAATACTCAGTTGTTGTGTTTGACGATTACATTTTGGAGAATCAAGATACTGTTAGAAATTACTTTACAAGAGGTAGGCATAGACATTTAGACTGTTTCTATCTTGCACAAACATATTCAAAAGTACCTAAACAGCTTATAAGAGATAACGTCAACTTCCTATGCATATTCAGACAGGATGATACTAATCTTAAACATGTGTATAATGAGTTTGTTGGAGGAGATATGTCTTATGATAAATTTAAAGAGATATGTTCAAAATGTTGGCAAGAAGATTATGGTTTCATAGTAATTGATATGACAAGGAAGGTAAACAATGGTAAGTATAGGAACAAGATAAAACACTTCTTAAACGTTTGATGTTTATTGACGTTTGACGTTATAACGTTTGACGTTTATTGACGTTTATTGACGTTCTTTGACGTTTATTGACGTTCTTTGGCGTTTATTGACGTTTATTGACGTTCTTTGACGTTTATTGACGTTCTTTGGCGTTTATTGACGTTCGTTTTCTATACAATAAATGGATGAGAAAGAAATTGATAAGAATATTAAGTTGAAGGAGTTCTTGATAAAGGGCTTCAAATCTTGGAAGAAAGAAAGAGCAGGTATATATGATAAGTTTAAGACACAAGAGCAACCTTTAATTGATGCTATTCAAACTTTAGGAAGTGAGATCAAAGAAGTAGCAGAACAAAATAAAAATCTAATAACTGAACTTGTTCCAGTTGCACATAAGACAGCTTCAATAGATCCCAGTCTACTAGAAACACCTAAAAAGATAACTTATGATAGTTCTCCAAGTAGTAGTGATACGCCTATAACGGGAGAAATAAAACAAATGAGAAAACAAATTAAAGACAAAGTGGAAGGAGTAGAACCTTTAACAACAGCACAGTCATTTGGTAAGATTGCGACGAAATATTATAGTAAAAGAAATGATGCTGTGTTTGGAATAAGAACTGTAGAAGAAGATGGAAAAATAATAAACAAGATAGGAAATTTGGAAGTTAAAGTGAATGGTGATGATTTGATAATTAATGGTAAAACTTATAAAGGAACAGAAGGTACTATGGGAATTGTTAACGACGAATACTAGTAAAACCATTGAAGATTATGATGACGATTTTGAACAGTACAAGGAAATAATAATAGACTCAGATGCTGCCTTCCAAAAATATAATCGAGATAAAAAGGTAGCATCTAGTAGAGGTTCAAAGTACATTAATATTATCAAGCCTATTTGGAATAATTATATTAAACCAACTTTACCCCCAACTCCTAAAAAGAACACGACACCTAAAAGGACTGGTGAAGGAATTAAACAATATACAGAGATACCTAAAGAATATATATGGATGGATGATGTGAGAAAGTTAATTGATCGGCTAATAGTTATAGATGGAGAAGAAAAGGCTAGTAATCATAACTTTTACAATGAGAAAGTAGGTATAGTGAGTATGATTAATAATAAGCTTTCACAATTCGTTCCTAATGATCCAAAAGGTATAGGGTATTTGATTAAGATCTTAAATACATTACCACCACGATTCTGGAATGATGAGAAGCTTGGAAAAGGATTAGTAAATGATTTGATTAATAAACTCCCATTTGAATTACATATTCCAGGTTTTAGATTTTGCGGGCCTGGGACTAAGCTTCAAGAAAGGTTAGAGAGAGGTGATGAAGGTATTAACCCATTAGATGAGGCTTGTAAAGAACACGATATATACTACAGAGACAATAAAGATACAAGGTCGAGACATATTGCAGATAAGGAACTAGAAACTAAAGCATGGAAAAGAGCATTTAGTAGTGAGGCGCCAATTGGTGAATGATTAGCTGCTTTTGGAGTTGGTACTGCTATGAATGCTAAGGTTAAGTTGGGATGGGGATTATAACTTTTTGATTGTTATTATGTATGAGTCTTTTATGGGATATACCCATAAAAGCGCTGTTTCAAGATTTTCTTTATAATAAATGGATAGTGTTGAGAGTTACGAGTTACAGTATTAAACCTAACACAAGAACATTTAATAATTTAAATGAAGCTAACAAAGATATTGAGTTTGATTTCGACGTGGGTGATGGGTTCGTACACCCACACAAAGCAGATTGTCATATGACTTTTGAAGTTGTTGGTGCATCAGCGGGAGGAACATTTGGTGCAAACGATACTATAAAACTTGTAGATAACTTCTTCCCATTCTTCTTTTCTCAAATTGAGGTTAGAAAGCATGGTGTTATTATAGATAAAATTGAACATTTACAGCCATCGGAACATTAAAGATTTCCTAGCCAGAAGTTGAATATCTAAAACAAGCAGGATTTCAAACAGATGATAAACTTGGTCTAAGAAAGGACTTTAGTGTTTTGTATCCATTAAGATTAATTCCAGGTTTCTTAAGTGATTATAAAGAGGTTATGTGGAAAGGTGGATTGAGAATAACATTTACAAAGGCTAACAACAATAACAATGTTTTGTACAAATGGGCTGGATCGGGAGCAGCTCCTCATGATGGAAAAATAACAATAAAGAGTATGGAGATAAGAATGCCTATTGTTGAATACGAATCTAATTATGAAAACAAGTTAAAGTTGAACATTCTTAAAGAACCAAAAATCATGTTTTCATTCCATACTTATCAATGTGTTCAAAAGACTGTTGTAGATTCTTTCTTGGAGTTTGATGTTACTACTCAATTTAATTCTAGACAATTTGATATGCCTGATTTCGTAGTTGTAATGTTCCAAACTGATAGAAGTGGTAAACAAACAGCAGATGCAAGTAAGTTTGATCATTGTAAGGTAAAGAATATCTATCTTAAGAATGGGAGGAATGAGGTATTTCCAAAAGAATCAAGAAACTTAGATATTGCTAACAAGGATTATTTTAAGATGTACGAAGATTATACTGCGTTTAAGAGAATAACATGTGGCAACACCGAAATGTACTATGACCCTAAAGAGTTTATAGACAACAGACCAATGTATGTGATTAATTGTAGTAAGAGAAAGAATGTATCAGTAAACGAGAGAACAAACATAAAGATTGTTGTAGACTTTGCAGAAGCTGTGGCTGCTGATACTATATGCTATGCGATTTTAATTGGACGAAAGAACTTTACATATGATTCCAAGAATGAGAAAGTAGTAGAAGAGTTTTAGATAGTTAACAAAATATCAACGGACATATAGAGATTTTAAGGGTGAGCGTTTTGCTCACCCCTTACGGTTCAAGGATCTAAGAGCCAGTATTACTGGCCCTTTATCAGTTAGCCATAAGCGACTTTAAAGGGTATCGAAAAGATACCCTTGCATCCTCAAACTGTTTTCATTAACGATTGTTTTATGGAAGTTTTTCCATCAAACGAAATTGACGAAAATGATTAAATATTTTTTGGTGAAGATAAAAATTGAAGAGTGACCGTTGATTTTCTATATAATAAATACGATGGCAAAACACTTTGATTTTTTAAACAAGCTTGGAAGTCTTGAACAGAAACAAGATGTTGGATTAAGAGAATTAGAATTAAATACAGAATATAAGGTTGTGAAAATGGAAAAGATTAAAACTAAGTTTGGAAAGAGAATTTTGTTCGAGTGTGAGGAGTCCAAGTTTTTTCTTCCACCTAGATTTACAAAACACTTAACAGATAAAATGATTGATGAGATCGTTAAAGATGGAATAAAAATCAAATACACTGGTCTAAAAGAAAACTATCCAACTGTTGAGTTCTGTATGCAAATCTAAAAAATAAACGAAAATGAACAAAGATATGTTTGTCAGAACCAAAAAATGGAGTGGTTAGAAAATGGATCCTCAAAAAAAGTTCATTCTTACTAATAATTTCAATGTAATTGTGAAAAATTTGCAAACTGAAGTTCAAGTGGTTTTTGATATTAACTGCTGTCTATTCAGCTTGAATTACGATCAGTGGACAGACTTTAAGAAGTCATTGTTTCCTATAGAGAACGAGGTTAACAGAAGATTCCATTATCAGTACCGAACTTGTAATTTTAAGTATGTTCTAAGTGTTTTATGGTGATAAAGCCATAAAACTGAGATCTTTAAACATACACAATGCATAAGGAGAAGCAGTACTTTTGAATGTCATTCGAATTTTAAAGATACATGTTTAAATAAGAGATTTATTTGAGTTTTTTGTAATTATATCCTTAGAGTTATGCAACTTATAAGACATTCGGTAGATAGAAAATTGTCTATTGATTGCCGTTTGAATTTTGAAAATCGGTTAATAAACAACGAAGATATAACAAATTCGAAATAGTATCCTTAGAGGTATGCAATCCACAATACATTCAGAAGATGGTAAGTTTATTTCTCTATCGAATGTCGTTTGAATTTTGAAAATCGGTTAATAAACAACGGAGATATAACAAAGTCGGAATAGTATCCTTAGAGGTATGCAACCCACAATACATTCGGAAGATGGCAAATTTATTTCTCTGTCGAATGTCGTTTGAATTTTGAAAATCGGTTAATTAGGGGCCGAGGTATTAAATAATAACGTTATTCGGGGGTGGAACTGCAAGTGTTGCCAACTCACTTTTAACAATTATCATATTTATTAGTAATGGGGTGAATTCATCCCGATATGTTTTAAAGCGATATCTTGAAAAATTAAAATCCTGGAACGTTCCGAAAAAATATATTGAGTTGGAGACACTGACTTTTCTTTTTTTGAACTTTAATGTTTTAGCTATATTTACCAGCTAGATGGCTATGATCAAGAAGTTACTCACCTATTCAATAGATGGTGTCTCATATCATGTAGTTTATCAATGAGTGTTGATGGGAAGGAAGGAGAGAAAAAGACTCGAGAGATATTTTTTGTGGATTCAGTGACGCAGTCTAACAGCTATTATACAACGTCATCAGTACAGCTCCCTCTGGTGAAGACAAAAAGAGTGCTTCAATATGTATATATGACGTTGTCTAACAGGTATTATACGACGTCATCGGTACAGCGCTCCCTGTCCGCTGCTAGCTAAAAGTACTGTTGAAGGAAGAGCGGCTAATGTGTATATATGTATGTTAGCGTGAGGAGAAGGGAAAGCGAGAGACTGTAAAACTCTTTGCTTCTCTGAACTAAAACTGGTTTTGTAAGCTGAATATATGTATGCGTGTCTGATGTAGCCAGGGAATCAACATACTTAACTTTAACTTATCATCATTCAGCCATCTGTGAACCGATTTCGATCAAACAAAAACTATTTTTTCAATCAAAGACAGCGCTATAAGTTATAAGTTTTAGATGTAAGTTTTTATGATTTTAAATGTCATAAAAGCATATGCGCAGTGTACAATAACTAATCTACTTTGCTCTCACCTTTATTTAAGTTCAGTGGTCAGTGGCGGGTTTGTAATTTTTGGTAGTCAGGGGTGGAGGGGGAAAGTGCGCTCGTAGTTAGGTAACCAATCTACTCATACAAGTTACAAAACACTAGTTACTAATGTGTATTTACTATTAGATGAAAAGTAAACTCAATTATACTAATTTTTCTTTTATATCAACTAATCTTGGATCATATTTAATCCACATTAAACGTATTAACTACATAAAGAGAAACTTGCTCTGAAAACACTGGTCAACAGTGAAAATGCTTCGGAGATAAAACTAATCAATTCTTACTAATTTTAGGGTGCTCATAACGAATATGAAATTAGTTTTTGAAGATTGGTTCGGGTTTCAAAGAAATACATTATCACCCGATGTGCTCTGCTGGGCAAATTAAGAATTCGTGGCAACAGGAGCTGTCTACTTATTTCAATCAACTTCCATTGTTTGACGATTAGTTTCATTGCCATCCTCAGGGATATGCAGGAGTGGGTCCTGAAGGTCTTGACACCCCGACTTGTTTGTAAATTGTCTAATTTCAGATGAAATTTTACAAATTTTAATAAAATTTAGTTTCAAATTGTATTTGGACCCCCGAAAAGCTTAGGGCCCCTCCCGAAATAAATTCTTGCGTAGTCTCTGGCTATCCATATTGCTCGCACTTTATCGCTGACAAAGAAATATCAACCACTTCACGGTTTAGTTTGTATTGAAGAGTTTGCCAGAGAAAACATGTTGTGTAACGTTATTTTGTAGTTACAATTTACCATCTCGGACGTAGTGGTGGTGAGATATTGGGCGGGTGCTGCTATTATTATTATTATTATTATTATTATTATTATTATTATTGTTATTATTATTATTATTATTATTATTATTATTATTATTATTATTATTATTATTATTATTAATCTTTCTATAACTATACTAAGCAGAAACATGTCGCGTAAATGTGTTTGCAGTGAAGAGCAAATTGTTGTTTTTAACGAAGTGAAGCGAAAAGTGGTATTTCGCTCCTATCATAAAGAAAGCCTATCACTTGTACTTTGGCTGTAAAGTGGGAGATGTGGACAAGAACTGAGCACCACATATATGTTGTAATACTTGTTCTACAAATTTGCGGGACTGGCTACACGGAAAAAGGCCATGCGTGCCATTTGCAGTTCCAATGATATGGAGAGAACCGACAGATCATACTTCAAACTGATATTTTTGCATAGATCTTCCAATTAAAGGTATATCCAAAAAAAAAAAAAGAAAAAAGTGGACTGCTATTTATTCAATTCAAATATTCCTTGAAATGTTCGTCACTGTGCCACACTCTGAAGAACTAAAGGTTCCACAACTTCTCGTACCTTATACCAGTGTTTTACCCGATGAAGAGCAAAAGGTGAACAATGTTGATCCACATTGTCAAATTCTGCTGCAGATTCATTGTCTTCCAACGATCCTAACCTCACAAAACCAAAGTATCATTATCTATTCACCAGATGATACTCAACCTGAATTAAATTACCTGGGGTTTTCAAAAAGTGGCGCAGAAGTGCTGGCATCCAAACTCAAGAAGTGGGGAGCTTATTCTGAAGATCTAAAAGTGTTCGTGCTTTGAACACGTCAGAATCTCCAAACAGTATTTTCAGTGGAAAGTGACATATTACGTTGTCACTATGTAGGCCTAACTGGTCTTATGAGTAAACTTAACATAGACGATAATCTCAATGAATGGCGGCTATTCATAGACGCATCAAAACATTCTTCAAATATATTCTGCGTAAACTTCCACAAATTGCTGAAACTAAAATCAGGTATGAATCCTTATTGGCACTCAAATTCGCTAACTCCTCAATGATCCTGAATTTGATGCAGTGTTAGAAAATGAAGAGAGGATTGCATGAGATTCTTTCCGAACACTGGTGGATCCACGTGGGGGGCGGAGGGGGCGACCGCCTACCCCCCAAAGGTCTTCTACTTCCAGCATGCATTCGTTCTTTTCCCGGCCGATCCAATCTGTGTAACAAGAATAGTAGAGTCTAATCAAAATGTGTGGTACTTAATGGCACTTCTGTCCCTAGTTCCTTGGGACGGTTACCATAAGCCGCAAACGAGAGAGAAAGATTCATACCTTGAACAAACAGCTCTAAGAAGAAGGAAAGACGGCTCACTCTGTGAACTAAAAATATATATTTTAAAATTGTGTCCTAGAAAAAAAAAATATGTGGGGATGGAATTCAAATCCTGAAACTTCAATTACCTTTACCTTGAATAAAGAGAGATATAGAATATTCAGCACTTCTTACTGTAAAGCTTTCTGAATCTGAGATGAGACTTTTAGGTTGGTTGATTAAATTGATATGTATTTACGTCGTTCGTCAAAAGTGATGCTTTACAGAACGAGAACCAGAGTTTAAAGTTGGATCTGAACCACTGTAGTGTGTTCGATGTTCACTCACCGGGTATCAAACCACAGAACCTCATGCATCAAAGATCAAAGGTGCTTTCACTAAACCCTGTTTGGCCTAAGCTCTAAACTGCGATAAACAAAGCCACGTGGAACTAAATCTCGCTGATTTGCTGTTGACCTACCGACGCTTGTACTCCTCCGCAAAGTAGTTGATATGATTTGATTATTACTTTCACTATGAAGCTCCATATAGAACTGGTACATTATTATAAATGACAAAAATATAATACGGATTATCTAATAATACTGCAATCGAGTGTGGTTAACGAAACAATAGAAATAAACACAAAGCATGCCAGTAATTATGGCGCCTATTCAACTGTTGACTCGTGTTCTGCTTTCAAGCCCGGCTGGCATGAATCCCGGTTCCGTGAGTGTTGTGGTGAAACACCGTAAACCTTTACTCACTAAGCAACAATTGTTTACAAGCGTCATTCATTTTTTTTTTAATCTTTCGAGTTTTTTTTCTGCTACTGCTGTATCTGGACAACACGAGACAGTATTGTCAAAATACACTTGTATAACTTGCTTCTCCCCTGTGGAGAGTGGGAGTGATACATCACTAGCCAATCGTATTTGTGACAAGCGGAAGGATACAAATATTTTGTTTATCGGAGTTTAGAGCTTACGCTGAACAGGGAATAGATGCTACATCAACAAAGAACTGTGAGTTTTGAGGTTCAACACGGAAACATTCATTGTGACTTTTAATGGTATTTCATCTTTTCTTGGGAAATAATACAAGCTACAAGCTGTTATTGTAATCATATATAACAATAGTCGTCCTGATCTTCGCACAGGCCAAACCGCTTAAGCTAGAAACTTGAAATTGAAATTTGGATTTGGATTTCTCATTTAAAGTAATTTGACATGCGTTTCTACATTTTTTGATACTTTAGTAAAATGAGGAAAAGAGGTGGAAAGAAAAGGGGGCGGGGATTGCAATTATTATAATAAGATATCTAAGAATCTTTGAAGGTTAGAAACATGGAATTTCGTATATGGACTTCTCACTTAAAACAATTCAATACGTATTTAAGCGTTTTTCTATTCTTCTTCTTCTTCTTCTTCTTCTTCTTCTTATTATTATTATTATATGCCTATATCTCATAATCACTTACGGCTAGATATATGAAAGTTGCTAGTATGATTATTCATTTAAAATAATGAAACATGGATTTGAGCATTTTTTGCCACTTAACGTAGAAGGGCAAAAACAGAGGTGGGGGTTCACTAAAATATTTGTGAGGTGTTTGAATTTCGTGACAGCGTTTTAGCTCAATCTAATTCTATATGAAAGACACAGAAGGGAGAACGCGAAATATTGTGCCACAGTATCACGTAGAAGCATTTGCTATATTGTGCGAAGCCGGCGATGTCCGAACAAATTGGGGGTCTGGGAGCGAAATCCCATCTAAGCGAAGGCTACTATAATATACTTTTATTGTTGTTGTAAGCATAACTATAATTATACATGTTTCTAAATTCTGCTTTTAAGAAATTACCTAATAAAGCCAATTTCCAACCCCCTGTTCCTAATCTAGTCTAATGCGTTTTTTTCCTTACGTACCCATTTATACCACTGCAAAAGAGGAGTATTTGGACAAAATACCCTATACGGTTCTCATGGTCCCGGGTTCGATTCCCGGTGAGAGTACATTTTAACGAAAAAGGTGGTTCGAATTTCACTATAATCAGTAAGTGCACGTCTTCTTCAGCCGTCATGTCATTACCATGGAACGTTAAACTCAACCAACAAATCAAAATACCCTATGTGCAGAGGTCTAAACTTTTTGTAATAATGTCCTATATTTGTCTTCTTGCTCTCTCCTGTTTAAGTGAAAAATTCCTGGATGTACCAGAAATTGGATTCCTTACACATTCTTCTTTAAATACATCAATTGAATACAGTTCGGAGCTTTGCTTGAGAAATGAGCAACTCCATTTGTGTCAAAGTTTATTAGTCAGTGACTCCCCAACTTTTCGTGAATCCTGGGTTCTATACCAATCATAGAAATGTTTTCTTCACCTTTGATACATCAGAAGATTTTGGTACGATTTATGTAGCCGCAATCTTAACGCGCAATTAAGAAAATGTCAACAATGTTGACAAACTGAAATCATGGTGAAAAACGAAACGTAACGGAAGTTTAACATCTTGCCCTCAGGAGATGTTCTTCGCATAGCGCCAGAGATCAAAGATAATGTCCCTCTCAGAGAGGCACTGGAAAGAAATGACATGGATACGGATCGACGATCGGAACATATTCTCGCATTCTATTGGATAATGAAATTGATAGATTTGTCAAGCTTTATGCTTTCTTACGATCACTTTAGTGAAACAAAGGGAAGCTATATTTATATACACAGAGGACAAATGGGACAGGCTTCGTGGCAGATAACAGTCGACAGGATAAATACCATCGTCAATATATCATTTTCTTTTGTGTAAGTACTGTCCAATACAGCGCATCTGATAAATCGCGGTGACTAAGTGTGAAGTGAATCATGATACCGCCACGCCTCCGAAACGGAAGTGAGTATTTAATTTAAATCTAGAGAAAGAACATAATTTCATTTTTGAAAAAAAAAAAAACTTACAAATTCGGGTCATAAAATATAATCTGGGAATCAAGTTTACACTCCCCTCCAGTCCCGGATTCATATGTGTCGTCTTTTTGCAAATTGAAATTCTGGTCACTTTGAGGGTACGCTCATCTCCCAGGAAGCAAACCGCTTCCTCCAAATGATTCTTCTGGATCCGCTAGTGTTTCCGAAAAGTGGTGACGAATGTTTTGGAAAACGAGCAGTCTCAGAGCTATAAGAAAGTAGAGTTGCACCTAATACCTTCTACCAAGCAATAGGGTGTAATGTATCACTAAACTAAAAATACATATGTTGCACTCCCACATAGATTTCTTCCCAGAAAATTGCGGAGCAGTCATTGATGAACATGGGAAACATTTCTACCAAGTTATATCTATGATGGAGAAACGATATCAGGGCTACTGGAGCAACTCTGCTCTTGCCGATTGTTGTTGAACGAAAAATTTCCAGTTTTACCCTAATTTTCCCTTTTCTCGTACAACACACACACACACACACACACACACACACACATATATATATATATATATATATATATATATATATATATATATATATATATATATATATATACAGGGTGTTTCAGATAAAACGTCCAGTGCTTATAAATCCGAAACGGTTGAGAATAAAAAGACGAAACAAAAACTGAGATAGGAAAATGTCATAGGACGCATCACGTGGTGTTGTTGTGGTGACCCCCAGGGCCCTCCTTCAAGGGGGCCCAGGGGCCAACTTCAAATTTTCAAATGGGAACACATATTGAATCATACCTTATTCAATAGTACTTGAAAAACGAAACAACTTTTGTAGGAAAGAATTTTCGATTTGGGCCACCGTTTTCAAAATGGCCCCAAAAGTGGATCCTATATCAGATAAAACATCCAGTGCTTATAAATCCGAAATGGCTAAGAATAAAAAGATGAAACAAAAACTGAGATAGAAAAATGTCATAGGGCACATTACATGGTGTTGTTCTGAAGACCCCCAGGGCCCTCCTTCAAGGGGGCCCAGAGGTCAACTTCAAATTTTCAAATGGCAACACGTATTGAATCGTACCGCATTCAATAGTACTTGAAAATCGAAACAACTTTTGTAGGAAACAATTTTCGATTTGGGCCACCGTTTTCAAAATGGCCGCAAAAAGTGGGTCCTGTATCAGATAAAACTTCCAGTGCTTATAGGCCTAAATCAGAAACGGCTGAGAATAGAGAGATGAAACAAAAACTGAGATAGAAACGATGATAAAGCATATCAAGTGGTGTTGTTGTGGTGACCCTCAGGAAACTCCGTGAAGAGGGATCAGGTGCCAACTTCAAACTGATCAGGACTTTTTGCGGCCATTTTGAAAACGGTGCCCCAAATCGAAAATTGTTTCCTACAAAAGTTGTTTCGTATTTCAAGGACTATTGAATGAGGTATGATTCACTACATGTTCCCATTTGAAAATTTGAAGTTGGCCCCTGGGCCCCCTTGAAGGAGGGCCCTGTGGGTCACCACGACAACACCATGTGATGCGCCCTATGACATTTTCCTATATCAGTTTTTGTTTCATCTTTTTATTCTCAGCCATTTCGGATTTATAAGCACTGGACGTTTTATCTAATATAGGACCCACTTTTTGCGGCCATTTAAAAATGGTGGCCCAAATCGAAAATTGTTTCCTACAAAAGTTGTTTCGTTTTTTAAGTACTATTGAATGAGGTATGATTCAATACATGTTCCTATTTGAAAATTTGAAGTTGGCCCCTGGGCCCCCTTGAAGGAGGGCCCTGGGAGTCACCACAACTACACCATGAGATGCGCCCTATGACATTTTCCTATCTCAGTTTTTGTTTCATCTTTTTATTCTCAGCCGTTTCGGATTTATAAGCACTGGACGTTTTATCTGAAACACCCTGTATATATATATATATATATATATATATATATATATATATATATATATATATATATATATATATAATATTATCATGATACCATTTGAAAGCCTGTTTTATTCTGAAGAGAATGACGTATAAGTCATGATACTCAAATAAATAATAGGGCCGCGGTGGCTCAGTGGTGGAGCGTTCACCTCTGGTGCTTGGGGTCCCGAGTTCGATCCCAGTCCCCGCCAAGTGAACTTTGTGGTGGACAAACACCGTGTGCGTGGGTTTCCTCGGGTTTCTCCCGTTTCCTCCCACCTTCTTCATTCTATCATTTATTCATTACTCAGCATCACCGTCTCCTTTAGCCTTCCTGGCATAACAGTTGGACGTAAAACTCAGATTTCATTTCATTTCAAATAAAAAATAATGTTCGGATTCATTTGATTTTATAGTTATCTCACTTTCTTCCTATATGAAATTTGGTATTGTCTAGCAGAACTGAGAAATATTTTTTTCCGTCACAACTATTGTAGGTATTACAATGAAACTTGGCACATATATTACTTATAAACTACAGTCATTTTAAAGGTATATTATATTTGGGTACCTTTAGTTGGGGCCGTACCAGGGGGTGCTACATTTTAACAAAAGGACTTTTGGACGGGATATTCCCAATTTTACCTTGAATTTCCTTCTTCTTATACATCATGTACACATGCGCATAGTACCATTTGCAAGCTTGGTTTATTCTGAAGTGAATGGCATATGAACCAAGATAATCGGATGAACAGAATTGAAGCAATAGCTACTTAAGTGAAAGACCAAATAGGCTTGTTGGCTATCCAATAATTACAACAAACATTAGTCTTTTCGGGTTCGATTCCCAGTGAGAGAGCATTAAAATTCAAACGTGTTACGTGACGTCTCATATAACCTAAGTACAGCAATGAGATTCTAAACTCCAACAACCAACATCAGTAAACATTCATTTTGAAACATAATTGCGAATTTATAAAAGTAACACACATTAAAATTAAAATACCCTTTTCCGCTCTTTCATAAATTCTCCTTCTTCTTCTTCTTTGTAATACTGTGGGACGATAATTGAAGAATACATCTAAAATAAAATGATAGTTTGGTGACTTATCCATTGGCAGATTTGGTAAATGGCGGATTTGTCAATTGGCAGATTTGTCAATTGGCAGATTTGTCCATTTTCACAATTGGCACATTTGGTCAATTTCGCGTTTGGCGCATTTGGTAATTGGCAGATTTGGTAATTGGCGGATTTGTCAATTGGCAGATTTGTCCATCCTCATGATTGGCGCATTTGGTCATTTTCGCGTTTGGCGCATTTGGTAATTGGCAGATTTGGCAATTGGCAGATATGGTAGTTGGCAGATTTGGTAATTGGCAGATTTGTCAATTGGCTAATTTGTCCATTTTCGCAATTGGCGCATTTGGTCATTTTCGCGTTTGGCGCATTTGGCAACTGACAGATTTGGTAATTGGCAGATTTCTCCATTTTCACAATTGGCGCATTTGGTCATTTTCGCGTTTGGTGCATTTGGTAATTGGCAGATTTGTCCATTGGCAGATTTGTCCATTTTCACGATTGGCGCATTTGGTCATTGGCAGATTTGTCCTAGACCCAAAAGTTACACTTATGTTACTCTATATATCCGTCAAAGCGTACGTTTTTCAATATATCCGTCAAACCGTACTTCCACATTTCTGTTGTACTGTAGCTGTGCAACGATTTAGCAATAATTTTCCGGATACAATCTTGAATACTAATTTATACAAATAATCAGTAGCGGATTGAGAAAAGTACTTTGGGAGGGGTTTCTCTGATTGTTTCGTTTTCTAAAATGTCCGAATTTTATTTGGGAGGAGCTTGAAGTTTATGGGTACACGAATAATATTTCGTTTCGTTTATATATTTAGCGATAATCTTCCGAATACAACCTTGAAGATCATTTTATACTGAGAATCAGTGGCGGATTTAGAAGAGTATTTTGGGAGGGGTTTTTCTTACTAATGTTTAGTTTTTCTAAACATTCGTAATTTTCATTTGACGGGAGCTTAAAGTTTATGAGTAAAGGCATAACTAATAGATATTTCCTGTGTTTTAGACATTCCGTAATTTTGGGGAACAGGCTTCAGTCCGAAAGACTGGCCCTCTAATCTTCGCAAAACCATCACTGCTGGTAATTAGTAATAATAACGATTTAAAAACAATAAGAAAGGAAGTCGGCCAACTCTCAGTACACGCACTATTTCTACTTCACAGATGGAATGAAGAAAAGCTTTGTCAGAATGGTCGAATGCTGGGTTGAATCCCGAACTTCCCGATAGAAGCGCAAAAGCTCCACTCAGTCATGTTTGTTGTGCAGTTGTATTTATCTTAACTTAAATATATTCCGTAGTCCTTTTTTTTTGTGGTGGTGGGGTGGGGAGAGTTCCGTAATGATATGAAGCAGGATTGGCTGGTTTAAACCATCTGTTTTTTTTTTTAAACTGGTTTAAACCAAAAAAAAAAAAATGTTTTAAATCGTGTGAATTTCATGGTGACGTTTTCACATATCATACCATCCGCATTACGTTTATCTACTTTTCACCTTTTAATCAAGGGGTTCCGTGTTCAATTCTCGATCGAACCACAACTCATCTTTCAAGTGTAAACCAAGTAGCGATTCGAGGTGTCCCTCTAAGCGAAAGTCTTCTCCGTGATAACCTTGGTATTTCATAAGGATGTTAAGCCTAAACATACGAAATGAAGCCAAATTATATATTTCTACTTGAATGAATGCCTGTCGTTTTATAAAGAAGTCAAGGTTGCTTAAATATATTGATAGAAATTGGCAAAATTTATCAACTGCCTACGTAGCTTCCAACATCAGCTTGGATTTGACTTGGTTTTTATTTTATTGAATTATATCTACATACCAAGTTTGTAATTTAATACCTCAGTTTCAGTGTAGTGATTATGATACGTTGGCCTTAAAATTTTACATACAAATACATTTAAAGTAATAACTGGATTTTCCCAATGGCTAAGGCGGGAGTTTCCTGATTTGTATATAATTCTGTATAACATTTTTACTTGTGTAACTGTTTATCTTTTTGTCCTTCTGAAATGACTCTTGACAATTATATTAACAGGTAGGCCTATGTAAAGATCAGTACAGCGTATTTTTATCAGGAATCCTTCGTAAGTGAGTCGGCAATAGCGTTTGTAACCAATTAGTCCCGGGTTCGTGTCCAAATGGACAATTTCTTCTGGATGTAAGCCGAGAAACGGTTTGGATTCCGCTTTAGCTTATGTGACCCCTTCCAGCATAACCTTGTTGTTGCATAATAACACCAAGGCGAAACAAGCAAATTTCTGTCCATATCTAATATAAATACATAGAATAACTTATTTAAACCAAAAAAAAAAAAAAAAACTTTTTTCAATAAAAACCATGGTTTTTGCCAACCTTGATATGAAGGGTGTGAGCCAAGAACATGGTAACCAACAAATTTTCAATTGCTGAGTTATGCAGCAGATAGATAGCAACGCATACCGCTTCGTTTAGTCCTTCATGTATAGTCTTATGTGAAAAATCAGCTTTCCGACTTTCAAAATGGATTGTGCAGCAGAAAATATCTAATTTCTTAAAATAGTAAAATTGTGGGTTATCATGTTCATGCCTCACACCCTTCATATGTTGAATCCCTCTTGTTAAAGTTCAGAAAACTTGAGAACTGAGTAAACCGTAATGGTGCTTATACAAAACTATAGAATTTCAAGAATATACAGAACCAAAAGCTCTAGATGTGCAACCTTTAAGTGTATCATATAAATCTAAGTATTTCTCTTATGTTTTATTTTAATTTTATTTTGTTCCAAAAAGAGGGTATGGAATATTTTGAACCAATAAATAAATAAATAAATAAATAAATAAATAAAAAGAACGAAAAATGCGAATCGTGTGAACTTCACGGTGACGTTTCCACACATCAAACAATGCATTAGTTTTATTTCCTTTTCACCTTTTGATCAAGGTGTCCCATGTTCAATTCTCGGTTGAACCACAACCCTTCTTTCATGCGTAAACAAAGTAGCGGTTTGGATGTAACTTTAAGCGAAAGTTTTCTTCTTGATAACCTCGGTATTACGTAGGAATGTTAAGCCTGAACATACAAAACGAAACCGAATTGAATATTTCTGCATACCTGAATGCCTGTTGTTTTATAAAGAAGCCAAGGTTGCTTAAATATATTGATAGAAGTTGGCATATTTTATCGATTGCCTACGTAGCTTCCAACGTTAGATTGGATTGGACTTTCAATGATATGTACGTACTAAATTTGTAATTTAATACCTCAGTTTTAGCGTACTGATTATGATACGTTGACCTTTAAAGTTTACACGCAAAGCAATAACAGGATTTTCCCGTTATTGTTTTACATTTAGAGTAATGACGGGATTTTCCCAATGGCTAGGGCGGAAGTTTCCCAATTTAAGAAATTTACTGACCGGACTTCTTTAAACTTATGTGACCTCTACCAGCATAACCCCGTTGTTGCATAATAACACCAAGGCGAAACAAACTTATTTCTGTCAATATGTAATATAAATACATAAAGCAAAATATCTAAACCCAAAAAACCTGGTTTAAGCCAAAAAAAAGCCTAGTTTAAACTCCCCCCCCCGAAAAAACGAGTTTTTGTCATTTTTTAAAACAACCATGGTTCTTCCCAACCCTGCTTACTTTTGTATATAGGAGGTTAAAAAATCTTATTATATGCATTGGTTAATCCTTTGGAATTCATAATGTAAATATGTTGAGAAGTAAAATTGTTTGAAATATATTTTCGAAATTCATGGTTTATTTTCGAGGTTTTATATTATTATCGGCATCAACCACTAATTAAATGACTTTTTGTGTTATAGAGTAGCGAAACAAAATCTGACTTATCAATTTAAAGCAGAATTTTGAAAAAAGCCTAAAATTTCCCAAGCAAAAAAGCGAAGCAGAAAAAACTGAGTTTTTTTCGAAAAAAGCCGGTCTTTTTTCGAGCCCTTGCATCTCTAATTTTAACTAGTGTGTATGCTATTCTAATTCCTATAGTTCCTTAGTGAATCACATAGATATTAAAAATGTCGTATCTTTTTCTTTCTATTCTCTCTACATCATATCTGTAAATGAACGTCCTGACAAATAAGCTACAGCGGCGATTCTGAAAAGTAAGACGATATACGCTATCAAAGTTTGAAAAGGAAATGAGTTTTTATTATAATAATGGTAATACTAATACTGCTAATAATAATTGTTATTTTTATTATAACAATTGGATTTACACCTAGGGTCCCATCTCTTATCTTGCATGGGAGGCCTGCAAGTCTGCTACGTCACTGTGTCCCTTATTCTGTATTTGTTTCTCTTTCCGTTTCGTGTAGATGTTTGCTTTTGTGCTGTAAGGCTTTTATATTAAATCTTTACATTATGTAACCTTTTTTTACAAAATTATTTTTTTAGGGGGAGAGAAACTGCTTTTCTCTGATATCTAATTCTTACCATTCATCTTGTTTGAACTGCTTAAATAAGATAATTTTGTAACTTTCGATGTCATCCATTGCCCTTACTATAATAAAATCGTCATTCTTAATAATTTATTATATTCTCTTATTTGCAGTTTGCCACACTGATATATTCGTAACAAAATTGAGGTTTGGTCCAACGCCTTTCTGATTCTCAACCACCCCAACGACCCTGTTTTTCGGTTGCGTACTATTGCAGGTGAGAATACACTTTTGGAATCGTGTATACGTTGGCCTTAAAATTTTACATACAAATACATTTAAAGTAATAACAGGATTTTTCCCAATGGCTAAGGCGGGAGTTTCCTGATTTGTATATAATTCTGTATAACATTTTTACTTGTGTAACTGTTTATCTTTTTGTCCTTCTGAAAGCACTAATTTGTTAGCCAACACATAAACAACCTAGAAACAATATTTTATGACTGATACTTTCAAGAAAAAAATTAATAATAATATAAAAATAAGCCTTTGAAACAAATCCTAGAAATTTGACAAGGAGAAAGCAGACTTTGGTAAATGAACTTCGGGGCAATTTTTTCAAGGTGATAGTGCACATTTAAAGTGTTCATATTACAAAGTGAGAGAGCACAATGGCCTAATATAGCAAAGAAAAATCGTCTTAAAGTTTTCGACTCGTCGCATATGTCATACGTTGCGCAAGTTTACCAAGTGACGGCGTAGAAGAATCAGTAGTATCTGTAACTCACATTCCAAGGTTCCCGGGTTCAATTCCCGCTGGAGTCAACGTTTTCGTTTTTTGCTTGAACCAATAAAGTAGCCACTTGTAGCTACAAGTAAAATGTTAATTCAGCATGTGTTTATAATGAATTAAAACAATAGAAATATTCAAATCAGTTGTAAAATCTTTCAATGTTCCATATTAACTGCCGACGAAATGTAATCTATTTCGTAAATATTTTGATATCACGAGTTATATTATGGTTACCACAGGCGTTGTGTAAAAAATATTCGTGACGCTTCGTGTCTACATCTGTTGACAGTGTGTGTATTTACAGGCACTGACGCAAATGGCACGAGGGATTGAGAGGGACATGTTCCCTCTAATCTTGAAACTGAGCGACTGTCCTGCTAATAATCCGATTTGAAATGTGAGTTTTGGGGAGAAATGTGATGATTTGTGCCCGATTGCCACAAAGGAAAATGAGATTAAATTAACATCCCCCCAGAATAAGCCTCAAATCTGTCCGCCTCCCAATTTTGAAGACAACTCTGCTCCCTCCATCCTCCACAGTACTGTTTTTCAATTTCATAAATATTTTAAACATCGCTTTACAAAAATATGGGAACGGTCCTACCCGTCCTCCCCCCAATGTTGGAAACAGATTTTCGCCGCTTATTGCACGGGGAATAAGGGGGAAATCTCCATTGGTTATAGTAACATCCAGTATTACCAAAGGGGATTTCCTTCTCATCCCCCTTATAATTCTCAGTCAACAGATGTAGACACGAAGCGTCAAGAATATTTTTTACGCGACTTTGGTAACCATAATATAACTCGTGATATCAATATATTTACGAAGTAGATTACATTTCGTTGCTAGTTAAGTGGAACATTGAAAGATGAACTGATTTAAATATTTCTATTCTTTTAATTCGTTATAAACATATGGTGAATTAACATTTTACTTATAGCTACAAGTGACTACTTTATTGGTTCAAGCAAAATACGAGAAAGTTGACTCCAGCGGGAATCGAAACCGGGACCCTTGGCACACAGATGCTACTGATTCTTCCACGCCGTCAGTTGGTCAACTCGCGCAACGTACGACATATGAGACAAGTCGAAAACTTTAAGACGACTTTTTCTCTGCTATAATAGGCCATTGCGCTCTCCGAGTTTGTAATATGAACACTTTAAATGTGCACTATCATCTTGAAAAAAATGGCCCCGAAGTTCATTTACCAAAGTATGCTTTCTCCTTGTGAGATTAGGGGTTTTCAAAATAGTGTATGAGCTGCTTCTTTTTAAAATAAGGCTTTATACCTATATATAAAAGCTCACTCCTTTTCCATGAGAAATTTTTGGTTAGTTGGATGATTTAGAGTTTAGCGCCCCGTTATAGCACCGAGGCTATATAAGACGTGAAGCTACAGTTTAACGTGGAGTCCAAACCGCATGAAGCTGCCACCACGAATTGAACCCGAATCTTCCGCGCCAGGGATTCATATTCTAACCATATAGCCAAGAGGAAGCTAATGAGACATCTTTGTTATGTGAATTTTGAGAAGTAAGTCTAATCTAAAAGCCAATGTCGTTTTTATAGATATTGACTATCTGCTTGTAGAGAATTGACGAAGTTGTCTGCTTGTAAACTTCTACAATTTTATCAAGGCGGGAAAGAATGTTCATGGACAAACAATGTTTTTCTCACTGTATATAACATGATATTTCAGTCATTACCGGATTTTTGCCTATTTCAAAGTGTACAGTTGAGACGAGAACTATTATTTACGCTTTTTTTTAAAAAAATTATCAGACATCTATGAGCCATCAAGCCACTTCACACATTTGCATTTATTGAAAAAATACAGGGTGTGCGGAAACTCGCGCAACCCGAACCTTAGAGCATTAGAACATTTCAGCCATAAATGCGAGTGAAATGAAACTACCACAGAAAGGAAAGCTTGTCTATGTAGATATTTTTGGTATATAAACCATAAATTGGAGATAGTTATGGCATTATTTGTGGACAAATGGGAATGTTAATGTGGGAATATATTCCCGGAAAACGGGTGAATTTTACAATACGCCATTATCACTATCGTGGGATGTCTGTATTTCGTGTCAATGCGTTGGTTTTGTTTCAGAACTATACATTCCCACCCAACCTAGCCATTGACACTACAATTATGTGACACCTATCTTCAATTCGTAAGTTTTCATCTTTCGGAAAAAAAATCACCGTATGTTTCTAACATTCGTGAAGACGAATGTTGAAACCCTCCCTATGATTTATTGTTCAACAATATCTACATAGATAGTTCTTCACTACGTACCAGTTTCATTTCATTGGCACTTACGGTTCGAAAGCTCTGATGCTCCACAGATCGGTTGGCGACTTTCCGGGCGCCCTGTATTAACTCAAGAAGTACATACAAAAGTGTGGGCATGTTCTTCGATTATAGTTTAGCCTCTACCAGGCAACATTGTTGGTAAGGCAGAAACATACCTACAAGTGTCTCAACAAACACCGGAGGCATCTAGCAAAGTGTTAGTTCGACGGCCCTGATCTAACCGTATCTTAGTATCATAGGCAGTAGACAGGGATGTAACCTCAAGGGCTGGATTTGAGCCTAGTTCTCCGAATGAAGTTTGTCTGTTAAGTGGTAATTTAAATACATTTACAACAGCAAATGAAGAATGTTTATAATAGAACGAATAAAATTGTCGGTTCTTCGCACATAAATTAAACGAAAATTAGGTTTAATGAATGTAAAACCGGAAATTTGAGTCTTATAAAAATTACCCCTTTTTTCTTTTTAGAATCCAGATTGTCGAAGAAAGTAGAACACATGATCACTTATTTTTAATTGTGAGTTTATATATTTGAATTTCACAATTCCAAGAGAAGCGAATATTCACATTACACATTTTCTGAATAAAGAATCAAAAATTGTAATACTTGAAATTATCCTCTTTGAAAAGGCTGAAGCATGTTTTCAATTAACTTCAATTAGAAGTTTATACACCATACTTAATAGTTCCAACTTAAACGAATACTCACATTGAGTTTTTTTTCTGTATAAAGAATTGAAAATTTTAATATTATCGAAATTGCTTCCTTTCCCCGATTAGAAGGTGTATTGTCAAAGACGACGAAACATAGAGTTAAAGTGCCAAATTCCACATATCTGACTCGAATGAATCCTCACATTTGTCAGTTACATAATAAAGAGTCTGAAATTATAGAAATTTCCCCCTTTTTCTAGTTTAAAGGAGCAGTTCGATTTACAAATGCATTTTTTACAAATTAAATGTCATCTGCATGTAGAAAATAATATCTTATGGTGGGCTTCACAAAAGTTTTATAATATTATATGTAATATATATAATATATATTTATAATATAGTATATATAATATAATAAAACGTAGTTTTTCCTACAAAGCTTACGGTCAGCGTTTTACAAAACGAACTAAAATTTCGAAATCAATACCATGGCGGACGAGACTGCTACAATATCTAAGCACCTTTTCTTTAATCATGGTTCCGATTCCCAAACATAAGTATGCTCATTTTCACGTTTTGTTCAATTTTGTGCTTCAAGGTATGTTCAGAAGGGCGGCATATGTGGCAAAATGAAATAACATATGCTAAGTTTGCAGAATACGAAAAATACTCAGGGCCAGTTCTAGACATTTCTTAAGTGTAAGCAAACAATATTTCGGCGCCCCCACCTAAATGACAATAAAGGAGTAGAAAGTTGTAATTGACAAAAATTCTTCAAATGATTGTTAGAATTGTAAATTTCTTCAATATTTGTAGTCTTCTTGTGAATAGTAACGAAAAATGGCGAAATTATAACTAATTGCGTACGCATGAATACTGAACAAAGTTCCTGTTTTGATAATTAATAGTATTTTTTTAAAATTAAATAAGCACAAGACACGATTAAGCTATGTACCTAAATCACAATTGAAACAAAAGTCGAAACAGAATAAAACTCACGAACCTCATGTTTAACATTATCTCAGGTTTGATTTTGACAAAGGGTATGCTCTTATGCCCGATTAAAAACATATTTACATATAGTATTTTCTAGTAATACGATTATCGTAATTAGCTTAATTTCTTGTTTTCTTTGTTACTGAAAAGTTCGTGTTATAAAGAAACTTTTTTGGCTTTCAATTTGGCAAAATCTCTTATTTTTGCACCTGTATCATGTTCATTGATTGTTATTTTGAATGGCCATCAAAGCTAGTCCATTCAATCGTTCTTGAGATATAGTTGACCTCAAATAATTCTTTATTAATTTTAGCTGATCTTGTTTAATACACAAGAAATGACAAAAGTGTGTGCCTTAATCTTTATGTAATTTGTCTTAGATCCAGTGGCGGAAATTCAAAGTCATTCCCCCAAAACGTTCTTAATCCATCCCAGGAAAAATTCTTTTCAGGACCCCTTAAGCCTATAAAACAATCCTTTCATGTCTCTTTCCAACATAGACATTCGAAATTAGGCAATGAGTGACACAATGTAAACACAAGCAGTTTCGCACTCAAGATTATTCTTCTGGGTCCGAAGATTTTTCGTTGTAGTCTACAAAATGCAAATAATTTTGTGTCTTCGTCCCCAGAAATTGTGATAGTTTTCTTGAAAATTAAAAGTTCTGGGCATTCAGACCCTCGGACCACCTCCGTCGGTGCATCCCTTAACACCAGTAACTAATAATCAAAACTCTACATTGCATTAGGACTATTACAAAATGTTTAAAAATATTTCTCCATCTACAATACAAGAGAATGGATTGATGATTGTTACATTGTTATAATACAACGAGCATGTGTATACTCTGCTGTGAGTTCTGAAAAAAAAAAAAAAAAAGAAAGAAATTTTGTTACAATCCTAATGACCTTTCGATTACAGTTTCGATTTTGATTATAATTACCCGTTCGAGTTGACTTGAGTTGAATTTGAGTTTAATATCCCGTTCAGCAGCGAGGCTATATGTGACGGATACATACTGATTAACGTAGAATCCGAACCACATGAGCTCCCGCCAGGAATTGAAGTTACCCTTTCGAGTTATATACGCATATACTTAGGGATGCGCACGAGTCGAGATATGTCTAGAATTTCGACTCGAATTCAAGTCGAGATTCGAGTCTTGAATTTTCGAGTCGAGTCGAGACTGCTCGTAAAAATCTCGACTCAATTCAACTCGAGTGTCTCAAAAAATTTTTCTATAATTTTAAATATTATCTTGAAGAAAGTACTCACTCAGAAACAGTCTTGAAACCAATTCCAGCATTTATTCCTTTAGAAAGGTACAGAATGCATAAACTTAATAGTTTATCTTTCGAGATCAAGATTTAAGTTTCAGCTCAATTCAGTTAATTGAAACTAATAATTAATGCCGTGATATTTGATTGTACTTCAAATATAACAAGAACAATAATAATATTTGATTATCTAGTTTGTATAAAACTATTATCCGTAGCCTATGTCTAGTTTGTGTAAAACTATCGGGATAAAGTGAACTTCATAAATTCTCTGAATGAACAATTGGCAGTCTATAGTAATTTCGCATAGTTATAATTATTGTGTTTTCGTTCCCTTGAACGCAATAGGGCTACATAACTTCTGGATTATTCGCTTTCAGACCTACTTAGTATCAATATAAATTCGTCCAGGCGATAGCAGCGTCACCTGCTGAGGAATGCCTTCTAGTCAGAGACACGTACGGTGCGTGTAGTATCAGTGAGAGTGCTGGCCGTGTGTAGAATGTGAAGGCGCGCGATCTATCTGAGTTTGACCAAGGGCAGGTTGTAATGACCCGGAGACTCGGCAAGAATTTCGGAAACTGCAGGACTTGTCGGGTGTTCGGGGTGTGCTGTGATGAGTGTCTTCAATAAGGGCGAAACCAAGGGGAAACGACGTCCAAACGTCGACGGGTTGGGCGCCACTACCTCATTACAGATGTCGGACTCGGAGGCTGGGCAGACTGATAAACAGGACAGGCAGCAAACTTTGGCGGAACTAACATCAGACTTAAATACTGGGCAAAGTACAAGTGTGTCTGAACACACAGTGCACCGAACACTCCTAAGGCTAGTTTTAGACAAAAACATTTCTCGTAGCAGATGTGCTGCCAAAAATCTCGTATAATATTCTATGGCATCAAAAGTATATTGTGCTTTTAGACGGTAGCATTTTGATAAGCATTTTGTCGTGACATAGCAAACAAATCACTGCAGAAGAACGCAATTATGGCTCCAAAACTAAAAACAGATATTTCAGTCATTATTTCTTCTAAAACCCTTTTTCGCACATGCTTATTATGATACAAAGGACTTTTATTGTGCAGTCATATTATATAGATCCATAGATTTTAAAATTTACAGAAGAAATTTTTAATATTTTAATAGAGCAGTGTATAAGTAATGGAAATATGGTGTGCACTTACATCTGAGATGCGTATTTACGTGGAATTATAGAAATTAAAGTCGAACCTAAAATGCACGTAATCTTCAATAAGCTGCCATAAAATTTTGGAAAGTCTGTAATTTCCACATTTTGTATCGAGAACAGAACCCAACCAACCCCTTCGGAGCTTCTAACTTGTTCCCACTACTGCTGCTACTAGTACTACTCCTATTCCAAGTACTACTACTGCCCGTTCCTACTCCTCCCCCTATTCCTCCTACTACTACTGCTACTACTCTTACTATACCTACTCCTACTGTTACTATTACTAAGTACTCCTACTTCTACTCTTACTACTACTTACTCCTCCCACTACTACTACTTGCTTCTACTACTACTACTACTACTACTTACTCCTCCTACTACTAATACACCTACTGTTACTTAATCCTCCTCATACTACTACTACTACTTATACTATGGATCCGTATAGTAAAACTACACGTTGCCAGCTGTCTTGAAGAAGACCTGTTAAAGTGAACCTGCACCGGAGAATGTAAGTGCACACCTCAAAAATGATTGCTGAAGGTACAATAAATGAAACGAGAAAGTATTTTTTTTAATGAATTTCTGTGTGGATCCGTATAGTGAAACTGCACGCTTTTAACTTTGTGCAAACAAGGATGTTCCTCATATTTTTAATCAACATAATAATAGTATCCCTACTCCAACTCATTTTTCTTTACTACAATTCAATTTCCCACACAAAACAAAGAGCATGGATATTTTACACAAAATCTTTCGCTTCCTTTTAACACACCACGGCGCTGCAATCGGAGCAGAAATGCTGGGAAAAATGCTACGAAATAGAGCAGGTTCTATTTACCAGAAATGCCATAGGATATGCCATGGCATGGGAAATGCTATAGCATTTGCTACTTTACACGGTAGGATATCGATGATACGATTTTTGCTACGATAAATGCTTCCGTCTAAAACTAGCCTAACGATGGGCCTCCGCAGCATGTCCGTGAACCTGGCCCCACCCACATCGTCACTAATTTTAAAACATATGCCAAAAATTATTGCCCAATTAGTGCTGACGACCTGTAATGTTAAAAAAATTGTGCCGTTACACAGACTTCAAAAAACAAAAAAAGATTCTGGGTGGGGCTAGCGTGAACCTAGGTTCACGCTAGCCCCACCCATTCAACCGAACGAGATGAAACCTATACCCAAAGTTAGTGTTAAATTAATGCTGTTGATACCGCATGAAAAGAAAATTAGTGCTATTATCAGAAGGCCAAAATATATTCGAAAATGTTCAATGGCGGCATCATCAAACAAAACAAAAGATTCCTGATTTTTATGATAAGATATATAGCACTAATCTTCTTTCTATGCAGTGTCATCAGCACTAATTTAGCACTAATTTTTGGCATAGTTTACAAAATTAGTGCTGTTACACAAACGTCAAAAAAGCAATATGTGGGTGGGGCTAGCGTGAACCTAGTCCCACCCACTCAACCGATTGAGATGAAACCTATGCACAATGTTAGTGTTAAATTAGTGCTGTCGATACCCCACAAAAAGAAAATTAGTGCCATTATCAGTAGGCCAAATATATTCGAAAATCTAATATGGCGGCATCATCAAAGAAAAGAATCGATCCTCATTTTTATCATACTATACATAGCACTAATTCTCTTTCTATGCGGTATCGCCAGCACCAATTTAGCGCTAATTTTTGGCATAGTTTACAAAATTAGTGCTGTTACACAAACGTCAAAAACCAAGAATATGTGTGTGGGGCTAGCGTGAACCTAGCCCCACCCACTCAACCGATTGAGATGAAACCTATACACAATGTTAGGGTTAAATTAGTGCTGACGATACCGCATAGAAAGAAAATTACTGCTATGTATAGTATGATACAAATGAGGATCGATTCTTTTCTTTGATGATGCCGCCATATTAGATTTTCGAATATATTTGGCCTACTGATAATGGCACTAATTTTCTTTTTGTGGGGTATCGACAGCACTAATTTAACACTAACATTGTGCATAGGTTTCATCTCAATCGGTTGAGTGGGTGGGGCTAGGTTCACACTAGCCCCACCCACATATTCTTGGTTTTTGACGTTTGTGTAACAGTACTATTTTTTTTATTATAGTTCGTCAGCACTAATTAGGCACTAACTTTTGTCATGTTTTTTAAAATTAGTGCCGATGTGGTTGGGGCCAGGTTCACGTGAAGACAGCCCCACCCACTTTAAATAATGGAACACTAATTTTGCAAACTAAATCAAAAATTAGTGCTAAATTAGTGCTGTCGATACTGCATAGAAAGAAGATTAGTGCTATATATCTTATCATAAAAATGAGGGATCTTTTGTTTTCTTTGATGATGCCGCCATTGAACATTTGGAATATATTTTGGTCTTCTGATAATAGCACTAATTTTATTTTTATGCGGTATCGACAGCACTAATTTAACACTAACTTTGGGTATAGGTTTCATCTCAATCGGTTGAGTGGGTGGGGCTAGCCTAAACCTAGCCCCACCCAGAATCTTTTTTGTTTTTTAAAGTCTGTGTAACGGCTCAAATTTTTTTAACATTGCAGGTCGTCAGCACTAATTTGGCACTAATTTTTGGAATATGTTTTGAAATTAGTGCCGATGTGGGTGGGGCCAGGTTCACGGACATCTCCGCAGCTTGTGAGCGTGTGTCCTCCCTCACTCCCATTCCATTTGTTTAAATTCTCCAGTCAGCTCCAACTGCAGTGGAATAAGGCTCTATGCACAATACGTTGACGCAAACCTTGTATAATGGTGCTGTTCTTTAACGTGTTGGCAACACTTTACCGTGATGACTTGCTTGCGTCTCAGAGAACAAAGGGATGTGAAGTGGCTATGATCTTTTTAAAAAAGTAGTTTCGTAAAACTTGTCATCGATATTCATTTCTATTGTTTTTGGTGTTTTGATTATTTCATCTAAATTGTAAATAGGTATAACTTAATAGTACACCTATTATCTACAAATGAATGTTTTCTAATAATATTTTAATATTACTCATTGCCATTAATAGGCGTAGGAAGATGGACACTTTGTGTCGAAGGCGCGAAAGGTTGTTATTGCGACGCCGTCACCAAATAAACGAACAAACATGTATATCGACTGTAAAGAAAATCTGTGATTCATCTTGTCATCCTCCACGGTGATGTGAAATCAACGGTAGAAATATTTTCTATAGTTAACGCAGTTTCACGGCGTAAATATTATAGTGAAAGTTAGTGAATATATAAGAAAATGATACAACTTAGTTAGAAACCATGTGAACACTCATCGTGAAAATCTGTTGCGTACATTTCTGGTCAACCAGCAAATTTAATCTTCGCAGTTAATCACGTCAACACTAATTGTAATATAATAAAAGATATGTAAAAAATGCAAATTCATTCGTCGTACTATCAATTTGTTGTTTATCAAGTAACTTCGCTGTAAATAGTACAATAAGAGGGTCCAAGTTGAAGTGACCTGGATGGAGCCTTAAATTCATCGTCGGAATAAGAAGACAAAGATAAAAGTATTTCTTCTCTATGGAATTGCTCTAAATTCCTCCCTAAAACCCCCTGTTATCAACGTGAAAAGTGGTGAAGTGTTTAGTGAACTAACGTGTGCTAAGTGGTCGTGCACCACCAATCTTAATATAGGCCGGCAATGAAAATATTATTCCATTTTAAATTAATTCTTCGTCTTTTTTATTTTTATTATTCTATATTAAATGGGCTAGAAGGTTCTGAAAATATATTGAAATCTATGTATCTATGTACTAGTAAAAGATACACGTAAGTAAGTGTGAAATGTAAATTACATATTGATCAAGTAAAACATATCTTATGTAGTGTTGTAAATAGAAAAAAACGGTTCGTATTTTTTTCAGAAATGTACGTTTTTTTAAGAAAAAAAATTGCCTCTCGTTTTTTTCTAAATTTCGTTTTTTTTTCAAATAGTCATTTGTAATGCATCTTACGTCTATTTAAGTATGAAATATTTTTATGTAGGTGTAATCATATTAAAATGCAACATAAATTAAACGCTAGATACTGATACGCTACAAATATTTTGCAATTTACATGAATATCATACCTATTAACAATTCGGGTTTCAGCAGTTTTCATCAATATCAACTAAGAAATAAAAGTAGAAATGAAATTTTGTTTTTTCGTGAATGCAGGCCTTTAATAAGTACGAAAATAATGTCACGAACAGTATAAAATTCCAATAACTTGTCTAAAGGTAAAAACTAATACTAATTTGCCTAATAGTAGTTTTCTAAATGTCATATATAAATAATTTGTCGACTAGATAAATATGATATGCAGAGCCGGCTCTACCATATATGCAGTGGCGTATTTACGATTTTGTTTCGGGAGAGGCTTTGCTAACTTTCGGGGGCATTTGCCTGAAAATGTGAAAATTCTGGAAGATATAGTAAGTAAGATTTCGGGAGGGGGGCTTAAGCCTGGAAGCCCCCCTAAATACGCCACTGTATATATGCAACACGTGCATTTGCGTGGAACGGCAAGCTTGGATGGTCCGGCAAAATCTGCCATAAGTATATTATTTAAATTAAATTTTTCTTGTTGGAAACAGACTTCATGATGATGGTAGTTACATTTACTAAGCTGACCTTCTATTTGAATACAACATTCATAAATTATGTTTAGGTTTCATTAGTTTAAGGCCACATGGACAATGCTAAAGCAAATGGTCGAATAAATCCGAGCACAAATTGCTTGATTGTTGTCAAATGCAAGAATTCAATTCTCGAATATTAGTGAATATCTGTTCCATTTAGTAAGTTATCACAGTTTTGATATGAAAGTAGTCTTGTTTTTGTCAGAAGCAAGTTCCTTATCATTGAAGATAGAAACAAGTTTTTTTAAGAAAATGTTAGAAGATGTAGAAGAAAAATCAAGAAATAAAGATAAAAGAGCTAGTTGCACTGGAATTGCAAACTGATACATTGAGATTGAAGCTCGATAGTGAATTCTATAAATAGGATTACCATCTTTCCTCTGCAGGTTCGTTTGTTTTATCTTTCACTATCATAATAGATTAACATTTAAAGAAAAAAATAGACACAACGGAATTGCATTTTTAGTAAGTATTTAAGCCTTTCTGAGTGCGACTGCACTTACCCTCACCTTTGTTGTTCATGCTGGAGTAGCATACTTAAAATCATAACTTCTAAGATTTGTTCTTTCTGGAGAAAGGGGGAGGCGGTAAATTATGCCATTGCACGAGGCGACAAATTGACTAGGACCTGAATATAGGATGTCTCAATTTGAAGTAATGCAGGGTGTTTCAAAATTAATATTAGGGTTTTGAAACTTTGTAGTATCTATTACAATTAACTTACAATTATAAATATTATATCAAATGAAAGAGCAACTCAAACAGTTTTGTACGCACGCATGTACATGTATTGTTTCTTCTGTCTGCCGTTAGAAAGAGCAAGTAGCAAAGATGGAGACTAGAGAGCAGAAAGCTTTTTGTGTTTTAATAAAGACAGAACCTGTATAGTGCAACCGTCTGTGTGAAGAATATTAAGGAGACGCTTGCAACTACGTCTTTATTGTTTGCAGTTGCTACAGGTCTAAAGCCTACATACATACTACGGTTTACGTGCCAATTTTGCAAGTGAAATATTCCTGCATAACAATGAAGATTTTCTGGATCGTGTCGTCTTCAGTGATAAATCGACTTTTCACCTAAGAGCTAATGTGAACACTCATAATGTTTGCATCTGACCGTCAGCAAATCCTCAGGAGATGGTACAATTGAAACGAAACTCCCCTAAATTGAATGTGTTTTGTGCCATATGGCGGAAAGTTTACGGGCCTTTCTCGCCTATCGACTAGATGTATGCCGTGTGACGAATGAATCTCACATTGAACACTTGTAGCAAAGACTGTTTGAGGTGCTCTTTTATTTGATGCATTTCTTATAATTGTACGTAAAATGTAATAAGTACTACGAAGACTTAAAACCCCAAAATTTATTTTGAAACACCCTACATTTCTCACCAACAGTGTTGGAACTAAGAGTGTGTAAAAAGGAGAGAAAAGTTTCGTTATAAAGTTATTGTTTACAACGATATTATTATTAGTCGAGACTATAACTACAACAACAACACGAGTTAGTAGTCAAAAAATGTAATCAAATGTATACTCGGTGGCCCAGGTGGCCAAAGTGGCACACACAGGTGTGTCACTTGTTTAATCCGCTCCAGTGTGGACAGTAATTAAGATATCGGGATATTGTTCTTGCAAAATGTGGTTGGACTATAGTTTATCATATTAATTTCTTTTTCTTCTGGTGTCGAATTTCCTTCTCAAATTTCACCTCAGTCAAAAATTCGAGAATTTTCTAATTTCGAATTTCCTTTACTTTCTTCCCCCTGTAGCTTCCTTCGTTGTAGAAAGACATCCTTAAGACTTGCCAGGTAGATACCTCGGATGGATACCTAACTGTTGACATCAAATGGACGGGCCTGCGCGCAGTGTTGCCATTTAGGGAAATTAAAATTCTCCTATATTTGAGCAAAAAATTAGAAATTGTTGTGTATAAATCCGTACCTATACGTCCGAGTGCAAGTCAACTTACGCCAATCGAACATTTGTACTTACTTAACAAACGAAAGTACAGATCGTTACAATGGGGTAATTAGGAGGCGCACGTAAGATTCGTATTTAGGTTCTAGCCCTTGATTTTTCTAGTTTTCCCGTACTTTTCTGTTTACCGTAATATATTTTTGGTAATTAGAAGCTTTGCCCCTTAAATATAGCCATAATACTTGTAGGATATATTAGTGGTGTACCAATGTTTGATTTAAGATAGTTTGCGTCTGTTTGGTAGCAGTGTTGCCAGCTACAGAATATTTTAATTCCAGATTTTAGGGGGAAATTTTGGAAAAATTATATGTTTTGTCTCTATTATTTCCCTCTTGTTGGCTATATCGGAACAAACGTACCAGTATCTGGAAGTCTCGTCTTTGCTCTAGTACAATGGCTGTATCTCCACATGCTCACCACTACAAAGGAAACAAGTCTCCATTTTTACCCACTCAGACAGTGTCAACACTCACTATACTGTACAAGTTTGGAGTTGTTTCTCATGTAGCTAAGTAGTTTTGTTACTTACCCACAGATGGCAGAACTGAACAATGTACATTCTTCACATATTCAATAGATGGCTCTGATTCATCCAAACCTGGGAAAAGAAAAGAAGCAAGTGTACGCCAAGATACTATAAGATGAGTTCAAGAATTTTACCTACCGATATAAGTCGAGTGTGCTGGTAAAAAGGATTGTATTTCTGTGCCAGTTGGGAATGGAAAGATCTTGAAGCAGAAGAGGCTATTATTCTTCAACTTAAAGAAAATCTTTATATATTTTAAGGAGAAACTTTCACTAGATCATTATTGGATTTTCTAACTTTTGCCAGTTACGTTTCAAAGATTGTGTGGCCCTACATATAATCACAATGTCACGTTGATGCTGCAAACAATTCACATAAAGAATATAAGGATATGCTCCAAAAATTAATTAAAGGGAAACGAAAGAGTACATGTCTTTGCGAAAATACAGACTCTTCTAAAGCGTCAGACAACAACCAGGTAAGGGTACAATAAAATTGTGATAATTTCATTGTCAGAAATAATACCTTTTTAATTTTTATTTGTGTTATTGTGTATGTGTTGATAAGGTGATGTACCAAATTATTTTGTTTTATCTCCTGGGATTCACCGTTTAAAAAATTGTCATTTCGGGTGTTATTTTGGATAGTGTTTTTTGTATATTTCGCAAGATTTTTCTGAGATTTTTGGAGTTACGCATGTAAAAATGACATTTTCGGTTTGTACAGACTTTCCACTTTCAAACAAGACCAAAATCATTACAATTGGTCAAATAATTTTTGAGATATGGCTCTTTTTCTGTCGTAGGGTGTTTTTCAGAAACGGCCAATTTGGAGAAATTCGTAACTTTTTGAACACCCTGTATTTTCCGCAGTATCTATTAAAAAGTTCTCATATTGCATTTCTGTTACTTAGACCACACTACCTTTCAGTACAAAAAAAATCAGCCAATTCTGTGATTATGAAGCAACAAATGTTCCTTCAATCTGGTGAATTCATATGGAATGACCCTAGGGTCATTCCATACGAATTCACCAGATGCATGTTGCTTCATAGTCACAGATTTGGCTGATTTTTTTTTGTACTGAAAGGTAGTGTGGTCTAAGTAACAGAAATGCAATATGAGAACTTTTTAATAGATACTGCGGAAAATACAGGGTGTTCAAAAAGTGACGAATTTCTCCAAATTGGCCGTTTCTGAAAAACACCCTACGACAGAAAAAGAGCCATATCTCAACAACTATTTGACCAATTGTAATGATTTTGGTCTTGTTTGAAAATGGAAGGTCTGTACAAACCGAAGATGTCACTTTTGCATGCGTAACTCCAAAAATCTCAGAAAAATCTTGTGAACTAGACAAAAAATACTAACCAAAATAACACCCGAAATGACAATTTTTTAAATGGTGAATCCCAGGTGATAAAACAAAATAATTTGGTACATCACATTACCAATACATACACAATATCATAAATAAAAATTAAAAAGGTATTATTTCTGACAATGAAATTATCACAACTTTACTGTACCCTTTCCTGGTTGCTGTCTGACGCTTTAGAAGAGTCCATATTTCTGCAAACACAACACATATGGCACAAATTGAACAGTTCTAGCACACCAGAAGATATGTGGAAGTACGTCACTACTGTGTAAGAATTAACACGCACATAATAGAAGGCAAACTGCTCCAATTATACATCGTTATGAACAAGGATATAACATAATAATCACAGTATGTCCAAAAAAGACAATGGTATGAAGGTACAGCATGTAGAAGCTCCCACCGAGAAATACTTACAAATACGGTACTGCTTCTGGAAGAGGGAAACGATATTGGCAGTATCTTATGCATTGATGTAATATGTTCGTCCTGTTGATGTGATGGGAACATTGATGATCTTCAAGACATGGCCTGTGAGGATCCAGCATGTGTCAGGAGTTGAGGGCCAGGTGTAAGACATAGATGGACCATTAGGATGCATGAACTGTACTTTTACATCACCATTTTCTTGTGAAACATCAATGATCTTTCCCAACCACCATTTTCCACAATAAACACAAGCTACGTACTGCTCTACTTGTAACTCAGTAACTTGTGACTGTACATGCTCCCTTTTACCCAAGTGTACATTGTGTGAATGAAGAGAACCAGAAACTCTGTGCACTTGAATTGTTAGTGAATTCGGTATGGGGATGAAACTATGATAGTGCCTGATACCACGAATTGGCTGTGTATTAGTGTACCTTTTCTCCAGAGCAATGGAAGAAGCAGATATTTCTGATGATGAAACATAC
The DNA here is from genome assembly GCF_964235325.1 of Thermobia domestica. Lineage (NCBI taxonomy): Eukaryota > Metazoa > Arthropoda > Insecta > Zygentoma > Lepismatidae > Thermobia > Thermobia domestica. The sequence continues at coordinate 113,319,604 of NC_137467.1, forward strand.
AATATTTTGATGCCAGTGATATTCTTGTCTGCATAATTGAAGAGATTTTCAGGAGTTAATATCATATTATCTCTTGGGTGTTTAAGACTGTTGTGAGTAGCCATTCGTTTCACAGTGGCACCGGTACCATCACATGCCGTTTTACCATGGCTTGTGCCAAAGAAATGCCACTCCGCCATTGTGCCATGATCTTCCAGATGGTAGCACAAATTTGTGAGGTTTTTGTAATTTTTATACTGTGCTGCTGAGCCGTCACTGAAATACACAATATGGGCCACTTCCGGAACAACTTTTCTAATATGAGCAACAATGTGTTTCTGAAATGACCAAAATGTATTTGTATCATGCTGCAAGCAGTCACTTATTACGCACATACAGAGGTGACAGACAGACCCAGAAGCATTTCTGTAATAGACCAGAAACGGATGAACCGTAGCTTGACAAGTACTCCAATGAAAACTCTGAATGGAATCCTGAATTACAACGGAATAATTTTCAGAGAAATCAGCAATAATGATAACTGTTTCTTGTGTTATGTTTTCCCTTGATATTTGCAAAAAAGTGCTCTGACATTTAGAAATGAAGTGATGAGCTGTAAGTTTTGAAAAATTGGTAACCAGTTTGTCAATAAAGTCATCCCATGGCTGTTTTATGCATGCAATAGTTGATCTGTCCGTTTCTTCCCACTGGTAGTACTTTATAGTATCTACAAGGTTAAACATTTCGGATTGCAGCAGTTCCGACTTGACAAACTCTTCTGATGGACAGTTTTTGCAGCGATGAATCATGCATTCTTCATTCTCTAATGTACAAACCAATTTTTGGAGCATACCCTTATAATCTTGTATGTGTATGGCTTGTAGCAGCAGCTTGACATTTTGATGATATTTACATACACAAACAGAATGTATTCCACGGCTTACAGTGGTCACATACCCCTTGGGACGTAACTGGCAAAATTTAGAAAATCCAATTTTTTCTGTTGGATGCTTTTCCTTAAAATATGTAAAGATTTCCTTCAAGTTGAACAATAACAGCCTCTTCTGTTTCAATTCCCTCCCATTCTCAGTCGGCACAGACACACAATCCTTTTTACCAGCACAAACTCGACTTATATCATCATGTAGATAAAATTCTTGAACACATTTTATAGTATCATTGCTTACACTTGCACCTTTTCTTTTGCCAGGTTTGGATAGAATACCTTCTGTGTTTCTGATCGTACGTGCTTGTCTAACCATGTATTCAGTTGTTTCAAAATATTCCATAGTCTGTGGTATAGTCCATGAGTTAGGAACTAGAGTCAGCATTTGCACCTTATCCGGGATGGTAGATACAGCAAATTTTCTCCTGAGCCCCTCCATCAATGTGTCACAGTCTGAACATGTGGTAGTGCACGGCGTTGGAACACTGTGTAACTCATGAGGAGGAACATGTAACAGATCTGCTGCTGTTTCAACACATTTTGCACTTAAATCTAACAGTTTCTTTTTCATGTATGGTGTACGCCTTTTTCTGGATAGTTTCTTAACTTTGAGAGGTGAACACCCAACAGCAGTGAGGGAGGTGTTCAGTCCCTCCAAAGACGTACTTGGTTCAGAAAACTCTATATCTTCAGATTGTGAAGCACATGTATCTTGTTGCTCCGTTTTATCTGCAGTAAAAATATTTTGGTAGCATGTAATGCACACTTTCTGTCCTGGTGCAATGTTCAGATTTGTAAGATTGACTTTACACAACATTTTCAGTGTTATAGTTTTAAGAGATTTCTTTCGTGGTTTATGAGAATGCAAATTCAGAGGGTCACAGCATCTTCTTTGGTTATGTTCATATCTTGTGAGATATTCTATCTTGTGACTCTCACAAATATGTAGTGAAGCAAAGTCACCTGTTTCATTCTGGACAAGTCTTGCTCTTAATTTAAGAAGTTCTTGGTTTTCTGCACTTAAACTAGACACAGGTTTCAATAGAATAATTAGGGGAAGTACAGTTGAGGTTTACAGTGGACCTTGTTCTCTAATTGGAAAGATAACTGTGATTTTTTAAAGGTAGAATGAGATATTTTTAATTGACATGCTTACTTTATTAGATATCGTCACAATACTTGTAGGATATATTAGAGGGATACCAAATCTTATTTTAAGATAGTTTATGTGTGTCTCATAGTAGTGTTGCTAGCTACAAAAAATTTTAATTCCAGATTTTAGGGGCAAATTTTGGGAAAAATTCCCTTTTTTATTTCTATTATTTCCTTCTTGTTGGCTACATTCGAACAAATGTACCAGTGTGTAACAGCCTCATCCTTAGCCTACACAGCGCACCATAAAAAGTTTTACTAGAATAATTAGGGGAAGTACAGTTGAGGTTTATAATAAACCATGTTCTGGAAATGGTAAGAAAATGGTGAATTTCCGAGGTAGAAAGAGATTCTTTTTTTTTAATTTCATGCTTACTTTGTTATATATCGCCATGATACTTGTAGGATATATTCTTGGAGCACTGCGGTTTATTTTCAGATATTTTTCGTCTGTCTGATGGCAGCGGTTCCAGCCAAAACAATTAATTCCCGCTATTAGGTAAAAAAATTCGGAAAATTTCCCTTTTCCCCTCTATTATTACCCTCTTACTGGCTACATTGAAACAAACGTACCACTATCTGAAAGCTTCCTCTTTGCCCTATAGAACGCACCATAAAAAGTTTCAATAGGATAATTAGAGAAGCTGTACCCCGGCATATTTGACTTTTGCTTCTGAGGCGTAAAAAGTGTCAAAATTTCATGTGTATGACAGAATATTTTCTTTCCCTCTTTGAATGGAAGCCAGCGACTTCAGGATTTCACTGTACCTTGTCAACACACCAAAGATTTGTTTAGGTGACTTGAGCCCATATAGCAGCAGTGGTGCTAGATACAAAAATTTTTTGAAATTCGGTTAGGGATTTTTTTGTAAATTTTCACCCCTACTTTTCCCTCAATAATTTCCCACCCGTTGGCAACACTGTAATACAATTTACACTAAATAATAGCCACATCCATTTTCTTAAAAACAAGGCCTTAACCATATCAATCGAATAAATAGTTTTTGAGCAATAAGTCACTAACTGGAAATGTAGGAAAACGCCAAAAATGACCTGGGGCCGAAAGGAATAATCACACAATTTTGCTCGTATAGGTTCAAAGAAACAAACGATTTGTTAGTTACGAGAGCTTCGACTAGAGTTCTGTTGATTATTTCAATAATCTGCAACATAAATCAATAAATAATAGTTGCCAGAAAAAAAAACAGACTTTTGAAAAAAAACATGAAAAAGAACGATGTTTTTTATTTAAAAAAAACTTCACAGAAAAAAAAACGTTTTTTTACAACACTAATCCTATGCATTTATTTTGTTTTCAGTTATCTTTTCCACGTTTCTTACATAAATCAGTACAGGAAATCTTAGCATTTTGTGTCGGTATTCATACATACTCTGTACGCCTTAATGATTGACGCGTTACGGATGGTGGGTAAGTACGAAAGCAACTTCCGCATGAGTCCATTTTGGTTTATGATTGGATTAAGAGCTGCATTTAACTTTTGTTCTAACCACTGCCACCTGTAGAGTTAAGTACTTATTTTTACTGAGCACTAAATCCGTTTTGGACAAAAATTAAGAGCCCGAACATGGGAAATCGAACCCGGCCGGTCACAAGAATGGCGCTCCGAACAACTACAGAATTCCTGCATCATTAAATTGAAAGTAGTGATTTATGTTCAGAAACGTAAAGGTAAAACATAAGTCTGGCTCGTGTTTAGAACTTTTTTTAGTCGTGCAAAATGGATGAAAGTAATGTTATTGTTGGATGCAATTAAAGCAAAGAAAGATGAAATGCAAATTTTATGCGAATCTCTGGAAAATAAAATAGAAAAGGTTACTGAATCTTTGGAAAGCAAAATAGTTGAAGTTGGTGAACAAACTAATAATGTACGAGAATCTTTAGAAAGTAAAATAGAAAGGATTAACCACTAGAGGATTAAACCAAACGTCTTGGGGGGGGCTCTTTGTTGTGGAGTGGAATATGTTCTCATAAATTACCCCCTCCAAAAAAAGAAAGGTAAAACGAATTCAGGAAAAGAGGGTAAATGATATAATTGCTACGGAATTTTCACCACAATGCCCCCTTCCCCAAGCGATATTCTGTTTACAGGCCTGGTCGTGGCTATGCTTTACTAAATATTTCGCTCGAAAAATATCAGGTTAAACATTTCTTAGAACGCTCATAATGTTTCTGTATTTTAGGAAAATGAATTAGACAAAAGAACAAAAGAACTTACGACAAGTTACAACGCAAAACTCGCTTTTTGGTGAATACCACCCAAGGCCTATCTGTCGATATAATATTGTCGTGATCTACGACAATGTTCCTGTGACATTCTAAAGTGCTAGTCCTCCTACTTTCTCCATTCCATCATTTTATTCATTGCTCATCAGCACCGTCTCCTTTAGCCTAGCCCGCATAATCATGGGACGTAAAACTCAAAAATTTCATTTTCATTTTTTCCATTCCGCCGCTTTTCGCCAGGACGAGATCGCAACCACGTTTTCAGTCGGTGCAGTGTGGATTAAGATCGTTCTGCACTGGCCACACTCGAATGCAGAGTTACAAGTATGCACAGCAGTTTTCGAATATCACGCGAAGATCTTCGTCACTGGTGGCCAAGGCTTCCAACGCAGTCCGTGATAAGAGTTTCACCTTCCTCTTTAATTCTCTTCCATTTAGAAGTACAGATTGCAAATTCAGAACTAAGGAGGGAAAACAGCATTTTTCTTCAGTTCCGATAGTTTTGTAAAGTCCGATAGTTTTAGAACGCGGAGGTGTTGCTCAGAGTTTCGTCAGTTGCACGTGTCGGCAATAGAATGTTGAGTCCGTATACGTTTAAAACTTCCGGCGCAAGACGCATTTTGAGGTCTTCTATCAACGGAATGTAGACAGTTCTTCAGTAGTAAGATGTGTCATCTGCCCTGAAGTGAGTACGATGTGTTTGTCTTTGGGTGAGACGAGGAGTTCGAATCTGCACGTCGACACTGGCAGCCATTCTGGATATTGCTTCGAAAATTGCCTTGAATTCTTCTTTGCTGTTTGAACGCTTCTTGTTTAACGCTGCGATAGTGTCCTGAATGACATCTGACGCTGCGTTCATGTCTAAATCTGTCTTCTGCAAAAGTCGATGAAGGAGAGAGTTATCGTGAGAACATCCTGAAGACAAGTAATAGTTACGATAAACTCGCTGTCGTGCATGGCAGAAGAAAGTGCCCGTGCTTTGGCTGTATCTAACTTGGATCACTTGGAACACACTGTAGAGCCTCACTTTTTTTTTTTGAAATTTCAAGTGAAATTGTAACACCATGTCGTTTCGTTCAACCCATCTCGTTTCACAAACTGTCTCCAATTGGCCACCAAGCGTAAGTTTAAGGACAGTATTACGTTTTGACGATGCGGTGGAAAACGCAATGATCTCTATCATTGTTCCCAGACATTTCCTCACGCACTATACTGACGATGACCTGAAGATGGACAAGTTGAAGCTGTGATTGCAATATGAACAGTACAGCGCGTTTGAAGCCTCCTTCTGGATCTCCTGCACTGTCCCGCGACTTTGAGAGGTCATGACGGCGCAACCATCTGTACCAATACCAACGCAGTTTTTCGGGTCGAGTGAGAAATCTCGTTGCAAAGATAGAGCATTTTTTCCAATTTTTCCTCCAGTCAGTGAGAGTTCGGGCGGTTCTGCGTCTTCGGATTCCGAGCTCGAACCAATGTCCTCATGCTTCAGCTCCGCTGATCGAAGATCAATGAAACTGAAGCAGTCTTCTCTTATCACACCCATGTGCTCGTACCTTAGAATAAAAGACAGCCGAGATGTGTGCGGAACGTCCGTAGTCTCATCAATCATAATAGAATAAAACTGACCCTCTCGCACTCGATTGACAATATTATAGACGTGATTTCTCATCCACAACCCTCAATGAGGGCATTTTGTGTGGTTTTATTGGTAAAAATTGCTCTCTTCGATGCTTTCTTCCAGTGATTCTTTAAGACATCGTTATCATAAGTCATTCTAAATTTGACCAATACTCGAAAATTGCCCTCGTTGAACTTTTCTACACCGTCACCATCGTTGGTGACCACCGTCACAATCTGAGATCCAATTATTCGCACAAGCATCTTCCCTGTGGCCTTGAAAAGCAATGCCTTGTCTTCCAAGGAATATCACATTCTACAACATTAATTTCAGTTTGTCGCGATTTAGGATTACTTGTCTTCTTGACGAGTTGATTTGATTCTCGACTGGTTTCACTGGTTCCCAGTAGTTTTTCAGAAACGTTTTTCCGACCTCAACAGCGTTAATGTACTATTATGCCTTGTTGTGAGTTTCTAAAATACCGTAGAAAGTAGCGAATTTCTTCAAAGGTTTAGTCACAAGAGTTTGGAGAGGCATGTTTATTCGATAGCCCCAACCAAACCCGTTGCAAAAAATGAGGAATATTTACAAAAAAGACCCCTCTCATGGGAAAGAACCAGCCATGGATGGTTTTCCTGATGTTATGGCCTCAAGTAAAATCGTCCTTCTTCCTGAAATTTATGATATTATGACTCGAGTTATCGTTAGCGTAAACGCGGCATGCTTAACAGACAGTTTTTAAATAGAATTTAAAGAATTAATCCTCTTTTGAAATAACGCAAGAACGATCCCTAACTTTCGTTCGTGTGGCGGTAAGCTACAAGCAGCAGCGTGTGTAATTTTAATATTTTGGAGGGCTCTTGGGGGGCGCGATCGCCCCCTCGCCCCCCTTTAATCCGCCCTTGGGGTTAACGAATTTCTGGAAAGTAAAATGTTAGAAATCAGTGAAGCAACAAACAAACAAATTGACGATAAACTCGAGGTACAATTAGAATTAGTAAGGAAAGAATGTGTGGGTAGATATGAACAAATATCTAAGGATATAGACGAGAAATGCGAGAAGATAAATGATAAATGTGAGAAAATATAGGGAAAAACTGTTCAAAACTAAAGAACTTGAGATTATTACGGTTGATTTGGGTAAATGCGAGGAAAAGGCGGACCGAGCATTCGAAAAAATTGGATTGATTGAGGGGTCTGTAAATAATATTGAAAGTAATTTAGAAAATAAGGAAAAGGTGTTCGTAGCATTGAGTGACACGACTCATAAGTTAGAAAGAAATGTCGCTATATTGCATTGTAGGGTTGATAGTTTGTCACAGAACACTATTCCTCAAGGTATTGATATAATAAATATGAATCAGGACATTGCTTTGATAAGTGATAGATTGTCAGGTTTGGAAGTAAAAGTTGATGAAACTCAAACGAAGTTAACTTCCTTAGCTGAGAGCGCTAACAAAGCGGGGAGTGAACGTAATTTGCGTAGATCAAGTGTATCGGGCGATGATAGGAGTAGCTATAAGTCCAAGTGCAGTAAGGAAGAAAGTAGTAGTTGCAACCAAACGGATTCTAGTTCCTAGACATCAAGAGATATAACACAATTGAAAAAAAAACGAATCAAAGTAAGAAAATCATATAGGGGCGATGTAAAAAATGCTAAACGGCGAATATTACGTCACGGTGACATTGAAATGTTTCCAAAGTTTTCAGGTTTAGAAGATGATGAGTCACCAACTTCATTTTTAAAGCAGTTTGAGCACGCGGCGCATGCTGTAGATTTACCTAAATCTCAATACTTATACTAGGATTTATTTTTACCGGTAATGCTCGTGAGCGGTATAAGTCAAAATTAGGTTTATTTCGTTCATTCCAGGACTTTACTGAAGAATTCAAAGCTCAATTTGCTTCGGAACAAGTTATTGCGAGTAAATTATCGGTGTTGCAATTTCAAGCGTTTAACCCAAAAACTGACGGTACCGTTACCGACTTTGTTTATAAAAGATTCAATAAGATGCGTGGTTTGTGATCTGGTATACCGGAAACATTTATTGTGAACACGATTAAACAGCTGATACCCATTTCTTACCGACGACAGTTGGCATTGTTCCCAAATTTAGATTTTAATTCATTTTTAACTGCCATCCAAAATCTTGAAGCGTTGTATTATGATAGTAGAAACATTAATGATAGGAACAGTTTTCACAGTAGAGCTGTACGTGTTAATCAAGTAGATGAAGTGCAAGACAGCCATGAGAAGTACAATAAAAAGGGAAATTATAGTAATGAAAACCGTGAAAATTTAAATAAAGGGAAGTTTAAAGGACCGAATCAGAAGATAAATTCGAACAAGAAAAGGTTTTATTGGAAGAAAGGTAAGAATAGTCATGCTGGGAGTAATGATCGTAATCAGGGTCAAGGCAACAATTACAATAATTATGAAGGTGATCATGACTATAAAACTTCGAATCAGAATGAAAGAGTTAGTTTTGTAAATAGTAATTATGATGAAAGTATGAACCGAGCACAGTCAATGCCTACATATAGTGAATCTGAACTACAATTTCAATACTTTAGCCCAAAAGTTATGTTCCCACAAAATAAAGATCAAAATTTAAACTAATGTCACTCTCCAACGCGAGTGCGGTTGGCAGAGTTGGTAATGTAAATGGTAAACAAGGTACTCAAAGTGGAAATGCACTCAAAAATGATTCTCAATGCGAGTTTGTAGGGATTGGAAGAAATGTAGTTAATGTAGTAAGCTGGGACATTGATTCATCTGAAAGTAGGGATGAAGATCAAAAGTTTAATAGTCAATGTAGGTCAGCTGAGGTAAAGGTACAGATTTTAAATCAACCAATAGTAGCCTTGTGTGACTCTGGAGCATCAGTTAGACTTTTGTCTTTAGAGGCATGGAAACGGGTAGAGTCAATAATTTCTCATGCTCACTTCCGACCAGTCCCACATGTTTTGTTGGTGGATTTTTCAGGTAAGAAAAAGAAACAGGTGCAAGATGAAACGATATTGTGTATTGAAATAGGGAAAATTTGTTTTGACGTACGTGTGCTAGTTGTTTATGACGTAAACGCTGAATGTTTATTGGGAAGAAATTTCCTTACTCAATTCAAGGCGAAAATAGATTTTGGTAATAATCCTGTTACGGTTGAGAAAGAAGGGAAAGTCGTTAACGTACCTATGTTAAGTGGTCAAGCTGACAATGTCAAAGTTACTAAAATTTTAACTAAAAGTGATATACAGCAAAAGGTAAACTTTGTGTCTCAAGCTGATAATGAAATTAATGTAAATGTTGTTAGCGACAGTTATGATGAATCGGAATGTTTATTTGAGATTGTAAATGTAGAATGTCCCATATTAAATAATTTGGTAAGTGAAAAGCGTAAATTAGAAAAAGAATGGGTTAGTCATGTTGTTCTTTCTAACCAAGCTTACGATAAAATTCGAAATTCTTGTAGTGATAAAAAAGAAATGAAAGTTTTAAATTTAGAAATTGCCAATAAAAATAAATTTTTGTTCGATTATTATTCATAACAAATTTCAGAGATTGATAGCGAGATTGGAAAATCGCATTGTAAATCGTTAGATAGAGTTGCAGTTTGTAATACGAATGATAGTCAAACAGAAAGTGAATTTGTTTCAATTTCAGAAATACGAGAAAAAGTTAAACTGTCTGATTTTGAGAAGGAAAAATTGTTCAAGCTGTTGTTGAAACATAGGAAAATTTTTAAAAATATTCCCGGAAGCTGTAATAAATTTGAGTACGCTATTGAGGTAGATACTGATCAACCTTTAGTTAAAAGGCAATATACATTACCATACAAATTCAAAGAACATATTGGCTCACAAATTGATGAGTGGTTACGATGTGGAGTAATAGAACCTTGTGTATCAATTCATTCTCATCCAATTTTCTGTGTCCCAAAGAAAAATACTGGTAAGATGCGTGTAGTAGTGGATTTAACGGTTTTGAATTCCCATGTAAAAATAAAACAATTGAAAGTAAACAAAATAGATGACTTGTTGTTGAAGTTTCAGGGTGCAAAGTATGTAACAAATATTTATCTAGTTGGAAGTTACACGCAAGTTGTTGTGTTATTAAATTATTCAATCTGAATTAGTCTTGGAGCGAGTCCAGCTCGTTTACATTTGAACATTCAGGCTGAAAAACCTATCTTCGAACATTTTGGTATTTTTACGAATGATACAAGCGAAAATGATAGTGAAAGTTGGGACAATAAACTGGTAATGGCAGATTTTAAAAGAAAAGAAGTGATTCGAAAGCGAAATGAGAGGTACAACTCACAACAGGAGAGTAAACACAAAATAGAGGTAAATGATTTGTTTTTTCTAAAACAGACAAATTTAAGTTCCGCCACAGACAAGAAAATTTCGAAGTTCTTTAATGTATTTAAGGGATCTTATCTCTGTGTCAGAAACCATCAAATTCAGAAAACGTGTTCGAATTGTTAGATCCTTTAACTGGTAAATCGATTGGCTCGCATTCTGTAGACCGACTTACGGTGTGGAAACCTACGAAATCAACTCGAAAGATTTGGTTAGATTTAGCTGATAAACACAGTTCTGAAAAGTATCACAATGTAATTTCAAGTGAGTTTAAAACTTCAGATTTAAAAAGTATTGTTGAAACTGTTCTTTGCAATGCCCTGACCACAGTACCTGTATGTTTGTCTCAAAAGGTTAAGTCAAGAAGTAATAATAAACGGATTAACGAAATTCTAGAAAAATTGTTGGATGTTGACAAATATTTAAATTTTTTGGAGCTCCTCCGTGGCTAAGCGGTTAGCGTACGCGCCTTTGGCGTGGGAGACCCGGGTTCGATTCCCGGCGGGAGCTCATGTGGTTCGGATTCCACGTTAATCAGTAGGTCCACGTCTCATATAGCCTCGCTGCTGAAAGGGACGCTAAACTAAAATCACCTCACCTCACCTCACCTTAAATTTTTTGTACTGTAAAAATCTATGTTCATCCGATGTATTGGAATTTGCGCTGATAAATTTACAAAATCCTTACCTGTTATTGAATGAACGAGTTCAAGAAATATATATATCTTATATATAAAAGAGAACGCACAAATCCTTTGTTCCCTCATCACGCTAATACGGCTGAACCAATTTCTTTCATTTTTGGGGGGTTATTAGGATTTGGACCCTAGATGGTTTTTATCATATCACTTTAATTTTTAATTACCAGTGTCTTGAGATAATTGACCATTCAAGTGTCCATAACGTACAAATCCTTTGTTAGTTCATCATAGGTAAAAATAAACGTATTTATATGCAACCCGCATGACCGTGTCACTCGGCGGGTTAACATAAATGACAGGCGATATAATGTTAACATTTACTGCAATCTACTATGGTTTTTATCATATCACTTGAAAGCGAAAAAGTAAAAATTATCTAATTAACAAGGTTTATTGCGTTCCGGGGTGACCCCAGCGAAGCGGGGTGAACGCTGCTAGTAATATATATATATTGTTATGTGTTGTTTGAGATTGTCGTTATATTTGTATACACTTTCTTTCGTGAAATCGTATTTGAGATCACTCCTCTACTCTCCACCCAGTATGTCAAAGCTGGTACGGAGTCCAACTCCATTTAAGCCTCAGTATCGAGACGTCTTAGGCTTTACTGGTTCGAAGATGATGAGAAAGTGCACTAAAAGTCTCAACAATGGGGGGGGGGAGACTCGTATTTCAGAGGTAGACCTTGTACTGGAAATCGAAACTCAGGTAACACATGAAGACTGTGAACTGAATTCAGATAGGGAGGGATATCATGACTAAATTAAAGAGACCAATTCCATCGTTACTTTTTATTTATAAGAATAGAAAGAAAAAAATAAAAATGAGAATACAAAGAATTTTACAACTCGGTTACTTGAAATTACAACTTTAGATTATTACTACATAACAGGTATCTGCACAACCCCTACATTACCAAACTGGTGTTAGAAGGTTATTATGCTAAGCCGCGATTTATTGGAAATAGTAAATTTGATAATTCGTACTCGCAACTTGCATTGGCCCAAAAGGGAAGTGATAATTTTCGAAGTGGAAACTTGGTCTCATTTTTAAGTTAAACTTTGTGTTGATTCCTAACAAGTCTCAAGTGTTTGTCCCATGTCGGGGGACTTAGAGGAAATAATTACATACCTGATCTAGTACGACGGAGCGTCCGTGACAAAGAATCCAAAGCACTCGTCGAACGCCTGCGAAGAATCACCCGAACTCGGCGAAGAACCTCACCTATAAAGCGACTTCGTCCCACGCATTTCTGCTAGTTCTGACGTCGCTCGAGAGCTACGTCACGAGTCTTGACGAGCTTGGAGAAGCTTGTTCACGCGCATGCCCAATAGTGGCCAAGACTTCTAGTTTTTCTATGATTTTCCCCCATCACGCCGGGGCTGAAATATCTATTTTACATTTACTAATACATCTCTATTTCACGCTTAGCTCCAAATACATAATGTTTTTATGTACTTATCGCTTGCGTTGTGTTTAATAAATTTACAGCCGCGACCCGGCACTGTGATTTAGGTAAATCAAAGCCAGGGTCATACAACTATTACATGCGTGTGGGTTGGTGTCAATGAGGCATCAGATTGCTAATACAATCAAAGCCTCACCTGACTCCGTTCTCCCTTTCTCTCTTTCTCTTCAACACACACAATTAGAAAAGCGCGGGCGTCTCGCCCCATAATTTGAGTCCGGCTTAGGACTTCGAAGCTTAACTGTGTAACAGTTATCCGCCGACCTTAGAGAAAAAAATGTCGAAAGTTATCTTCCTGATAAAATATATCCAAATACGGAAACGGTTATCCAAGACAAGTTGCTGGGATTTAAAGGGTTAATATAGAACGGGCCTTACTTCAGACGCTAAGGAACTAAAAGAAACGAATTACCGAGAATCTGGAGATTATGAACGAATGAATTACGAGAGAGCGGAATTGTAAGATTTCATGTGTTTTGACTATACTACGTTTAAATGCTACAATAGTTTCATTAACAAAATAGTAGATTAGAGAACCATATTTAATATTACTTTCAGTAGAATAGGTACATAGTATATACGTTGCTTTATGATTTGAAATTTGTAAAATGAAACCTTACAATTAAGGTATCCTTCTAGCTTATGATTGCTAAAAGGTTTCGTGTGAAATCACAATAGTAGATTTTTAAACCGATTTCTAACTTTAGTATTAAGCATGAATTTGAACCAATTACGAGTGCAAACGTTAGTGTCATAAAGAAAATTAAGATTTTGTGAATAAACTGATTTGCTAAGTACAATCACATTTACTGGCAATTAATGAGTGAAGAATAGTACATAATTGAATTACAGATACGTGTAACCAATGTTCTTTGTGTAGAGAGTCACATGTGTTAAATGTGATTGTCTCAGGCTAATAACATGATTCAGCAAAGAAATAAAAATGGTCAAAATTAAGTACACTCAAGAAATAGCGTGAGGCGCTTTAAAGTTTGACTGAGCTGAACAACAAAATTACAAAGGTAATTTTCCTTGTCTATAGTATAAACCAAATAGGAAACACATAATAATATAGAATAGTACACTCGACCGTTTTTGCCCTATTTCCTAAAACCTTGCGGGGTTGTGCCGTACAATTAGTGAACACAATTCATTATGTCGTTTCAATATACCATCGTATAAGCGATACTCTACTTTCCTATAGAACAAGAATCAAGTGAATGTTGAATATTTATGGCATATAAGAACAATATAACTGGAAAAGTATGTAAGTACAATGTTACACATCCTGTCATACATTTCATGTAATACAAGAATCGATTGCATGCTAAGTGCTTAAAGCGTGTATGTAATATAACTTGAATGTGGTATTGTATGTTGAATAATGAGCAACTAACGATTAAGAAACAATGCTTACTAATTTTTTCAAATTCGTCTATAAACATTTGATATTAAAAGTAAATCTAATTTTATCCAAAAATATAACATTATTAGCTATTACTATCTACGTTGGTTGCAATAAGTGTAATATATCACAATCTTACTGTATAACTCTGTCCTATACTAGTGATCAAAGTATATTATTATTATTTTTTTAATTTACTCATTTTGTTTGCTGTTTTTTCATCCTGTGTGGTATGCATCACGCCAGACACGGCAATATACAGACATTACAAACTGATTAGCGCACTTTAGCGCACCTAGGGATTAAATAGAAACAAATATGGATTCCCTTTCCATGAGAGGTTCTGTCAGCAAGAGGGAGACTTAATAGTTGAAGAACTGGCCCTATGGTTAGTGTGTTAGCCTATGCCCTAATGGCCTTCGGTAATAACGGATACAAATTCTAATAATCAGGGATGCAGTTACATTTACCATACTAGAGTACATGTTTTGAAGGGGACTGTACAAGGAGGCGCTATAAAGTTTCTTCGTAATTAGGGGGGATGTTTAGGGGGTCTATAGGTTAGTATTGTTAGTATTCTTATTCTTATTATTATTAGTGTTAGAAGTAGTATTGGTATTAGCATTTGTATTTTTATTTTATTTTTTCTTACTACAAAACGAAATCGGGGGGGATTTCTTTTGTAGTTAAAAAGGAAATCTACGAAGTAAGGTTACATCATGTTCCATCATGTTGGTGGTTCTTGTTGTTTTATAGGATAGATTTTAAACACAAAAGTTAACCACAACAAAAGCTATGGTTGAGCTAGAGGATGTTATTTTATTTTATTATTTTTTTTACACCGGAAGTATGTTCCGTTCTTTCTTTTAATTCAAATAACCTTGACTGATAACAACTATATGTTTCCGTCTGTGGTGAACTTTTCTGTTTTAAACTTTAGCACATATTGTAAGTGATTTAGTTATTCAGAGAGACATAGATACTAAATACATGGAGGTATATATATATATATATATATATATATATATATATATATATATATATATATATATATATATATATATATATATATATATATCCTGTTGTTGAGCAACAGTTGAATGCAGATATGATTAATTTCAATGTGCAGTGGGTAATTCAATAAAATACTTCCTTGTTCTTTCTCCCTTTGTTTTTGACAAAAGATAAATATACAGGGGTTACAAAAATTACGGGCTTTAACGTAGTGGAATGAGAATGTGGAGATACGATTACCATGCTCACATATGGGCTTCTTCAATTGTCTGAAACGAATCTTGTGCTTTCACTTGACCAAATAATAGGAATTTAAATTATATATCAGGCAATAACTTTCAATGGATTTGATACATTATATCGTGGTTATTACATTGAATTTGAGTTATTCCGAGTAACGTTTCAAAGTCTCTTGACGTTTGCTGGTTGGTTATTATTACAATCTTCTTATGATTTGTCACAACGCCGATTTGAAAGAGTTTTTATTCCTTTTGCTTTGAGTATTATCACTTGTCCACATTTGGTGTTTGTACTGGTTCGAGAAGAGTTTTTCACCTGTAAAAAATGAACTGACGTTTGTAAATGGGAGTCTGTCTGTAGATGGAAGAAATTTCCTTGTCACTGCAGAAGTTCATAACTTTTCGTACACAGAGAAAGTTCTGTATCCGGAGGGAGGTTCGAATTTTAGATAACTTTTGTCCACTAACAAAAAGTGATGGATCGAGAAGAAAAAAAATCGATTTCCATATCGTCCCTCTGGATCAGCCGTGGATGGGGCCGACAAGCTGTAATCTGGATCCTTTGGTATCACTAGATACTAGGGCTGTGGGGGGCCTTACTCTAGGCATCACACTGGGAAGGCAATGGATAGAGATCTGCAATCAAAGAGACTATTAGACTACATTATCATTAATGCTTTACATAATAACCTTGGCTGGTGCGGAGTACTTGTTTATATAGGATGGTCAACTGTATCTTTCTCGTAATTGTTCATTTTGTTTTTTTTTTAAATGGGGCTGACCACACATCAGTTTCGGAAAGGTATAGTGATCGATGGAACCTGCGGAGGTTACCAATATTGAAGCTATCTGAAAGTGAGAATCGAAATGTTTTTATCCAGATGTCCTGAGTGTGCTGTCCACACATCGTCAGAGTGTAGGTATAGATACCTGTTTAAATAATGTATGTGATTGTATTAATATCACAATGATGTTAAAAATCAATTTTGTACCATGAACAAATTAAACCGGAAGCCTGGAAATAAGTGTATGTGCGCTGACCACACATTACTATTAGGATGCCTCTTGTGTTTGAGCTGTGATGGTGCGAGGATGAAGATAACACCATGGTAGAACAAGTTCTTCACAAGATGATTGATTTACCTAACTTGGTCTGTTTCTTCGTGAGTGGAATAATAATGATGGAGGAAAGTGGATTATCAAATATAATTTTCATTTACTGGAGTGATTAATGGGTGATGAGTCATATGGTGAGTAAATCCAAGGTACTTTACAAGATGGGCAACACCTTGTTTGTTATTAAAATGTCTGGACGTAATTGTCTTATTGACATACATTTGCCGTATATTTTGTTTTCAGAAGTGGTCAGGTTGAGGAATAGAGTGTTAACAGGAAGTTTGAGTTGAGTCAGCTTGGCGGAAGTTAGCTTGGTATAATGATATGTGGTTTGTAAATTATCAGCTTAGCTTACGAATGTTCGGGGGTGAGGGGAATAAAGGAGGTTTTGCATCGCAACTAAGAGAGAATATCTAGTATTCTGTTACAGACGCCAGCTAAGCACTTCAGACCAGGGACATCTTAACATTGTCCGATAAGTATATTTGCATTTCTTTATAAATTAGAGGATAGGAGTGGTCAGTCGTTTGGATTGCTATGCATGAGTACAAAAAGTGTGTTGTATACGGTATTTTATACCTTGAAATGTTAACATTATCTACGTTTTTTAAAATTTAATTCTAACAAAGATAAAATTTAACGTGATGATGAAATGCTTTCAAGTAACTTAGAGAACCATAGGTCTATTAAGCAGATCTTACATTCAACAAAATTTAATTTAATTTCTTTATACCTTTGCAATTATGCCAGTTAGGAGGTAGTTCCAAAGTACCTTCAAAATTTATGTGAATTAATTGAACTAAAAACTTAAAACATCTCAAGAAAGCTGATATAAATTTGAAACATGTAATATTTCATAATTGGAATTCATTTCTAGTTTTACGCCTTATTACAACTTGTGTACGTATAGTGTTCAAGATAAGACATATCCCACAAGAGGGCATAACAAGCATTTGAGAAATTCTCAGTAACGTTCATATTTTCCACACTTGTATGCTGATTTCCTCTTCTTTTTTTTAAAAAAAAAAACAGTGTCTCACTAGATCCTTGATGATATGTTATCTCAATTCCTACTAATTTCTTGAACTAATAATATAGGATTTTTTTGTTGTTGAGCTTTGGTGCAACGTTGTATAGTTAATTATTGACAAATTAGGCCCTCAGAAGAGGAGGCAGTCTTATCTTGTGCACATTATGATTTGTTTATTATATCTGCATACTTTGTAGGTAGCTTAGTAAGAATAACAAAGTAAAAGTGTCAAATTTCTTTTAGAAGTAAATTGATAATCAAATGATTAAAAATTAATAACTTTTAACAAAACATAAAAAGGAAAATGAATACTTAGTTATCTCCAATGCAAGACACGCAGGTTCGTTCACTTCTCTCACCTGGGCAGGCGTCTGCTGAAAGGCTTCTGAAATGAAAGTTCTGGAACGAAAAATTCTCACACACAAAATAGAATTATAAATTGAACCCGGGGACTCGAATGTGTTCGTAGTGTCCAGACTACTTATTAGTCGAAATTTAAAGAACTTGTTAAAAATTTACTGGATTTAATTAGTATTTAGATTTATCTGATTTCTACACTATGCTAATTATTAGGTATAATAACAAACGAGTTTAAATAAGTTCATAACTTTGTGGTTCATGTTTTTTCAGCTTGTTGGGGTATACTTATCATCTTTTGCTCGAAGAACGCAAAGGAAAGGAAAGGGGAGACTTACGTTTCCAAAGACAATGTGGGGAGGTCTCTTGTTACCAGAAGAATTTCTTGAAGGAGAATAAAAAAAGAAGAGGGGGAAGTACTATCTCCCTGAGTTGTTAGTGTATTATCCTTGAAGCATGCGTTTTCAATTACTTCACTTCAAGTTACCAATTCGTTTAGCTATTGAGTGTTAACATAGTTTAGTGCTGAACTCTAGTGCAACGAAATCGAGGTTCGTATCCCGGGAGTATCCCATATCGATTCTTATTATCACTGAATTAAGTGAAAGCCACAACGAAAGATAGTGTCCGAAGTTGCAGTTTAACAGTGATTATAAGAAGTGCGTTTTTCATTACCTGTGAATTTAGTAAGTGTTCCCCTAAGGAAAAACAACAAACGATGTTTACTATAATTTTGAGCGTGTCACACATACAGAAAGTGCGTGAGTCGGGTTTCGATCTCAGACTTATCTGTTTCCTTTCAAAGTTGGAAGCGATTGTATAAATGCCAATAATCACCGGAAAATGGGATCATTTTGTCAACGATATTAATGTTGACAGGAATATTCCGGGTCTCGAACTCGGGACCGCTAGTGTAGATAGTGATGATATGTGGTAAACTAAGTTTTTATTGAAGGTATTTGATTCTAACCTACTTACACATAACCAATTCGATTATAAACTTGAGCTCATGCAGAGCGATAATCCAGATATAGGATAAAAGAAGTGATTCATCGGGGGATCGAACTAGAGGTCGTTAAGAACCAATTGCTCAACAGGGACTACGGTGTATCCCAATCGTGATGATTTGTCGGGCAACATTATTGTTGTTATTCGTTTCGTTGTAGTTTCATTCCCCTATCCTTAATTATTTATATATTTTCCCGTTGTAAATGTTGGTGTGTTCTTCGACGTTGACGCTACGCGCAACCATCATGAGTCCTTGATAGCAGCTGGGTTCACTCTCGTAACCTGATAAGAGGTGATTTGCTTTAGTTTTAACGCTGAATGAGAGGCGGGTTTTGAGGAACTATCCGCGGAAATTTCATTTAACAAAATGATATTTGATTAACTTTTAAGGTTTAAAAAGTACTACTTTTGTTTGTTGATTTTGACATTTAACTTATTTCACTTGAACTATTAATTAACGTCAAGTTCTTAACTTTATACCCTAAAGTTCGTATATTACTCTCACGGGTTATCTGACTTTGACTTACCGTGTGTCAACTGTGCTGTGCGCTGTTGTGATGTGATGTTTCCCACCTATCAATCAAGGCCGCTTATGGAGGGGGCCACCAAATTTGAAAGTCTCATGACGTATAGTTTTTTAAGTCTTTTGTTTGGTTTAAACATAAGGTTTATTCTGACTAGAATTAAGTTGGTTTATACCAGATTTATTAAAAACAAGTTGACAGAGCTCGAGTGTCCTTCATATGTGTCATGTAAATTGTGATGGATTCTATTATTCGATTATTGAACCTAATTACAAAATGATGTACACGTAATGATTCTCTTCCAGTGTTTTATTATTATTATTATTATTATTATTATTATTATTATTATTATTATTATTATTATTATTATTATTATTATTATTATTATTATTATTATTGTGCAAGTGATAGCGTGAGTTAATACCACTCTGCGTTGTATTATCAGCGTTGTGTACCTTTTAATCAAACCAAGCTAGGATTTTAACTTTGCCAAGGCAGTTACACACGGATGATTGAACAACACGAGTATAGTGGGGTAGTGGTAAGACCACATCTAGGAGGTCACTATAGCCCACAATGATGTTACTTATGTAACCGTTACTTTACATAATATGTCGATAGTAATATAATCAAGTTAGTTACAATAAGTGAACTAGTAGCGGGTTTGAGCCCGTTACCCAATGCAGGGAGGACATAAAAAATGGGGGCCTCGAACTACACCCAATGTCCTTACGAATTACATATAGTAGCCTTATCACTAAGTATACTAACATTAATGGTTTTACTAGCAATAGATCAGCTAACATGTTTAACTATTTACCATTTTTGATAAAGTATTAAAATAGGTGGTGTGTGTAACTATTGTGGCAGAGCCCGTATTTTATTTATCAGAATTCTTAATTTAACGATTAACTATTTATTTTTGAGGATATTGCTTTTTGTGAAATATTAAAATTGTTTGGTGAAGGAAACAACGATTACAATTGAGGTTAATGCAAGTTGGTAAAATTGTATCATTTTTGCCGTCAGCAGATAAAGTAAACAAAACACATAATTGGTAGTCTGCGAATGCAGGAAAGAAATTCATGAAATGCGTTGGCAATAACATTTATAACATTCTGTAAAAATTACGAGTTGCAGTTGTAACATGTTTGTGAACATCAGACACATTCACGGATATGTAGAAATTGCCGAGAATCGGGAAATCAGAGCATGTCGAGCGTTGCAGTTTTTGTTCTTGAAACAAGGAAAGAATTTGCTTTCCGAAAGAAAGGAGGTCACACGTGCCTGACAGCAGACGACGCCGCAGAATTCCGGAAGTCGAAATCGAAACAAAACCAGGGGACAGGAGTTCTTTGGGAGAGACATCTTATGGTTTCAGGGAGAAGTCTTATGGTTTCGAAGAGAAGTAAGACGGATTTTGAGAGAGAAGTTTTACGTCTTTCGTCGAAGTAGTTTTGAGTTCATCGCTGTTAAGTTTCTAATGTGATTCATAGTACGAAGCTAATCACAACATCGGTAATCCGATCTTCAAACGACTAACTGTCCACGTTAGTTAATCAGGAGCATTGGTTCGAGAGGCCATATCCAATGCAAACCATCTGTTGACCAGCAACGCCTGTCCTTACCGATATCAACCTGGCGATATCGAGATCAACGTAGCAACCCCGGAGTTCATCAACAGAGGACGTCAACCGAAGACAAGAGTAAAAGGTATGTGTAACTTCAAATTCAGGGTACAAATGCTCAATGCTCGATAAGCACTACTCGTCTGGCAAAGATTCTAAATATCCGTCATAATCCACGACATTTTACACTAACTACACTCTTTTAATGAGAAATATAATTGTTGTTTACTAATTGAATTTATGTGTTATCATTACGACTTAATCCCCAATAGAAATTAGCTTGATTCGAAACCTCTCACTTATAAAACAGATACTTGCCCACTCATTCTAGATGGTGAGTGGAAGGTGATCCGCTTGATTCAACTTTTGCATCCCCAATTCCAGGCACGAATTGAGCGGGTTGTCATGGTGGAGTATGCTTTGGGTTAGTTTCCCAGCAAGAGTAGTTATCAGTGATTGTTATATTAAGCCCTCCCAACCCATCCTATCATGGTGGAGATGCTGTGGGTTTCGATCGTAGTATATAGAATTAAGTAATTACCATCCTTTAACGAGGTGAGACTTGAAAGCATAAAGGAGGCACGTCAACTTGCGTATAAGAATTTGCAAAGGAAATTCAGATCCCAGAAAAAACAGATCGAAAAGAAATTTGATCAACCAAGTTTTGATATTGGTCAAATAGTCTTGATTAAGGAAATGCAAAGAGCAGGACTGCCGGCATGTTTCGGTAATCGGTATAACACTAAAGGTGTAATTATTGACAAAGTCAATAACAATTCATACAAAGTTCAGTATGAAACTAAAAAGGGTGAAACTAAAATTGATACTATAGACATAAGACGGTTGAAATTATTTGTTGGTAGTAAAGACGAAAAGTTTGGTGATATTAATCAAGTGTCAGATGGCGAAGAGTAAATTTGAAAAAAAAATTTGGAAAACATTTAAGTTATGGTTTACTGTAACTATGGTACAAATTGGGTCTACCGATGAAGTGTCAGACAGGGGGCACTTTTCTCAACCAAACCCTCAACCCGAGATTGGAGGAAATGCTAATCTCCATCAGAAAATTCCCGAATCGATAGACACTTTTTGGATTATAGTTACTAGAATTTTAAATAAATATATATATGCAATATGCAAGTACCATTAAAGATACATCGAGTTGGTGCCTAGAACATAAAGTGAAATGCTAAGTACATACAAATTAATAAATCGTTGAAGTAATCTTAAAAATATAAATAAATAAATAAATAACAA
This sequence comes from Thermobia domestica, assembly GCF_964235325.1. Taxonomy (NCBI): domain Eukaryota; kingdom Metazoa; phylum Arthropoda; class Insecta; order Zygentoma; family Lepismatidae; genus Thermobia; species Thermobia domestica. The sequence goes on from NC_137467.1 coordinate 113,341,652, forward strand.
TAAGGTAAAAGAAGTATCTTATTTTCGCACATGGCTAGAGAAAGAGTGAATAAAATATTTAATGATGTATTAAATAACCAATTATCCTATCATATTTTATCTAATTTAGATGTAAACAAATTCATAAGTACACATGACATTCTAAAACATTCAATTTATCGATTTGACATAGGAATGTTCTACCGAGTTTCATCAATTTATTTGATGAAATACCATTATAACGGAAATAATATTGATTTATTATTGAAAACGCCTATTGTTTACGAAAACACAGTGTCAAGAATGTTTAATGTGATCTCTATGGGATACTTAACTAGGAATTTCCGCATTTATTATAAATTACCTGAAGTTGTATACTTAGCTAATGGTATGTATCACACTTTGGATCGTTCCAAATGCGAATTTAAGAGCTTTTTTTATTTTTGCGAACAGATAACATTGGATGATGAAGCAAAATATCTCAATAATATTGTTTTCAATGGTTCACTAAATGGTTGTCAACAACGATCAGAAAAATATCTAGGGAATGTAGTATATAGATATACTCATGCTGGAGTATTGTATTCGTCACTATCAGAGGGATACATAACCAAATTAGGCAACCATCACGAAATTACATCAACGAAAGTAAATTTTGGAAACAATTGTTCCTATTTTATTAAGTACAGCCAATTTGATAATTTAATCTTTGGAGAATTAGCAATACCGACGAAAAAAGTAATAAATGTTAACAATAAACATCTAAATTTAATAGGAAATTGGACGCAGAGACAATTAAATTTTAGTTTACATCACGAAGAACTGAATACTCTAGCTGAAAATTTGTTAAAATTAAAAGTGAATACCACTGTACCACTATTGATAATGAAAACAAACTATATAATGTATGTAGTTGCAGCCATTATACTTGTTCTAGTAGTTTCTGTTGTTGCATTAATAATACTATATTGTAAATTGTATAAATCGTTGAGGAAATATAAATTGGAAAGTAACGAAGCATAATAATAACAACAATAATAATAATATCATTTAGTAATACACAATAGAAAATTTATTTATGTTCTAGTGCACGAAAACTCACGAAAATTTCGTAAACAATGAAGTCATTGATTGGTAAATCGTTGAAAAAAGAATGTAAACAAATGAGTAGGAGGTATCAATGTTGCATAGGAATCATGCATTAGGTACTCACCAAACAGCCATCACCAACAGCAAAGACCATCACCAAATGTAAGAACGAATTGTAGTAAAGAAAGTCTGTAGTTCATAATAGTTCATAGTACCCGACCGAATGTAATAATAGATCGTATTGTAATACTGAACCGAGCGATGTCCCATTTACGTTTGAGGTGTAAATGAAAAAAAATAAGGATAGAAATAGATGAGAATAGATAACCTAGATAAATCTAGGATAGTAATACCAAAGGAGGATAGATAAAGTCAAGAATGTCCAAGAAGGATAAGAAAATAATACTAGAAAATAATAGAAAATTAATAATAATAGTAAAATAGTTAATAATAGATAAAAATAGATAATATAAAAATAGATTAGTATTACTGTATTAAGAGTTAATGTATAGATAAGTACTACGATTATTTATAGAAAATACAGAATAATTAAATTTGTATAATATTTATATTGTGAACTGAAGGGTTAATATCTATGAATAAGCATAGAAACAACGAGAAATAGTTCACGAAGTGTACAGAAGAACGATTAATTAAAATAGGTTTAATATATTTAATGTTTATTTTCCGTGCAGAAAATTATTTTTAAAAGAAAAGAAAAGAGAGTATAATATAACATATTACTGATATAATTGGTAATAATCAATCGATATTGAGTAAAATAATGATTGGAATCATTTATTTCATCGTTGTATTTACATTGCAAGCGCTACAGGCAATAATCATATGGTAGTCTGTAATCATTTGCGTCAAGACCTTCAGTGAGTTCCGCACGCCAAGAGGTGAAAAATTGACTAAGACCCGGTGAGAGGCTAGATTTACTCTCCACTCCAGGAGTCAGCGAAGACTGCAGACGAAAAAAACGAACAGTTCCGAGCAAGCACGAATGATTACGGAAATTATCCAGCCACGATAGCTGTTTTCCAGCCAAGCGAGCAAGCCCGGCCGAGCGTAAAATCAAATATATATTATTTTAAATTACGAAAAATAAAGATATTAAATAGAATTAGCGATATTTAAGTATACAGATTATTAAAATAAGGTTTAAATAATAGAAAAACGTACGTTAGAAGACATGTAAGTGTAAATATATGAGAATATAGTGAATATAGTTTATTATTATTTTTAATGAAGAAAACGACGGAAAATACGAGATTTTAAGTGTAAAACAGAGTCTAGAGCTAACAAGCAGCTGAGTTTTACACACAGTGATAGTTTTAATGGTCTTTCACGAATATTACTTCGAAAGTAGCAAGTGTGTTAGACAAAGAAGAGAACATTATAAGCCTGCTTCAATAACACACGAATTATAGTCGCAAAAAGTGTAAGCAGACACAAGCTAGTAATAATAATTATTCAAATAATTATAGTAAATACAATTTTCTACAAATTTTAAGTAGGCCTATCCCGACTTTATCTATTTCTCGTCTATTTCAGATAAAATCCAAAACAAGGAAAATGGACATCGAAACAATTTTATTATTAACATCTACGATAGTTTTAGGGAGTATATTAGTTATAGTAGTGATTATTACATGTTATATTCTAGTAAGATTACGTAAGCTAGAGAGAAAATACGAAAAGATAAATAGTAAAGGTAGTGTAAAATCGAATATAGAGTTAGATATAAGTGATAGATACAATTCTGAAACTTACGTTTCTCCCCTCTATGCCACAATATTAAATAAGAATAAAAAACTACTTAATAACACAACACAAAGCACTGTTAACACAATATTTCGTAATTTGCCAGATTGTAGTAAAGCGCATCATAGCACTACCACTGATACTGAATTGAAGATTACACAAATAAATCACACCACTGAAGAAGATGCACACCACAAAACGCAGAAGGGACATGGTAAGACCACGGAATCCAACGTTTTCGTAATAAATTCTGGAAAACACGGAAAAACTGAAGACACGCCCGACAGACATCAACAGGGAATATTTCTACCTCTGTGATGTAATATTGTAAAAACACAGAATTTTAGTAAATTTAGTGAAACTTTTAGTGCGTTTTCGACAACGTGTTAACATTGACTCAAGGTGACGCGCAAATGGGAGTGCCAACGTGTATGCAGATTAACCTTGGTTAAAAACTGCTGAATTTGCGGATCCCGCTCAAAGTCATCTGCAGCGTTGCAAACGAACTACAGAAGAATTTTCTTCTTCTATAGTGAAAATTCAGTGTTTAATTTTTTTAAAATAAAAGTTATGGTGTGGTGTGATATATTTCAATTACTAAAGTATCACAATAAGTGAATATGCTATAATGATTAGTGAAAAGTTTTTTTTTTAGAAATGAAGAATAAATACGACTGGAAAAGACAAAAGTAACCTTTGCTAATACTGTCAGCAAGTGTCCAAGTTGGCAAGTATGGACAATGCGAGACTAAAAGAGTAGCAATGAAAAAAATACAGAGTGATTGTGCTCTTGTTATAGTTTCAGTACCACTCACGAGATGGAGTGAGTGTACACTTTTTGAATGTCTATTTTCTATGTTACATTGCAATGCAATGAAATGATTAATTGGTTATTAAATAAATATGTATATAAAGTAAATTTTGGGTGTCGGAAACGATTTATCGATTTATAGATGTTTATTTATGTGCATATATATATATGTTTATTTATTTTTCAAGTTTTATGTTTCAGTTTAATTTATTTTACATATGTTGTTATATATATATCTACAGGGTGTTTTGTTAGTTCACGATCTCCGATGAGATCTAGTTTGGACAGCGTAGCTACCAATTTTTTAAGGAGGGCCATGTGGCAGAGCCCGTATTTTATTTATCAGAATTCTTAATTTAACGATTAACTTTATTTATTTTTGAGGATATTGCTTTTTGTGAAATATTAAAATTGTTTGGTGAAGGAAACAACGATTACAATTGAGGTTAATGCAAGTTGGTAAAATTGTATCATTTTTGCCGTCAGCAGATAAAGTAAACAAAACACATAATTGGTAGTCTGCGAATGCAGGAAAGAAATTCATGAAATGCGTTGGCAATAACATTTATAACATTCTGTAAAAATTACGAGTTGCAGTTGTAACATGTTTGTGAACATCAGACATATTCACGGATATGTAGAAATTGCCGAGAATCGGGAAATCAGAGCATGTCGAGCGTTGCAGTTTTTGTTCTTGAAACAAGGAAAGAATTTGCTTTCCGAAAGAAAGGAGGTCACACGTGCCTGACAGCAGACGACGCCGCAGAATTCCGGAAGTCGAAATCGAAACAAAACCAGGGGACAGGAGTTCTTTGGGAGAGACATCTTATGGTTTCAGGGAGAAGTCTTATGGTTTCGAAGAGAAGTAAGACGGATTTTGAGAGAGAAGTTTTACGTCTTTCGTCGAAGTAGTTTTGAGTTCATCGCTGTTAAGTTTCTAATGTGATTCATAGTACGAAGCTAATCACAACATCGGTAATCCGATCTTCAAACGACTAACTGTCCACGTTAGTTAATCAGGAGCATTGGTTCGAGAGGCCATATCCAATGCAAACCATCTGTTGACCAGCAACGCCTGTCCTTACCGATATCAACCTGGCGATATCGAGATCAACGTAGCAACCCCGGAGTTCATCAACAGAGGACGTCAACCGAAGACAAGAGTAAAAGGTATGTGTAACTTCAAATTCAGGGTACAAATGTTCAATGCTCGATAAGCACTACTCGTCTGGCAAAGATTCTAAATATCTGTCATAATCCACGACATTTTACACTAACTACACTCTTTTAATGAGAAATATAATTGTTGTTTACTAATTGAATTTATGTGTTATCATTACGACTTAATCCCCAATAGAAATGAGCTTGATTCGAAACCTCTCACTTATAAAACAGATACTTGCCCACTCATTCTAGATGGTGAGTGGAAGGTGATCCGCTTGATTCAACTTTTGCATCCCCAATTCCAGGCACGAATTGAGCGGGTTGTCACTATTTAACTAGAATGTTGGCAATGAGATCAAGAGGTCGTCATACATAAGTTCAGCTTGCCACAATGAACAAGAGATAGTGATACAATATGATACTACCAATTATTTTGATAAATATCATTAATGTTCTTATAACTAAAAACATCATTCTAGAATGAGCATCAGCTTTAATGAGCATAACTGTTAATACTTGATCATAATTCAACATGGGTTGAACGTAACTAAAGGTAATGTAATCTTACTAACTAAAGGTAGCGAAGTATAGTACACAGGTAGCTATTTACATTCTTTAAAAAAAAGAATGGCCGATACATATATAATTGTAAATGCATTATGTACAATATGCGCAGTATGCTGGTACATCGCCGTTTTTTGTCATAGTCTTAGCAATTTTACCGCAGCAAAAGTTCACTTGTGTTCGCCCAGAAGGATCGCAGGAAAATTGCACGTATATGCATGTGGTGTTCACAGCAGGAGAAGAAGAAGCATGACAGAGACTAAGGCGTATTTCTCCCTATTTTTATTTATTTTTTATTTTTTAATACTTTTTTCAACTTAATACAATTCCCGCCTGAACTACGCGGGAAAAAATAATAATCGCTAAATAAGCTCAAAAGAAAAAACAAACTGGGCAAGGCATTGTTAAAGGAGCCTATGTAAATGTCTGGGGGGAATCAAGCTCCCTTCCTTTTTTTAAAGTTACGGGTAGATAACTCAGGACAAATGTAAAGCGAAACGTAAACATTACATGTGTATCATAAGTAGGAGTAAGTTTGTAGGTGAGCAACAAAACAAAAAAATATTGACTCTGTTTTACTTTCCAGGTCAATGCATTCCTAGACACGAAGAGGGAGAGCGGCGAGTTTCTTGGAGAAAAAGAAATAAAGTAATCAGGCGTCGGCAACGGATGGATCCCTGTAATGTGAATGAGGAGTTTGCAGCTGCAACGACGTATTCTTAAAGCCGGAGTTGAGTATACTTCATACAGGGATTTACACATGTATGTATAAATGGTCGTGATCACTAATAGTAATTTCTCTTTCAGGTATACCAACACTTGTTTTCCTTATATGTTCTCTGTGTTTGTCAGCATATTGGGAGTCTTATAGGAGAAGAAGAAGGGTAACTCAGTCGTGGCCGGCCACATTCACACAAAGAACCAAAAAATATTCATCCCAATATGTTGGCAAAACATTCATTTAGGTATCAACTCGACATAACTTTTCCTGTGACGCGTCTTGGTATGGTAGGGAAGGTAGGGCTCTAATTCTAAAAATGACTTGTTTGATTCTCAGATCAGTCTTAGCGCCGCCGACTAAGATGAATGCCTATTACCCATGGTCTACTAATGGCTCTTACGGCATCGAGAGGAGAGAGGAATGGATCCCAGGAAGTAAGAGGAGAATCAACTTTTTGTTTCTGATCTTGAAGAGTATACTATTCAGTTTTTTTTCATTTCACATTTTTACCGGTTGTAAGAGATCTTTTCGTTGCTGGGTTGGAGTTCAAATCATCCCGAGGGAGTGGATCTCGAGTCATGGTAATAAGTATGTATACCTTTAGGCTCTATCTATAGGTATGTAGGTACGTGTTCCGGTGTGCCAGAGGTCATGTTTAAATACGTGTACTCCACTTTTTAGAGGTCTATGCGATATATGAGATATTCAGCACACTCAATAAATAATATACTCCAAGTTTTCCTTTTTTGTATGGCATAAGTCCGTCTAAATTGAGGCGACTAGACCTCATGGTCAACCTATACGTTACACTTAACATGCCTCGTCCTCACTATCGCTAGAAAGTTCCAGCACGCGTGAGTTGTCTCGGGGGAAATACTTCTTTAACCTTTCAATGGTTACAATCTGAGTGTGGTTAGGGTTTGCTACTAATTCAATTTTACAGGCATTTGTGGGAGAAATACTTCTTAGGCAATACGGTCCCATAAACTTTGGTGTCAATTTAGGAGAAATATCCTTCTTAGGTAGATAGTCTCTACACAATATTAAGTCACCAACTTTTAGCTTAATAGGTTGTCTAGTGCGATCAACTCGTAATTTAGTCTGCTGCTGTACATGCGTCATAGCCTGCTGAGCTAACTTACGGATTAACTTTAGTTGTTTCTGGTGTTCCTGTATTTTCGTAAATTGATACTGGGTGTCCAACTGAGTGGGGAATCTTGCCTTTTGACCAAAGACAATCTCGTATGGGGAGTGTTTTCTAATAGGGGAGGTTGATACATTATAAGCATATGCACACAATCGGACATATTCCGCCCACTTAGTAGGCTGCTTGGATATGTACTTAGTTAGAAAATTTGCAATTACAGAGTTAAATTGCTAACATAGCCCGTTTGTAGATGGTTTGAACGCTGCTGTTCGAACATGTTTAATGTCAAATAAGTCGTTTAGTTCGGCAATTATTGTTGATAAAAAATTACTTTCCCTGTCCGTCAATACCTCTTTTGGGGGGCCAAAACGCGTGATTAACTCGTCCAAGATGGCTCTAGCCACTGTAGGAGCTTTTATGTTTCGCAGCGGTACTAATATTGCGAAATGGCTAAGATATTCTATCATAACCAGGATATAACTGTAGCCTGCACTACTATGTAGCGGGCCAAAAATATCCAAACTCCAACGGGAGAATAGTTCCTCTTTTACAGGTAGGGGGTGAAGAAAACCTTGTTTCTTTTGTCGAGCGATGTTCACCCTTTGACATTCGTCACAAGAGCGAACATATTCCTTAACTATTTTCCCCATGTTAGGAAAGTAGTAACTTTCGTTTACTTTAGAGTACGTGCGAGAAAATCCCGTGTGGCCTCCACATAGCGGAAACGAATGGGCCTCTTGTAAGATGTCGGGGATAGCCTTTTCCGGTATCACTAGTTTATCTTTGTTCATGACTCGATATAGAACACCGTCAACTACCACATAGGGTTTTAGAGCACGATCAGTAGGGTAATCTTTCTTCTTTTGTATTAGTTCTCTAATTTTATCGTCCTCTCTTTGCATTGTTCTTATATCTATTTTGGGACATAACACTAGGTTGCACACGTCTGCACAATCTTCTTCTTGACCAAATTTGGAGGGTATCTCATCCTTCAACGGACACCTTGACAAAAAATCTGCGGTCACGTTATTGCGGCCTTTTACATGTTCAATTGTAAATTAGTAAGGTTGTAAACGGATGGCCCAGCGCATAAGACGAGAATTTAGCATCTTATTATTTCTTAGATAACAGATGCCGCAGGCATCAGTCCGAACAATAAAGGGGCGGTCTGCCAATAAAAAGTGGAAATGCAAAATTGTCTTAGTAACACCTAAAGCTTCAAGCTCAACCGTGGAATAGTTGAGCTCTGCTGGAGGCAAAGATTTCGAAAAATAGGCTATCGGGTGTTCTTTATTATCTTCCTTAATTTGTGCGACATATCCACGGATTCCGTCTCGACAGGCATCCAAATAGACTATGGCGTCCAGATTCGGGTCAAAGTGTGCGAGGACTGGAGCACATATGAGACATGATTTCAAAGTATCCCATGCCTTTTTCTCGGTTTCTCCAAAGTCGAATTTGGCGTTCTTTTTAGTCAATGAAATGAGTGGTTTTGCAATCGTAGAAAATCCTTGGACAAAAGCTCGGTAAAATGAACAAAGTCCAATAAAACTACGTATTTCTTTGACTGTAGTGGGGTATGGTACCCTTGATATAGCCTCAGTTTTGACAGGATCTACACAAATTCCTTGTCTACCGACGATGTGACCAAGCACCGAAGCTTCTTCGTAACCAAAGTTACATTTCTTAGGGTTGAGTTTTAGGTTCGCCTCCCGGAGTCGAGATAGAATAATTCTCGTTCTCTCTATTAGAGCTGGAAAAAAAGAACCAGGGCAAACCAAATCGTCTAAATAACAGATTACATACTTCCACATGATGTCACCAAAGATAACATTCATCATGTTTTGAAAAAGGGCCGGAGCCGTGGTTAGGCCGAATGGTAATCTCAAAAATTCGAATTTTCCCCGGCTGCAGATGAATGCAGTCTTCTCTATATCGCACGGACGGATGAGCAACTGATGGTACCCATTTTGCATGTCTAAGGTATTTATGAATTTGGTACCATTTAAGAAAGCTAGTACCTCATCTATGCGCGGCACTGGCACAAAGTTTGGCCTTAATATCCTATTGATCGAGCGATAATCAAAACATATCCTCGGGGAGCCATCTTTTTTAGGTACTATCACAATTGGTGCTGAATATGGGCTCTTGCTTTCCCGGATAATATTACTGTCTAACAATTTCTGGATCTCTTCTGCGACTATCTCTCTCTCTGTTTTGGTGTTTCTCTATATGAAGGGTGAGAAACAGGAATATCCGTGATGACCTCTAAGGGGCACATAAACTTATCGGTAGCCGCAGTAAGACGAGATTTGTCCCATGCTACAACATCCCTAAATTCCATCAATAAGTCCAGTAACTGGTTTCTTTCTTCTGGGTTTAAGTTTGGACCAATATTTAGAACTTGAGCTAATTCTTCCTTTGTTTGCGGGACTTTTTGGGGTTGTCCAGAGACTTCCATATTGTCTATTTCATCGTTGTTAGTAAGGCGTATGATCTGATTAACGGCCTGCACGTCATTGTCTGTCTCGTCATTTAAAGACTCAACCTGGGGAACAAGTTTCCCTAAATAAAGGTTTTCAGACAAGGTTCTAGTTCGATCCGAACTATTAAAAATAGTCAGAGTAATATTTCCATTTTCAGTAAAAACTGGTCCCCTGGGGTCATACAGGAGTGCCAATACCGAATTCCCTTGGACGGAATGAATTCCCAAATATGCACGTTCCCGGTTGGTGCGGTAATTTCTGTCATACGAAGCGTTGGTCGGCACGCGGACATTTGCTGGAAGGTGCACTTTATAGGTAGTGTCCGGATAGATATAAAAAATTTCGTCGCTCAACCCGAAGGGGTTTGGCACGACCTCTTTCTTAATATGATCCTGAACAAAACTCTCTAGGTCAGAGAGAGTTGCTGCATCATTTACACTTCCTTGCGTTGTCAAAGGTTTTTCTAACGTTTCTAACTGTCCTCTATTTGATTTGTCCTCTACATGCTCATAAGGCGCCTGTGAGGCCAGGGGTGGCTTAACAGAGAGTTGGTTCTTTTTGCTTTATTTCTTCGCATAAAACGCTTTCTTTTTCTTTCTGGGAATAGTCTCTGTACTCGAACCTTCTGTAGAACTAGCTACCAAAGTTCCACTAGGGCCTGGTTGAGAGGCAAGGTTGGATAGATTCTTTTTCCCTTTCCTTAAGCCAGGCGAATTGGTAGGTTCCAACTCAGGAGCACTGGAAGATACCTTGATTTTCTTAGTTTGTTTACGTCTTGCCTTTTCACGCCTATTAACGTTTCCATTCTTTCTATTCGTAGGCTCCGAAGGAAATTTTGTAGTTTCCTTGGAACACACGAATACTCGAGATGTAATTTCTTTAGCAGGGAGTTTTTGTCTCTTATCAGCTACACTAGCAACGGGCTTTAGGGGATTTCCGGTGACCAATTTTGGAGACGGATCCTTACTCCTGAGTGGGAGGTTCCGTTTCCTATAAGTTGGATTGTTTCTATGAGGGTGGTTAGAGAAGTCCGCTTGTCTAGCATTATCGTCCTGTGCCGATTGGGAATCGTTAAACGATCCTTTTCCTACTGACGGTGGGTATCGTTCAACATGTGTTAAATCTAAAGTATGAATTACACCTTGACGATGCCCATTTGTACCTTTTGGGATTGTGAACCATAGGTCTTCAACATGATTCCCGTCTTTATCTGCTAGCTCCAAGTATTTGGAATGAATTGTTGTAACATACTTGTGTAAAAAATCCATCCCTAAAATAACATCATAGGCGCAAAACTGTGGGTCAACTATACCTACGTCTAGAAACCTTCGTTTGGTTGTCTTTAAGTGATCCTTGAAACAACACGCTACTCTCACCACAGGAATGTAATCTGTTGGGTGGGCACCTACCCCGCGAAGCTTTACATAACCCTTCAGTCTCTCTGTTAGTGGAAATCTTGGGGGTAAGAGGGTTTTCGAAGCCAGCGAGATTTCCGACCCTGTGTCAATAAGGGCTTGCGCCCAGTGGTCTCCTATTTTTATCTTGACTGTACAGAGCTGCGCCCGCCCACGGCCAAAGCCATAGGTATTTTGGTGAGTGTTCCTATACATTTTATAACCCGGTTCTGCTACTACTTCGTCTGAGTAACAAGAACTAATCTGTACAAATCCAGGTTGGGTAGTTTCTTTAATGCTTCACCAGTCCAAGCGGTCATTTTCCCATATTACGTCATAGCTAATCCTCTGACTAACTAATCTTTGTGCTGTGTGAAGTTTTCTAAGATATTGAATGCACTGTTCGAGATTATCACTATCATCCACTTCAAGCATCAGCTTATTTAGGACGTCTGGTAACAAACTCATTCTAAGGCTTACTCATCAATTCACTTTCATTAACCCAACCTCGTAAGAATTTCAGATCCTTTATTAACTTATATATCCTAAAGTACTTTCATTGGGTTGTTGTTTTCTTGTATCAACGTCATATTCTAATCTTGCAGTGTACTCAATACTAGGAAATGCCTTTTTAAGTTTTTCCTTCATCTCGTTATAGCTTAAGGGTGAAAGGTTTGCTATGTCCACTAAATAGAAGGAGAGAGCGTCCCCTTTCCAACAACAAGGGAGATAATTTACTATCTCTGGGGTCGACCATTCGTATATGCTAGCCACTAATTCGTATTCTAGCAGGAAAGTTTCCACGCACTCATGTCTATTACCAGAGAAGGAGAGAATTTCAACATTTGAATAAATCTTATGCTCGTGGTTTAGCACCAATAGTAGAATTTTGATTGTCACCCTCGGGAGGAGGGGTGCTATCTTGGCCTGTTCTAAATGTGTTTGTAAAATTAGGTTTCTCAAAACTATATGGTATAGATGGCTCGGTAGCCGGACTAATTTTAATTTCTTGCTCAGATTTTAAATTTATACAAGGCTTATCTTCAGGATCTAATTTTAAAAAGGGCGACAGATTTGAATTTTGCTTGTCAAAATTCTTATCTTCACTTGATGTATGTGAAAAAGGCTCATCTTTCAGATCTAAGGACCTGTCTAAAGAAGCTGAGATGTTGAAATTTTCAGAAACGGACCTATAGTCGGTATCAGTTGCGCTTCTATTTTCTAAATCGGAGGTTTGTTCTGGACTAAATTCTGATGTATAAGATCTATCTTGTTCGCTAAGTACTGATTTTTCTGTCTTTTCTCCTTCGCTAAATTCTAATTTCTCCACCGGGGTCGTGGGTATAACTACGCTGCTAGGTGGCGAAACAAACACTATCTGTAAGGGATCTAACTTTTCCTCTTGTTGGTATTTTTTTCATTTCCTTGGTCGCAGGTGATTCACCATTTTCATTATAGGAACTAAGTTTAGATCTAGCACTAGCTGAAGTTTGTAATCCACTATTCTTAACACTGTCAGTTTGTTTGTTAGATTCACTTTGAGTTGGGGAAGTTGAGGGATCGTCTCTATTTTCTACCTAGTCTAAACAAATTACTGACGCACCAATTTCCGCGTAATCAGAGATTTTACGAATATTCTCGTGTATTCTACTCTCGGACCAGGAATCGTTGTCTTCTTTTTCATCCTCAATTTGCTTCTGGTGGTCGGAATAAACTGAGGGAAAAGCATCACCACTTTTCTTTTAATCGTCTAACCTCCTTTCAAGTGGGGCAGGGGCGACGAGATCATTTCTCTGATCGGCGTCCTCTGTAGGAGGGTCTTGGTTCGCTGCTCGGGGAGTAGAAACCGTAGGAGGATCCCAATGGTCATATCGGAGTTCTTCGGAGTTCCAAGAAGGTTTAGACTCATCCTCCAAGGATGACGCAGGAGGAGACTACGGGTTGTCTTCTTGAAATTGGGCTATTTCTTCGTTTTGTAATTTCTGCAGTTCGTATCCCAACCAATCGTCTTCCAAAGATTCACACCCATCTGAATCTGCACTACTAATATCTCCGTTTGACCACCTAACTTTAGTAACTACACTGAGTATGTTATCTATACTGTCCAAATATTGTAGTTTCTCTTGGAGGGTAAGGCTATTTTCAAACATAATGAGGTTGGTCTGAGTAGCTGTTGTTCGAATAACTTTAAGATCACGATCTGTGTCAATCCTGATCATTTTAGGAAACTTATATTCGGTCTGAACGCTAACATCTTTCTTTTGAAAAACTTCGGTCTGTATTTCCATATCAAAATTTGCAACTACATTTTCCTCAGGTAATAAATCTTCAAAGGGGGCTGAGGGGTCAGCTTGAAAAAGAATACATAACTTCTCTTCATCGTCACCCTGGTGACGAACAACTGTGACCTGTACTTTCTTGTTCCGTAGTTGTTTAGTTAAAGGTCGAATTAAGTTTCCTACTGCAGGGGACAGTTCTGTTTGTAATGAATGCCTAATCTGGTCTATTAATGCTTCATCGTTAGGTTGTGTCAGAGAGCGCAATTCATTTTCATTGTTCTCGTCAGGACTCTCAATTTTCGTTTCCCTTGGTTCGGTTCCTATATTTGCATAAATTGGCTCTTTATTCGTTAAAGTCTGGGGTTCGAGACCAATATTTTCATAAATTGGCTCTTTACTCGTTGAGATTCGTGATTCAGTATTTAAGTTAGCATATATAGTTCTAGGACCGATCTCAGCATAAACTGTTTCATCACTACTACCAGCATAAAAATATTGGAAGGTCGGTCTTCGCATTTCTAACGGCGTTGTAGGATCTGACAGTTCGTATTTAATAGGAAAATATAGCGCTACTGGGCTATCTGGTTCTTTTGATACACCACTACCTTTATTTCCTGAACTTAACACTAAGTTACTTAATCTATTTTTCTTATCAGCTAACTTATTATCGTCTAAGGGTCTTTGGTTCGAGGGGACATCAGGTATAACACCTGCCGTTGATTCTGTCTCAACTGTTGCTTGAGGACATTCCTGATCTGCAGTTATTAGTTCCGCAATTTCTAGTTCATCTTTTAAATTTACTTCATTCACTAGAGTTTTTGAATCTACCCCCGGTGGGGTTTCGTCAGTATCTGAATTTACATATATCGTCCTAGGGGCTGGTGTTGGTTTATCACTCGAACCAGCACTTTGTATTTCTGTATCATTTCTAGTAGGGATAGGGTTGGACGCGGCAAGCGGCGTTAAGTCGTAACCACTCCCCGGGGCGTCAGGAGTTTGCGGGCTAGCGGTCGTTGGTTGGAGATGTCTGGGCTGACTCCACGTATCCAAGTATCTCGGTAATGGGTTCTTTTTCCAACAGCCAAATTGAGGAGAAGAATGCCCGTGTACTTTCACTTTATTGCATTCAATACAATAATAATTATTCCACCGATCCAAAATATAACGGTGCTTGCCCGTGGGGGTCTTAGGACAATGGGGTTGCCCTAAATCTAATAGCTTTTCTTTTATTTTCTGCGCAAAACTCATTTTTGATGAATAACTCTGTTTTTCTCGTCAGTGGCCTCTTAAACCAGGGCAGTGGGTAATCAACCTATTTCCTCTGATATAGTAGGAATTTAATCACTGATAGCTACTTCCCTCGGAAATGCTACGTCAAATTTTACGTATTTTGAGACATTATTATTTCAACATTTTTATTTAACTTCCTTTGAACTTGAATACTCAACTTCCCTTTCTTTATAAATTTGCTTTACTTTTTTAGAACGGAAAACGGAAAGTGACTAGACAGCTGTTTATTTTAAAGAAAATGTTTATTTGTTCACTTATGATGATTTTACTTTTTACTTCTATTCTTTAACTTGTTTTCTTTTTTAAACTTCACTCTTTTTTAAACTATTTTTTTACATGCACACAGGTGGAAGTACGAACATTCAACTATTGGATCATGTACCTGCATTTTGGTTTTTGGTTTGTTGCATTTGCATAAATGAGAGTTTTAGGCAGTTATTTCCAGGCAGCCGTCGGACATGCACCCCTAGTACAGGGGGGCCCTGCTGAGCCAAGAGGATAATATACCTGTGACTCCCAAGCTTGCATGGGAAATGATTTTAGACACTTATCGCCAGACAGACCGTCGAACTTTCATCCCGTGAAACGGGCAGTTCTGCCGTCTAGAGATAAACTGCCTGTGATCCTCCCCAAATAGGTGGTAGGGATTTTAGCCACTTATCACCGGACAAACGTGTCGAACTTTCATCCCATGAAACGGGATGTTCTGTTGCCCAGAGATAAACTGACTGTGATCCCCCCAAAGCTAGCAGAAGCATAAGCAGGTTTAGGGTTTTGCAAGTACATGAGACAAAAGCTGAATTGTGTCTTAACACTCGCGTCCCGATTTTACATTTCCATCACTACACAAGAAAACGTCGTGAGGTCGACTGAGTCTTGCTCTGCGGAACCTAGCAACTATTCCGCCGACTTATAACAACTTAAAGCGAGAGAAGTTGAGAATAGAAAATTTTCGTCGCTACCTCACTCCTTGTAAAACGCACTATTTAGAGCACAAAGATTATACTTGTATATCAGAGTCATGAGCTGAACACCGCCTAGGCCAAGTACGCCACTGAACTTTACTGACTTTACATGGTACAGATACACCACTTGACTAGTCAAAAGAAAAACTTCGCGTACACTTTACACTTTTATGTATTAAAGGAAAAATCTTCGATAAAAATTCACTCGCGATTTGCCCTTAAAGCACAACTGAGAGTTTTGGTTCACTAATAAAGTGAGTGAACACCAGAGACTTGTTTAAGGATTCAAGAACACAGTACGTTACCCGGCGCCTCCACCATAAAACTGTTATGTGTTGTTTGAGATTGTCGTTATATTTGTATACACTTTCTGTCGTGAAATCGTACTTGAGATCACTCCTCTACTCTCCACCCAGTATGTCAAAGTTGGTACTGAGTCCAACTCCCTTTAAGCTTCAGTATCGAGACGTCTTAGGCTTTACTGGTTCGAAGATGATGAGAAAGTGCACTAAAAGTCTCAACAATGGGGGGGGGGAGACTCGTATTTCAGAGGTAGACCTTGTACTGGAAATCGAAACCCAGGTAACATATGAAGACTGTGAACTGAATCCAGATAGGGAGGGATATCATGACTAAATTAAAGAGACCAATTCCATCGTTACTTTTTATTTATAAGAATAGAAAGAAAAAATAAAAATGAGAATACAAAGAATTTTACAACTCGGTTACTTGAAATTACAACTTTAGATTATTACTACATAACATGTATGGGCACAACCCCTACATTACCAAACGGGTGCTAGAAGGTTATTATGCTAAGCCGCGATTTATTGAAAATAGTAAATTTGATAATTCGTACTCGCAAATTGCATTGGCCCAAAGGGAAAATGATGAGTTTCAAAGTGGAAACTTGGTCTCATTTTGAAGTTGAATTTTATGTTGATTCCTAACAAGTCTCAAGGGATTGTCCCATGTCGGGGGACTTAGAGAAAATAATTACATACCTGATCTAGTACGGAGCGTCCGTGACAAAGAATCGAAAGCACTCGTCGAACGCCTGCGAAGAATCACCCGAGCTCGGCGAAGAACCTCTCTTATAAAGCGACCTCGTCCCACGCATTTCTGCTAGTTCTGACGTCGCTCGAGAGCTACGTCACGAGCCTTGACGAGCTTGGAGAAGCTTGTTCACGCGCATGCCCAATAGTGGCCAAGACTTCTAGTTTTTCTATGGTTTTCCCCCATCACGCCGGGGCTGAAATATCTATTTTACATTTACTAATACATCTCTATTTCACGCTTAGCTCCAAATACATAATGTTTTATGTACTTATCGCTTGCGTGGTGTTTAATAAATTTACAGCCGCGACCCGGCACTGTGATTTAGGTAAATCAAAGCCAGGATCATACCACTATTACATGCGTGTGGGTTGGTGTCAATGAGGCATCAGATTGCTAATACAATCAAAGCCTCACCTGACTCCGTTCTCCCTTTCTCTCTTTCTCTGCAGCACACAAAAATTAGAAAAGCGCGGGCGTCTCGCCCCATAATTTGAGTCCGGCTTAGGACTTCGAAGCTTAACTGTGTAACAATATATATATATATATATATATATATATATATATATATATAAGTTGTTTGCTATGAGGTTGTTTGCTATGTGAGTTCCAGATGGCCGTTGATATTTTTTCAAAGTAATGGAAAAACCAGTTAAGGTGTATGCCAAGTCATAGAGATGAGGTTTCCCCCCAATGTATTTTGGGTAATACAATATTTATTTAAAGCTCTTAGTAAGCAATTTTGGTAAAGTCCCGTTCTTTGTTATTTTAGATTTTAACCTTGTGTTCTATCTTCCGCCCTCATCTCGGGATAGGGAAACAAATGATTTATTGTGGGTAGGTATCTTCGAAACTCATCAAGGCAGATCCTGTCGAGTGGTCAGAGAGAAGCAACTGAATTATTACATTGTAAAAATTTAGCTGTGGATCTTGAATGCGCGAATATTCTTTTATTAAATCTCGACAAAAGTAAATTATTCAATGCTATGTTGAAAATAGAGTTTTTAATATGTAATATGTTTTGAAAATTTATTTACTAATAAGAAAATTTATTTCGTATTTTCATGTTATTGTATTATTGCATAATGTTTGGAGTTAACCAATAAGTTGATATGTCGTTTAAATGCTGTACTTTGAATATTTGAATAATGAAAATAACATTTTATTAAAAGTTATTTTAAAAGTTAGCTATGAGTAAGCACATGTGCGCATAAATATTTAGTTTTGTATTTTACATTTAATTTTCTTTAAAATGTCGAAAATTAAATATGCTTAGTGTAATATAATGAAAATGTTTAGTTTAAGATATAATAACACGAGTGAGACACATGCATAAATATATATATATATATATATATATATATATATATATATATATATATATATATATATATATATATATGTGTGTGTGTGTGTGTGTGTGTGTGTGTGTGTAAAAAGCCCATTTAAAAATAAATAGCCCACTTACATTTGTGTAAAGTGTTAATGAACCATAATATATCAAGAATTAATATTGCAAGAAAGAAGATGAGTAATAATCAGAAAAATATATTTTAAGAAGACGAATATCTCAAGATTCCAGTATTCTGATAATCTTCAATGAAGATCATCGTCCCTCCCGCGCGCCATTTGTAAGCGTGTGTCCTCTCTCACTCCCATTCCATTTGTTTAAATTCTCCAGTCAGCTCCAACTGCAGTGAAATAATTGTCTATGCACAATACGTTCACGCAAACCTTGCATAATTGTGCTGTTCGTTAACGTGTTGGCAACACTTTACCGTGATGACTTGCCTTACGTCTCAGAGAACAAAGGGATGTGAAGTGGCTATGATCTTTTTAAAAAAGTAGTTTCGTAAAACTTGTCGTCATCGATATTCGTTTCTATTGTTTTTGGTATTTTGATTATTTCATCTAAATGGTAAATAGGTATAAATCTTAATAGTACACATATTATCTACAAATGAATGTTTTCTAATAATATTTTAATATTACTCATTGCCATTAATAGGCGTAGGAAGACGAACACTTTGTGTCGAAGGCGCGAAAGGTTGTTATTGCGACGCCGTCACCAAATAAACGAACAAACATGTATTTCGACTGTAAAGAAAATCTGTGATTCATCTTGTCATCCTCCACGGTGATGTGAAATCAACGGTAGAAATATTTTCTATAGTTAACGCAGTTTCACGGCGTAAATATTATAGTGAAAGTTAGTGAATATATAAGAAAATGATACAACTTAGTTAGAAACCATGTGAACACTCATCGTGAAAATCTATTGCGTACATTTCTGGTCAACCAGCAAATTTAATCTTCGCAGTTAATCACGTCAACACTAATGTTAATATAATAAAAGATGTGTAAAAAATACAAATTCATTCGTCGTACTATCAATTTGTCGTATATCAAGTAACTTCGCTGTAAATAGTACAATAAGAGGGTCCAAGTTGAAGTGACCCAGATGGAGCCTTAAATTCATCGTTGGAATAAGAAGACAAAGCTAAAAGTATTTCTTCTCTATAGAATTGCTCTAAATTCCTCCCCAAAACCCCCTGTTATCAACATGAAAAGTGCTGAAGTGTTTAGTGAACCAACGTGTGCTAAGTGGTCGTGCACCACCAATCTTAATATAGGCCGGCAATGAAAATATGATTCCATTTTAAATTAATTCTTCGTATTTTTTATTTTTATTCTATATTAAATGGGCTAGAAGGTTCTGAAAATATATTGAAATCTATGTATCAATAGAAGTATACTAGTAAGAGATACACGTAAGTGTGAAATGTAAATTACATACTGATCAAGTAAAACATATCCTATGCAATTTATTTTGTTTTCAGTTATCTTTTCCACGTTTCTTACATAAATCACTACAGGAAATCTTAGCATTTTGTGTCGGTAGTCATACATACTCTGTACGCCTTAATGATTGACGCATTACGGATGGTGGGTAAGTACGAATGCAACCTTCGCATGAGTCCATTTTGGTTTATGATTGGATTAAGAGCTGCATTTAACTTTTGTTCTAACCACTGCCACCTGTGGAGTTAAGTACTTATTTTTACTGACCACTAAATCCGTTTGGGACATGAAAATTAACAACCCGAACATGGGAAATCCAACCCGGCCTATCATAAGCTCACCCATCCATGTGCGAATGTTAGCACCACGACATCGGCAAGTACGACTGAAATGAACACGTGACTATCGCCACTGGACCTTGGTGCAAAGGCAGAGCGTTGCATTGTCTAATGAATCCCGAAACCTTCTTCATCATGATGCAAGGGTGCGAATCCATCGTGTTCCAAGGGAACAGCTCCTTGACACCTGTGCTGTGAGACGGAGTCAAGCTGGCGGTGGCGTAATTATGCTCTGGAGAACATTCACGTGAGCATCCATGTGTCTAGTGGAGCTCGAGCAAGACACGATGACGGTCGAGGTGTATCGCACACTGCTTGCGGACTACGTACACCCCTTCATGACGACCATGTTTCCCAACGGTAGTGGTATTTTTCGACAAGATAATGCACTATGTCACAATGCCAGGAATGTGATGGAGCGGTTCGAGGAACACAGGAGCGAGTTCCAAGTGATGAGCTGGCCCCGAAATCGCCGGATCTGAACCCAGTCGAACACATCTGGAATGTGATTGAACGTAACGTCAGAGCGCATCGCTCCCTCCCCGGAATTTACTGGAATTAGGTGACTTGTTTGTGCACATGTGGTGCCAACTCTCTCCAGCGAGCTACCAAGGATCATTGCGTCCATGTCAAGACGTGTCCCTGTTGTTATCCGTGCCGAAGGTGAACATACTGACAATTAGGTAGGTAGTCAAAGTGTTTCGGCTGATGTGTGCGTATATTTTGTCTCGACTGGATTTCGAGACATCTCGTCGAATTCGAGTCAAGACAAAGTGTCCAGTCGAGACAGAAACATATTTTCGAGTCGAGACATTTACCCGAGATGAGTCGGGACAGGCCTAAATCTCGATTCGACTCGACTCGTGCGCATCCCTACATATACTGCGTGCAAACTAATTGTATTCAAACAAATTTTGTAATACATTAAACTAAACTCAGACCTGTAACTGAAGTGGCTGTACAAATTACATTTTATTTAACAATTCAAGTACTGTTATCAAGTAAAATAAAGTTCCAGTCTCAAAACTTTGTCGATTTTCTGATGCACTAACTAGTATTTAACTCGCTCACCTCAGCACTTGTATGATTATCAATTCCGAAATGTTGTCCAGAAGTTGCAAGACACTTTCTTCAAGCCTTCGCTTATCTCTCATCTTTTAAGTTTCATAGCTTTCTTTTCCGATAAAATGGTCCACTTTTTTATCGTTGGTCATTATTATTACATGAAAAACAAAGTATTATTGAAAAGTGAAAATATACACCATTGTAATTAAATAAATAAACGACTCACATTAAGAAAGTAAGTATTAAACAGTGGACAGCGATTGTAAGCCAGTGATATTACAGGGTTCTATCGGTCACGAAAGTCATGAAAAAGTCACGAATTCAGAAAACGGTCATGAAAGTCAAGAAAAAGTCACGAAATTTAACTTTTAGGTCACGATTTTTTTTATCTGGAGAAATATGGTATAGACTGAAAAAATTTGTTCTATAAAACGTCAAAATTCACCACCAAAAATGTCTATTTTCGGCTTTAGACCCTACCAAATCGCAAACAAAGGAGAGCTCAATTGGAACGAGATCCGGAGAGCATGTTGGCCACTTCATCCAAGCGATACCCTCAGCATCCAGCATCTCATCCACTAACCGAGCTCTGTGAAGACGAGTATTGTCATCCATGAAAAGGAACGAATCACCAATGGCACCAGCATAAGGTAGAACACGAGTTTTCATGATCTCATCCCTATATCTGAGAGCCGTCAAAGAGCCATTTCGGATGATGTGGAGCTCAGTACGCCTACCAATGGTGATTCCTGCCCACACCATCAGTCCACCACCATGATACGGGGATCTTTCTCGCACAAACATGGGATTGTGTCGTGTTCCACACTCTCTCCAGATGAAAACGCGTCGATTATCAGGCTCCACACTGAACCGAGACTCGTCAGAGAACAAAACATTGCCCCATTCATTGCGCCCCCACCCACGGTGTTGTTCTGCCTACGCTCTTCGATCAACACGGTGTTGTGCAGTTAATGGGACACACACCATTGCGGACCGTTCGAGTGGATATTGTGCGTCCTGTTGTTGTTCGGAAGGCTCGCGGGAGCAGAGTTGTTTTCTGACGCCGGTTTCGACGGGCTGTTAACAAGAGATAACGGTCGTCTCTGGCTTTGGTTGCTAGTGGACGGCCCTGTCCTTGTCTTCTTCGAACACTTCCAGTTGTTTGAAATCGATTCCACAATCAGGAAATCACACTTTGTGCCACTCCTATGGCATGTGCAACCTCCCGCTGTGACTGACCAGCTTAAAACCTGCCGACAACCCGCCATGCCAACGATTCTGGCAAATCACGTTGTTGCGCAATTTCACTACGTAGATTTGTGACGCACTAAACACAATGAGAACAAAGGTATCCTGGAGCTGGAATGTGTTGGCAGCGTCACACTACAAAATGATATCTGGTAGCGCCACGTCACTGATCACGTGCACAGATGTACCAAACGGTTCGTAAGAAGTTTTATATGTGTTTTCATCTGATTCCCTATTTTTTGATCAGTATATATAACACTGTTATATTAGCTAAATATACCCATTCTTCGCATGGATCGGTCATTTTGTATTACTTTTACATGTTTCGGTATCCACCCGCTGACTCCCGGCCCACATGCAATGGTAGCTGAATTTGCAAGTCATCACTAATGAAAGTGTCACCATTGATCTCAGCGACCGCGAAAACTATGGATTTGACACTAATATCGCTCAGTTTGTATTACTTTTACTTGTCTCGGTATCCCCCCCCCCGCTGACTCCCGGCCTACATTCAATTGTAGCTGAATTTGCAAATCATCGCTAATGGAAGTGTCACTATTGATCTCAGCGACCTCGAAAACTATGGATTTGACACTAATATCGGTGATTTTGTATTACTTTTACTTGTCTTGGTAAACGACCCCTGAGACCCCCCTAGTTCGAATTTTGACAAAATCGTTTAACTCTGGTCTGGAGCCTGGACCAAGGTAATCGTGACTAAAATTTGGTAACTCTCGGTCAATTTGTCTGGTTCCAAAGTCGGTTCCAGTAAACACCTTCCCTGAGACTCCCCTGGTTCGAATTTGAAAACAACTTTTCGTCTTGATCTGGCGCCTAGGCCAAGGTACTCCTGACCAAAATTTGGTAACTCCCGGTCCACTCGTCTGGTCCCCAGGCCGCACACAGACAGAGAAACACACAAGCAAACTCTTTTATTTTATTTATATTAGACAGCTGAATATACCCATTCTTCGCATGCGGGCAGTATTTGGAAGACAACGCCTGTTGAAGTATTACCATTCATTTGTGCGACTGCAAAAACTATGAATCTGACACTAATATCGATCATTTTGGATTACTTTTACATGTCTCGGAATCCAACCAAGGGGTCTCAGGGGGGCGTTTACAGGGACATGTAAAAGTGGTAGGAAATGGCCGATATTACTGTCCGGCCGATATACTGTCCGGCCGATAGTATATCTATATTTATATCTATCTATATCTACATATTATATAACAAACGCAGGAATTACCCGATAAATAACGCTCCTGGAGGACCCCTTTCACAAAAAATTTGCTGGCGAAACACTTGTAGAAACTTCAGTTTTCGTGCCGGACTATTACCGAAACCTGGTGAACCAAAAAAAACCTTTAGGGATCGAATTAAAAAAAAATAGTTCTCCTCAGGTTAGTATTCACTGAGAATATTTTTATAAAATTTAAATAGTAGTTTGGACTGCACCCGTGGCCAAAACAAAAGACTCGTAGCCGGCTTATATACATAATTGAATTCAAATTTTCAAGTATCCATTTACTGAATGCCCATATCGTGTATGTATGCATGCATTATTTAATAAGTAAATAAATTACACACACAATTATTTATGTGTGATAAACGGTGTTTATAAAAAAACCTCTCCAAACAATGAAGATTAATCTTAGACTGGAGAAATGGTTATCCTTCGTTTTCATTATCATTTGGCCATGAAACAAATGCCTGACACATATACAACCCCTATATACAACTGTGATGGAATATATAACTCGTAGGGTATGATGATTTACTTTTTCAAAAATTTCAGTACTTCTAGTGAAATTAAATCTTTAGTTTTACGTCCCACGATTATGTCGGTTAGTCTAAAGAAGAGGGTGATGATGAGAAATGAATGAAATGGTGGAATGAAGAAAGGGGGAGGAAACGTGGGAACCCCGAGAAAACCCACGAGCACGGTGCTTGTCCACAACAAAGTCCACACGGCGCGATCTGGGATCGAACCAGGAACCCCAAGCACCGGAGGTGAACGCTCTACGACTGAACCACCGCGCCCACAGTACTTCTAGTGTACCCCTAAAAATGTAATAACTAATGGCCATGTCTTTTTTAAAAAAAGATATTAAATTAAAACTGGACAATTTACACAAAATTTAAAATCGACAAATGAAAACGGCACGTTTCTAGCACTTGTCGGTTCGAGATCTCATTGTTGAAAGGATTGGAGACAAACATATAAACTTTTCTGTGAGGACAAACGTATACGCGTACATCTAGTATTTTAATATATAGATAATATTTGGAAGTTTTATTTTCGAGTGTTATTTTTTAATATTCGCAATATTCAAATTTATGAACTTACATTTTTCGCGTGTTTGAAAAAAAAAGAGATATCTTTAGTATTAAAATTAACCTAATACAAACATATTTATTTTTTCAATTTTGCCGGTAAATCGAAAAAAAACTTTTTTTAAGATAGGTTCAAAATTTCCGGAAAGTTGACAACACTAGTTCAGACACACCTGTACTATGCCCATTAAACTCTGATCTTAGTTCCGACGCTCGCTGCCTATTCTGTTTTACCAGTCTGCAAAGCCTACGAGGTCCGACATGTGTAATGAGGTGGGGGGCGCCCAGCCCCTCGACATTTGGACGTCTTTTCCCCTTGGTTTTGCCACTTGTTGTAGACAATCACCGCAGCACTCCTCGAACAGCTGACAAGTCATGTAGTTTTCGAAATTCTCGTGCCGAGTGTTTTTGAGCGAGTACTTTCTTCAAAATAATATTAAAAATTATAGAAAGATTTTCGAGACATTCGAGTCGAGTCGATATTTTTACCAGCTGTCTCGACTCGACTCGAGTCTCGGCTCGAAAATTCGAGTCGAGAGATACGTTTGTCTCGACTCGTCTCGAATTTTCCAAAGTGTGTCTTGACTCGTGCACATCCCTAATTATTTAATATTCAAATACAGAGTTTAATATAAACTTTATGTACAAAATTTTGTATGTAGACAAATATAAGTTTTCTAGTGAGTAGTAGAAAAATGATCGATCTGGAACAGACCTGGCTCAGCATTGGCCAACTCACAAGCCCCTGGGAAAATGACCACCGTGCACCGTGAGCCCACGGCCTTTTACGACCTCCATTTTAGGGGTGAATTTATTCCCTTTTATGACCACTTTTTAGGGGGTGTACTCGTTCTCTTTTACGACCTCCATTTTAAGGGGGTGAACTCGTTCCCTTTTATGAGCATATTTTTCAACCCCTACGAACAGATAGAAGAGCACATAAAACTACGTAACATAGCAAGGGTGTACTCGTTTCCTTTTACGACCTCCATTTTAAGGGGGTGAACTCGTTTCCTTTTATGAGCACTTTTTCAACCCCTATTTTAATTATGAACACACAGAAGAGCAGATAACACATAAGAGTACGTAACACACAGCAGAACAGATAATACATAGCACAGCTAATAAAAGAACATGGCATATTTTCCAACCCCTATTTTAAGATAACAGAAATTACACTGAGACTATGAACACACAGCAGAACAGATAATACATAAGAATACGTAACATAACAAGGGTGAACTCGTTCCCTTTTACAACCCCTATTTGAACATAGTAGAAGTTACATAAAACTAAGACAATAATGAGGGTGTATTCGTTCCACCGAAGATTAAACATAGTCCATTTTAAAGGGTGATCTCGTTCTTCAACCCCTATTTTAACATAGCATAGAATACACTGAGACTATGAACATACAGCAGAACAGATAATACATAGCACAGCTAATATAAGAACATGGCTTATTTTCCAGCAACACATAGCACACATAAGACTACAGGGGGGAAGGTGTACTCGTTCTCATTTTTCAACCCTTATTTGAACATAACAGATAATACATTCGAACCCTATAGCAAAGATTCTTTTAAGGAGTGAACTTGTTCTAACCTATATTTGAACATAGCATAGATTATTTAAAGAATGCGAAACTTCCGTGTTTTGTTATCAGTTACATAATAACTTCCGTCATATGTAGATAATTCTCATTACGTCATTCATCCGGATTTTAAAAACATTGAGCTAGTTTTCTCTTTAACAGACAATACGGTCATTCAACGATAGGAATCTCTGAACGTAATGTAATCAATTACAAAGGTATAAAAAAAGAGGGGAATCCCCGAGGATGACTCATACCTATTGCGCAATATTGCGCAATGCGGTCAGACAGGTATAAAAGACTGACCGACATGATTTTTTGTAATCACTTCCTGTTTGCCGTCTGAAGCGTAAAGTTGAGATATTTTTTGTGTGTGTGCGTTTATACTATTAGTGTGGTTTATTAATAGTGTGGTTTTGTTTTCTTTTGTAAGTAAGACATTTTATAATAATAATAATAATAATATTATATTATAAAAACTCAGTTCAGAATTATTATAGTAACTTTGAGGAGTTAGTTTAAAAAAATGGCAACAAAAAAGGTTAAATCAAATACTATCACTTCTGATACTCTATTTAATAATAATTTTTAAAAAAATATTTTAAAATGTGATACTGATTTAAATGAGGATAGTGGATGTTTTTTAAAGAATAAAAGAAAAGACTGTTTAGATATATTAAACCAGGAACAAGATAATTCAGCATTTAAAGTAAATTTTTCTTTGGCTACAACTTTTGTAAAACCAGTAGATTTAGAAACATGTCGATTCTTTGTAAATAGTGGTAACGAAATTATTTTGCCGAGTACAGATGTGAATTCTATAATAGAAAAACTATTTAATAAAATTTTAGTTGAACAAGAAAATAGAGCAATTAAGAAATCAGGGTGGTCTTTATGTTCTGAACCAAACCATCACTTAGAAATTAAAATCAGTAAATATGATCCTCTTTCCGCTTCTTCTTTTATAAAATTACCTCAATGGATTTTATCCACAAAATGTGTTTTAAATATTCAAAATAATGATAATAGATGTTTTATGTATAGTATTCTAGCTGCGTTGCATCCCGCAAAAGATAATCCACATCGTGTAAATAATTACATACAATATATTAATACTTTATTACCATTATTTGAAAAAACCAATATAAAATTTCCCGTTGAAATAGAACACATAAGCAAATTTGAACATATGTATAATTCTGTATTTCCTAAGGAACAAATTTCCGTTAATATATATGGCATTGATTATGATCATGAAACTATTTTCCCGTTACGTATAAACGAAAACACATGTGTAGATAAACGTATAGATTTACTGTATTGTGAGGAAAATTGCAACACTCATTATTGTTTAATAAAAAATCTCAATGCGTTATTGAAGAGTCATAAAGAGAAAACTTATGTAAAATTGCCTCAATGGATTTTATCCACAAAATGTGTTTTAAATATTCAAAATAACGATAATAGAAGTTTTATGTATAGTATTCTAGCTGCGTTGCATCCCACAAAAGATAATCCATATCGTGTGAATAATTACATACAATATATTAATACTTTATTACCATTATTTGAAAAAAACCAATATAAAATTTCCCGTTGAAATAGAACACATAAGCAAATTTGAACATATGTATAATTCTGTATTTCCTAAGGAACAAATTTCCGTTAATATATATGGCATTGATTATGATCATGAAACTATTTTCCCGTTACGTATAAGCGAAAACACATGTGTAGATAAACGTATAGATTTACTGTATTGTGAAGAAAATTGCAACAGTCATTATTGTCTAATAAAAAATATCAATGCGTTATTGAAGAGTCATAAAGAAAAAACTTATGTAAAATTGCCTCAATGGATTTTATCCACAAAATGTGTTTTAAATATTGAAAATAACGATAATAGATGTTTTATATATAGCATTCTAGCTGCATTGCATCCCACAAAAGATAATCCACATCGTGTGAATAATTACATACAATATATTAATACTTTATTACCATTATTTGAAAAAACCAATATAAAATTTCCCGTTGAAATAGAACACATAAGCAAATTTGAACATATGTATAATTCCGTATTTACTAAAGAACAAATTTCTATTAATATATATGGCATTAACTATGATCATGAAACTATTTTTCCGTTACGTATAAGAGAAAATACAGGTGTATTTAAACATATAGATTTATTATATTTAAACTCTCATTATTGTTTAATTACAAATTTAAATGGTTTAGTCAGACATCAGTTAGGTAGTCATCAAACATTTATTTGTAGACGATGTTTAATATCTTTTTATAACAAATCAAAATTAGATGAACATGACAAATTATGTAAAGAACACACTCCAACCAAAATTAACATGCCGAAACAAGGAGAAGTTTTAAAATTTCGAAATTTGAAATTGTTGTTACAGAATGATGTGATAATAATTGCAGATATGGAAAGTTTATTAAAACTTATAAATAAACAAAGTGGATCTCATACAGTACAAATTCACCAACATATACCATGCAGTTTGGGTTATATTGTATGTTGGAGTAACAACTATATGAAATCAGATTTAGTTATTTATCGGGGAGAAAATGTATCGATGAAGTTTATGTCTACTATGGAGAATGAATTAAGAAAAATCATAAACATATTAGATCAACAAAAACCATTAATACCATTAAATAGTTCTCAGTTACATGAGTTTAACCTATCCACTGAATGCTCGGTTTGCGATAGTAAATATACGAGTAACAATAGAAAAGTTAAACATCATAACCATTTAACTGGTCAATTTATTGCCACGGTGTGCAACAATTGCAATTTACAAATTAAACGTCAAAGTAATTTTATCCCTGTCTTCTTCCATAATTTGTCTGGGTATGATGCACATTTATTTGTGAAAGAATTAGGTTGCACCCCTGGAAATATTTCGGTAATTGCTGAAAGCACTGAGAAATACATAACATTCTCTAAGCACTTTAATTTTAATGGTAGACCTATCGAGTTACGTTTTGTAGACTTATTTAAATTCCTGCCGTATAGTCTCGAAAATTTGGTGTCAAAATTAAAACCTGAGCAATTTGTCTATACAAAGCAATATTTTTCTGATGAAAAGTTTCCTTTAATTCTCCGTAAGTGAATTTATTTTTATGAATACATAACAAATTTAGATACATTTAAAGAAACTGAATTTCCTTTAAGAGAGGCGTTTAGTAGCAAATTGAATGGAACACAAATTTCCGAGACTGATTATCAATATGCAAAACTGATTTGGCGTGTGTTTAAATGTGAAAATTTAGGGGACTACCACGATCTATATTTAAAATGTGATGTACTTCTCACAGCAGATGTGTTGGAGAATTTTAGAAAGACATGTTTAAATGCTTTTTGTATTGATCCGATTAATTGTTTTACTGCACCTGGGTTGGCATGGCAAGCCATGTTATATAGAACAAAAATTGAACTTGAACTTTTATCAGATATCAATATGTATATGTTTGTAGAAAAATCGATTCGCGGAGTATTACTCAAGCTGTGTTAAGGTATGCCAAAGCTAATAATCCTTACGTACATGATTTTGATGCGGAAAAAGAAAAATCTTATTTACTGTATATTGACATGAACAATCTGTACGGACTATCAATGATTGACTATTTACCATATGGTGGTTTTCGGTGGGAGGATAAAATTGACAATTGGCAAGACAAACATAAAATTATCAATTGGCCCACGGATAGTGAATGGGGATTTTTTCTAGAAGTGGACTTAGAGTATCCAAATTATTTACACGAATACCATTCTGATTTTCCGTGTGCTCCAACTAATGAAGTTCCACCGAATGGTAAATACTCAAAATTACTATTGACACTTAAATCGAAATCGAATTATATCTTGCATTATAGAGTATTACAATTTTATCTAAAACAAGGTTTAATATTAGTAAAAGTACATAAAATATTATGGTTTCGTCAATCTAAATGGCTTGCATCTTATATTCAAGAAAATACTCAACGCCGTGCAAATGCTACAATTGAATTTGAAAAAGATTTCTATAAGTTATTAAATAATTCTGTATACGGAAAGACAATGGAGAATGTACGAAAACGAATTGATATAAAATTAATTAACAATGAAAAAAAGTGTAAAAAATTAGTAGCGCAAAATCAGTTTCAAAATTGGGTAAAATTGGCTGATAATTTGGCATTATGCAACATATCTGTAATAGAGATGGAATGGAAAATCCCTTTTACATGTATGGTAGCAGGTCCTACAGGTTGTGGAAAATCATATTTTGTTAAAACATTTCTTGACCATTATAGTAAGTTATTTAAAAATATTGTATGGTGTTATGGTGAATGGCAACCGTTGTATGATACTCTTTCAAACTGTACGTTTAAAGAAGGTTTACCTCAAAATAATGAATTTCAAGCACATGAGGGTCCACATCTTGTCATTATAGATGATTTAATGCGTGAGTGTGACCATCGGATTGTAGATATTTTTACTAAGGGTAGCCATCATAGAAATATAAGTGTAATATTTATCACACAGAATATTTTCCATCAACAAAAAGGAATGCGGGATATTTCGTTAAATTGTCATTATATTGTTTGTTTTAAAAATCCTAGAGACCAAGCTCAAATTAATTATCTCGCACGACAATTGTATCCAGGTAATACAAAATTTATTCAAGAAGCATATCAAGATGCAACTCGAATTGCACATGGTTATTTACTCTTTGATTTAAAACAAAATACTCCTGATGAGCAGCGAGCTCGAACAAATATCTTTCCAACAGATTCTTTTAATTATGTTTATGTACCTGTAAAAAATAATAATTGTAATATGGTTTATATTCTAACAACTATTTATGCTTTAATAGCCGTAAAAAATGATTAGTAAGGAAAATGCACATATGTTAAAACTTTTAGCAAAGTTAAAACCGAAAGCACGTAAGGCAATTTTACAAAATGCAGATCCTGATTTGATTCGCTCTATTTGTGAATGTTCCTATAACGTATTACAGGGAAATGTTCCATTAAATAAAACAGAGATAAATAAGCTAAAAAAATATAAAAAGGAACTGAGATATTTGGTGAAAAAAGGTCCGTCATTAAAACAAAAGAAAAAACGAATAATTATACAAAAAAGTGGTTTTCTTACTGCTTTGCTTGCACCTATTATTGGAGGTATACGATCTAGTTTAATTAAATAATTATGCAAAACGCACAAAAACTTATTTTAATCTCACCAGAAAAATTACATCATTATCAAACGATATCTAATCTTGATGATGAAATGAAAGAAATTTTAAGTAATAAAAGTTTAAATGCAGAAGAAAAATGGACAAAATATATAGAAGTCTTACAAAAATATTTAAATATAATTCAAAAACCGGCAGCAGTTACAACAACAGCAACTACCACTACTACTACTACGGAGGAAGAAGAACAAGAGGACGAGGAGGAGGAAGAGGAGGATGATGAAATAATATCTACTCTCCCTGAAATTTGTAAACGTAAAGCGAGACCTTTATTACGTAAATTGAAACAAAATCCAAATATTCAATGGGACGATAATGGAAATGTGAATATTAATAATAAATTAATTCCAGGTGCAAATATAGTGGATTTGATATCCGATTTTGTTAGATGTCGTAAGAAAAATATTTCAGTTGCCGGCTGGAAACCTTTTGCTACATTATTAGCAAAAGCCAATATACCCTTAGAGTACATTGGTAATCCTCAACGAATAGATTATATTAGAAAACTAACAGAAGACAAAGAAGACGAAGAGGATGGTCCTCCACCCCGTAAACGCAAATGGTGTACTTATAAGCAATAATAATAATATTCTATTGTAATCTATTAATATTTTTAAGTATATAGAAAGATGAAT
Organism: Thermobia domestica; assembly: GCF_964235325.1. NCBI lineage: Eukaryota > Metazoa > Arthropoda > Insecta > Zygentoma > Lepismatidae > Thermobia > Thermobia domestica. Next base: position 113,373,648 of record NC_137467.1, read on the forward strand.
GAGCCCTACCTTAATTATTACATACATTAAGCAGGAGGTAATTATAACGTGTATAGAGGTACAGCATATCAAGAAGGTTATGGCATTGGTAGTTTTCTAGGAGGTTTATTTCGTACTGTATTTCCTTTATTAAAACAAGGTGCAAAAACTGTTGGTAAAGAATTGATACGTACAGGAATTAATGTAGCAGGAGATGTACTAGATAATAATAGACCTATTGAAGAGTCTTTGCATGATCGATGGCAAGAAGCTAAAACAAATTTAAAAAATAAAGCTCAAAATAAATTAAATCAAGTGTTGGAAGGATCTGGAAGAAGAAAAAGAAAGAAAGTTCATTTTAGTGGTGCTGGTGGTGGTGTGAAACGGATAAAAAGATCCAAAGATATTTTTGATTGACTATGGAGCAAAGTGATAGTTTTTATCTCACACTTCCTAGCAATAGTTCTATGGAATATTTTCCTCAAAATACTCTTGCTTGTTATACTACTAAATTATATCAACCTATTGTACTGGAGAAGGGAGTGTGGGAAACAGCTATTGTTGAAGTACATTATACAAGTTCATTTCAGAATGTTTCCAAATATACAAATAATATTTATTATCGTCTCATTACTACAAAAAACTGGAACATAACTCAAATCTTACCAGGCCACTATTATCATGTTGATGATATTCTATCTCAAATTAATCATAAAAGTGATATATTAAATTTACAATTAAAAGTCAAAGCATCAGTGAAACGAATTGAGGTTAATAGAGTAATAAAAGATCAAGAGAAGCATATAGAAGTACGCCTATCTCCTGAACTAGCCAGAATACTAGGTTTTGATCACATTCAACAAGAAGATATTGCAGTTGTTCATCATGCTCGTTATCCACCTGATTTACAAAAAGCGCTACCTACACTTATGTATATTTACAGTGATATTGTAGAACCACAAATGGTGGGTGACACCGTAGCTCCATTGTTATCTATATATATAAAAGAGAACGCACAAAATCCTTTGTCCGCTCATCACGCTAATACGGCTGAACCGATTTCTTTCATTTTTGGGGGGTTGTTAGGATTTGGACCCTAGATGGTTTTTATCATATCACTTTAATTTTCAATTACCAGTGTCTTGAGATAATTGACCAATCAGGTGTCAATACGTAAAAAAAATCCTTTGTCCGCTCATCACGCTAATACGGCTGAACCGATTTCTTTCATTTTTGGGGGGTTGTTAGGATGTGGACCCTAGATGGTTTTTATCATATCACTTTAATTTTCAATTACCAGTGTCTTGAGATAATTGACCATTCAGGTGTCCATACGTACAAATCCTTTGTTATTAGTTCATCATAGGTATAAAAATAAACGTATTTATATGCAACCCGCATGACCCTGTGACTCGGCGGGTTAACATAACTGACAGGCGCTATAAATCACTTGAAAGAGAAAAAGTAAAAATTATCTAAGTAACAAAGTTTATTGCGTTCCGGGATGACCGCAGCGAAGCGGGGCGGGTTGGGGTGACCGCAGCGAAGCGGGGCGGGTTGGGGTGACCGCAGCGAAGCGGGGCGGGTTAACATAAATGACAGGCGCTATAATGTTAACATTTACTGCAATCTTCTATGGTTTTTATCATATCACTTGAAAGCGAAAAAGTAAAAATTATCTAAGTAACAAAGTTTATTGCGTTCCGGGGTGACCGCAGCGAAGCGGGGTGAACGCTGCTAGTGTATTATAAATACAAATATTACAGAGCATGGTATTAATAATGTACATATTTTTGATAATCCTCATTATGTCACCGTGCAACGTAAACAATTTGATCAAATTATTATTGATTTAAGAGATAGTACAGGTAATCCACTTCCTTTCCAATATGGCAGTGTATGTGTAAAATTACATTTTCGTAGACGTAATATGGTATTGTAAATTTTACCATGTGTAAATATTAATAGTAAGAAAAGAGAAAAATGCAGTGTGAGTGTATGAAATCAGAATTAGATTTATTTGCTGGTTTACCCACTCAAACCAGTATTATAGGTAATAAAATAGTTCCATATAAGCCTGTGGCTTCAATAGCTGATAATGCACCAATAGAATTTGTAGTCCCCGGTCATGGGGATTACTATATTGACTTACCGCACACAATGTTATATGTTAAAGGTAAAATTACTAAATCAGATGGTTCTAATTTAACTTCTGCCGATAAGAAAATCGGCCCTGTAAATGATTTTCTCAATGCAATGTTCAGTGAAGTGCAATTATATTTAAATAATCAAATTATTTCCTACTCTTCACATACATATCCATATCGATCGTATATTGAAAAACTACTAAATTATAATGCTGAAGCTAAAACAACGCATCTTCAAACATCAATGTGGTTTAAAGATACTGCAGGGCATATGGACAGTGTGGCCGATGCTAATGTAGGATTTAAACAACGTTTTCTTCTCACTGCTTTAAGTCAGTCATTTGAATTATTGGGTTATATTCATGCTGATATTTTCAATCAGGAGAAATTTTTACTGAATGGTGTACAATTGCGTATTAAACTAATTCCAGCTAAACCTACATTTTGTCTAATGGGTGACGCAGATGCTGATGGAAAAGTTGTAATTACAGATGCAACATTGCTTGTGAAAAAGGTTGATGTATCACCAGCAGTTAAAATAGCACAAAATAAAGTATTACAAAATCCTAAATTTAGAATAAAATATCCTATAACAAAAGTGCAGGTGAAGACAGAAACTCTGCCACAAGGAATTATGGATAGTACACTTCCAGATCTGTTTTCAGGCATAGTGCCTAAACGTATTATTATTGGTTTTGTTACTAATGCTGCTTTCAATGGTACTTATCAAACAAATCCATTCAATTTTCAACATTTTAGTATGTCATTTTTTACATTGTATGTTGATGGAAATCCAATGCCCTTCAAACCTTTACAGCCAGATTTTGATAATAAGCTATATGTACAAGCACATTCTACGTTATTTACAGGTTCAGGTATTTATTATTCTAATCAAGGTAATAATATTTCACTCGCTGAATATCCTAATGGTTATACTCTACTGGTGTTTGATTTAACTCCTGATTCAAGCGCAAGTGCTGCATTTCATACTAGTCCACAACGGCAAGGAAGTGTACGTTTAGAGGTTCATTTTAAAGAAGCACTGCCATCTCCTGTAACAACAATTATTTATGGTGAATTCTCTTCAGAATTAGAAATTGATTTTCAGAGAAAAATATATATTAATTAAAGAAAAAAATGTTAAATACAATTGAGCTTTATGAAGCATTACAACAAAATTTGCCTAAAGATCATTTTATTGGTGTATATGCTGCTGATGAGTTACCTTTGTTTATTCATACATTTCCAGCCGCCATAATTATAAATACTGATTCTAGTGATAAGCCTGGTGAACATTGGGTTGCTGTTTATATATCTAATATGTGTGTGGGAGAGTATTTCGATAGCTATGGTATACCTCCCTATATACAACATCATATAAGGTTTTTAAAACGAAACTGTCTGTATTATACATGGAATAATAGACGTATTCAAGGTGATTTATCTCAATTTTGTGGACATTACTATTTCCTATATTTAGCATGTCGTGCATCTGGTTATTCGTTGCACGATTTTTTAAACAAATTCTCACTCACTACTATTGATGCTAATGATATTATGCTTTATTCATTTATGAGAGTATGATGATGTTATTTTTTAAAACTCCGCCATTGCCGGTCCCAAGCCCTGGATGAGAAAGGAGGAGGGTTGGGGGTGTTGCTACCCCCGTAAAAGAAAATAATGTTACATTAAAATAGAGGTTAGAAACGAGTACACTGAGAAAAATCCATTATCCGGACAGCGGTATATTGTACAAATACAAGGATTCGTTATGTTTACTAAGGAAATCTGTACGGAGCGTACTTTATCCATATGCTACACAGGTATTGCCTTTTACCCGCTTAGATGTTACATTATGCTGCTGCAGGATATCTGACATCTAACAATCTTCTGTATATTACATACGTATACGTATGTTTCATACGTCAGCTATATATTATATACGTCCATCTGTGTGTGAGATCGTGACCGCCTATAGACACTCTTTCTTTCGCCATGGCTGACGTCATTGAACTACCGTCTTTTGCTTGCGAAACGAGGTTGTTTACAAACGGAAAAGAAGAGAGGAAGGAAACAAAAGCCTGGGTAAGTACAATAGTTAACTATTATTTTAGTTAATTATTCCATTAATTATATATTCTTTTAATGTAACTTGCTTTAATATAGTACTAAGTAATGTAGTTTATGACAATTCATACTATTGTAACTCGTTAATGATTGAGGAGAATGGAATGGGTGTATCTGAATTTTGAGAAATCTTTGAATATTAATGTTTTGAAACATTTTACGTTTCAAGGTAGCAAAATGAATGTTATGTGTTTATTCATTCCGTTTTATAGGTGTCGATTTATTACTTGGTGCAGATTTACTACAGGACTGCTTAACATAATTGCTAATTAACAGTTTTCAGCGCGAAAATTTCCTTGTGTAGTGAAGATTTAGGATTTAGATTTCTGGGTTTTCGACATCAATGGCCTTGTTATTCCGTCACATATGAGGAATGACTTTCCTCGGTGAGTACGCTATCCGGGGAAAGGAAGGGAAGAAAGGATTGGGGAAGGAAGAAAACGGCCTGGGACCTATATGTTAGGTACCACTCCGGCATTTGCCTGCTGTGAATGAGGAAAGCCCAAGGAAACCTCATTCAGGATGGCTGGACTTAAAATCTTTTGATACTTTTTCGACCGAGTTCTCCCCCGGGATCGAACCCGGGATCGTTCGCACCGAAGGCGAGAGCGCTAGCGACTACCCTACGCGGGGCCACTTGTGTAGTCTAGAAAACTCATTTTTACTAGGATATTTGCAAGATTTTTTTTTCTTTTAGTTTAACGCCCCATGATTGTACATCAATGTAAGAGAGAAGGTGAGGGGGAGATGAGATACATGATAATGGTGGAATCAAGAAAATGTAAGGAAACTGGAAAGTCTTAAGAATAACCACACCTACAGTGTTCACCAAAAGCCTATTTGTCGGGAGCAGGAATCGAACCAGGGACCTAACGCGTCAGAGGTAAGCGCTCTACTACAAAGCTTTCTTTTGTTTAAAGAACTTGTTTACATTGAAATATATATATTTTACGAAGATATTGACATATTTTACAGCCTCACTGAAATTTAAAAAAAAAAGTAGTCAGGGAGAGTTTACTTGTCAGATTTTTATTTTTTTAATTTAATTTATTTTTATTTTTATTTATTTTTGCTTTGTTATGTTCCCTAGTTAATTAATGTTTGGGTTACTGAAAATTAAAACCTTTTTAGTATTATTGTTATGTCATCACTTTGGAACCAAAAAAGCTAGATTTTTTTTCTTGTGTTTTCATATAGGAAGTTGGTAAGTTTGTGCCTTAGCATTGGTTTGGTTTCTAGAACGTAATTGAAGGTCATGTTGAGTTGAGTCTTGGCGGGTTTGAGTTCGTGAAGTGTCAGTCACTGCTTGTGCTCCTGTCTTCTGTCTGTGATGTTTCCTGGCTTTGGGCTGTGAGGTACTTATGTTGAGGAGTACCAACGCAGGCCGCGTGATATACAGGTAGCTACAACACAGCTTCAACAGCTACGAGTGCCAGGTGTTTGAATTTCAGCTTTCGTTACGGCGTGACTAATGCAGTATAGTACGAGGTTCAAATTCTATGGGTGGTAAAAATGGTATATTACTTTCGTGGTGTGGTAAGAAATACAACGTAATTGTTATTAGTTTATTAGTGTTTCTTCATAGTATAGTTTCACTATTTCTAGAAGGAATTAAGTATTAACGAAGTAATGAATAAGCAAAAGCACACTTTGATTGACGTTAACTATTTCTCATACTCCATTGAGAATGTTTTGATCCTCAGTTGTGCAAACATCCAGTGTGCGGTTTTTTGTTTGCTTACACTGCCTTACAGATGAGCTCCCTCGTGGCTAAGTGGTTAGTGAACACGCTTTTGGCGTGGGATACCCGGGTTCGATTCCCGGCCGGGGGCCGCGGTGGCTCAGTGGTAGAAGGTTCACCTCTGGTGCTTGGGGTCCCGGGTTCGATCCCAGCCCCGCCAAGTGAACCTTGTGGTGGATAAACACCGTGCGCGTGGGTTTTCTCGGGGTTCTCCCGTTTCCTCCCACTTTCTTCATTCCACCATTTAATTCATTACTCATCACCGTCTCCATTAGCCTAACCGGCATAACCATGGGACATAAAACTCAAAGATTTCATTTCATTTTTTCGATTCCCGGCCGGAGCTTATGTGGTTCGGATTCCACGTTAATCTGTAGGTCCACGTCTCATACAGCCTTGCTGCTGAAAGGAACGTTAAAATCAACTCAGCACTGTTTTACAGATGCAATTGTTCGATTCCGAGTTCGAATGAAGCTTTTTACGGGTAGGGGGCGACTTTTATATATACAATCCAAGGATTTTAGTTATCAGTCAGTGATGCAATATATAGACCTATATATATTACAAAATTGAAAGTGACTATGTTTGTGACTCTTAATCTCTTAAGAGCTGCGGTGGCTCAGTGGTAGAGCATTCACCTCCGATACTTCGGGTCCCGGGTTCGATCCCAGCCCCCGTCAAATGAACTTTGTGATGGACAAACACCGTGTGCGTGGGTATCCTCGGGGTTCTCCCGTTTCCTGCCACTTTCTTCATTCCACCATTCAAAGGTTTCATTTCATTTGTTCTTAATCTCTTTGGAATCTTGTACTTAGGTTCACAGCGGAAGCGACGAAATAACTCGACTCATCCATTGTAGCTCTCTTCGCAACCAGTTTCCAAAATGTTGGCAATAAGTTTGCGAAACGAGAGGTGACGACTCCAATTTTGGGTGAAAAGTCGCTATAAAAAATAATCGAGAAATGCATTGTCTATAAGCATTGTTTTAAAGTTGTAGATGTAAACTAAACAATATGTTCTACTCACTGGCGCAAATCCGGGGGGGATGACGGATACATGTCCCCTCCAATCCTGGAACTGAGGGGGACTTCTCCCCAATAATCCGATTTGAAATGTGTTTTTTGGGAGAAATTTGATTATTTTTGTCCGATTGCTACAAAGGAACGTGAGATAAAATAGATGTCCCCCAGAATAAGCCTCAAATCTGCAGCCTCCCAACGCTGAAGACAACTCTGATCCTCCACAACATTGTTTTTCAACTTCATAAGTATTTCGGACATCGCCAAAAAAAAAGTATGGTAACGGTCTTACCCCCCTCCCCCCCCCAAATGTTGAAGACAGATTTGCGCCGCTGGTTCTACTCACATCTTTGTAGAACAGGGCGCAACCAATCCTTTAATTCAGGGATCATTTCAGGTTGTTTCGGGTACTTTTGTTCATATTGTGGTCAAAATAGTTCCGAAATAATTAACACTACACTACTTACGTTAAGCAATTTTTTTGTAAAAGAAAAAGTGCAGAATAATTAAAAGACCCCAAAGGGCAAATATAACAAACATCTTCTTCGCCTTTATTCACGCATCTATAGCTAATCTTGTTGCTATCGGTAATGATGTATTACGTGTGTCTCTCAACGGAAACTCTGCGAACTAAAGGACATCAAGTTTGTAGTTGTTCTTCGTTAGAGGGCAAGGGTAACATAACAATGCAGGATTGTGGGGCAGTGAGTACGCTGTATTTCCAAATTTCCAAACTCTTCATCAGTTGCGCTGATTAAAACAAACAGAAAAAAAGAACGTAAAAACTGTTTTGAACTAATAATGCTTCTCTACAGATGAACATTTTGTTTGCAGCAAAAAGTCGCTAAATGTGTAAGTAGGTAAATCGTCATTTAAAAATCACCCCAAAAAAGTCTCCAATCGGAAAAAATATTTTTTTGTCGCTATCGTAGGGCGACCATACGTCCCGTTTTGACCGGGACAGTCCCGTTTTAGGGGCGTGTTCCGGCCGTTCCGTCAGTAAATGGAAAAAACTAGTATTCGTCCCGTTTTATGTAAATGAAAGAAGTAAATAACAAACCCAGTATCTCTACTCCTTTTAAAAGTATTAATAATTAATAATAACAAAGAGGCAAAAATTGAACTGAAATTCCCTATATTAAACATACTCTATAGTTCGCAGTACTGCTCGAAAGGCAGCAGAGGTTTTAGCAGTTGGTTGTGTGTTGAACAAATTTCAACGTGTCTTTCCTTTTTCATAAGTACCCGCTCTGTAACAAAGAGAGAGAGGAGGAAATCTGATATCAAGGCACTGATAAGAACAAAGGTAGATCTAAAAGTCTAGGGTTGCAAGAACCTGTCCCGTTTTTAACTGAAAATTTTATGGTCAACCTACGCTATCGTTGAGGTCGAATTCCCCTTATTTAGCGACTTTACCCAAAATTGGCAACATTGACCCCCACCGAACAACACCCCGTTATCTTTAGCCTAGCCAGTATAATAGTGGGACGTAAAACTTAAAGATTTCATTTCGAATAACACTCCCAGAAACCTATTGTTATACCATTCCCAAAACACCCTTTTGTACAGTTCTCCCTATTCGAAAAAAATTGTAAATAGCAGAGTTCATAGATAAATATGGAACTCAATTTTCCAGGTTTTCCAGGTATTAATTTTGCAATTTCCAGGTCTAGTGGAAGAAACTAATAGTACGAGAACACATAAATTTTAAGAATACTATATTTATATATTTGAGAATGGCCACCCTTCTACCCAATGAACGATTGCAATTAAATATTGTGTCACAAGAAAATAAATAATTAAAATAAATAAAATTTAAGTTGAAAAATATTAAGTTGAGAAGCCTACTAAGGGAATTATATAATACTTTTGTTCCATACTTGAATACATTCAAAATATACAAAAATATTGGCTTGGGGAAGAAAAAAGGGCCCGCGAGATTTTAACTGATTCTTATAGTACTCGACGACAGAAATAAATTACTGAAAGAATTTTCAAAATCGGCGCAGGTAAACATGCAGAAAATCATATTTTCATGTACCGGTTCAAAATGGGGAAGAAAAGACGACCGCGAGATTTTAACTTATTCTTGTAGTACTCGTTGAGGGAAATCGACTAGTGAAGGAATTTTCAAAATCGGCGCAGGCAAGCATGAAAAAAATCGCATTTTCATGTACCGGTTCAAAATGGGGAAGAATAAAGGGCCCGCGAGATTTTAACTGATTCTTGTAGTACTCGTTGAGGGAAATCGATTAGTGAAGGAATTTTCAAAATCGGCGCAGGCAAACATAGAGAAAATCTTATTTTCATGTTCCGGTTCAAAATGTGGAAGAAAAAAGGACCGCAAGATTTTAACTGATTCTTGTTATACTCGACGAGAGAAATCGACTAGTGAAGGAATTGTCAAAATCGGCGCAGGAAAGCAGGAAGAAAATCGCATTTTCATGTATCAGTTCAAAATGGGGAAGAAAAGACGACCGCGAGATTTTAACTGATTCTTGTAGTACTCGACGAGAGAAATCGACTAGTGAAGAATTGTCAAAATCGGCGCAGGAAAGCATGAAGAAAATCGCATTTTCATGTATCAGTTCAAAATGGGGAAGAAAAAAAGGGCCCGCGAGATTTTAACTAATTCTTGTAGTACTCGACGAGAGAAATCGACTAGTGAAGGAATGTTCAAAATCGGCGCAGGCAAACATGGAGAAAATCTCATTTTTATGTTCCGGTTCAAAATGGGGAATGAAAAAGAACCGCGAGATTTTAACTGATTCTTGTAATACTCGACGAGAGAAATCGACTAGTGAAGAATTGTCAAAACCGGCGCAGGCAAGCATGAAGAAAATCGCATTTTCATGTATCAGTTCAAAATGTGGAAGAAAAAAGGGCCCGCGAGATTTTAACTGATTCTTGTAGTACTCGACGAGAGAAATCGACTAGTGAAGAATTGTCAAAATCGGCGCAGGAAAGCATGAAGAAAATCGCATTTTCATGTATCAGTTCAAAATGGGGAAGAAAAAAGGGCCCGCGAGATTTTAACTAATTCTTGTAGTACTCGACGAGAGAAATCGATTAGTGAAGGAATTTTCAAAATCGGCGCAGGCAAACATGGAGAAAATGTCATTTTCATGTACCGGTTCAAAATGGGGAAGGAAAAAGGTTCCGCGAGTTTGAACAGCTACGATGTATGTTCACGAATGTGCCCGTCTTCTCAAATTTAGTTAATTACCGTGACACTGAAACATGTGACACAGAATCACATTGTGGATGACTCTGCAATCGGCAACCACTGCACATATACTCCTCCCGCCCCACAGTTTGATTATTTCGATCCATTCCTCACGTGCTAACGGCATGGTTCAACATCTGCAAGAAAGAGGTAAATGTAACGTTCAATTGGCAATAGCTTTTCACCAAATTAAGCTGCATGAAATCTGATTGCATATTTGACATACTGAGAAAATTCTAGCCCGTGGCCATATGTATCACATATCCCATCAGTTAATAAAAATTTTGAACACAAAATTACGGTCGTCCGTGTGACGTACTCCCAAAAGGCCTAATGTGTATCACCCACCTCACATTCAATGAAACCACATCCGTGTAGAATTTAGAAAGGAACTTCTTATGATGTATACAGGATGTCTCAAACGTTCCCTGATATAGGGTAACTCTGTTATTATCAGAGTTACAACAAAATGTAAGAGGAAAAACATCTCGAAATATGACGTTTTCAATCTAAAGTGAACACTTTTTAAAAAAATCGGACGAGATGTTTGTGCTGTATACTCTTTATGCACCCAATTTTAAATGAAAATGCAACGTCGTCATTTACCTGGACCCACAACATAAGTGAATGAAGTTACTGTTTGAAACGGGGGCTGGCCATCGACATGTTAGCGTAAAAGACAGTAACTTCACTCACTTATGTTGTGGGTCCAGGTAAATGGCAATGTTGCATTTTCATTTCACATGGGGCTCATAGAGAGTGTACAGCGCCAACGGGTCATCCGATTTTAAAAATTCCTTCACTTTAGAATGAAAACATTATATTTGGAGACGCTTTCCAAAGTAGTATAATTTAGTTTGTTTAAATTTACAATTTAATACAATTAGATTCGGATTTACATGCGTAGGATTTTGTATGCATCCAACTAATGAATTCTTTATTTTCATGCTTAACTTAGTGACTTGGCTTTGGACTGCAACTGATTATTGTAACCCATTATTGCTTGAGAAGAAACAAGATATCCGAATCTTCATTTGGAGAAATCAAACGTCTATTGGAAAGCTGGGGATTATAATCATTAATTTCTACATTTCAAGGTGCGTAAATTATATATTCTGTGTTTATTGTTAAATTACTATTACTATTATTGGGTTTAGAATCAATCAAGCACTTCATGATATTTTATGGGGATCAAGATGGGTGCCGGATAGATAAGTATTTGAGCGTCAGGCTCTTATTTCTTTTCAATTTAATATTTAATCAATGATTATTTTTCTCCCTCATTATTCCATCAAATCGTATTCCAAGATCATATATCCATTTTTGATCGATATATCCATATTTTTGATCTCTTTCATATTTCTATATTTTCGATTTTTGATATTGTTTATATTTCGATATTGCTGTATTTTTCGATATTTCGAACAAGTTTCGATAGTTTGTCGATATCGATTATCTATATCTAAATTCGGATATCCCAAAGCCCTATCGAACCCCCTCCGAAATGAAGTTTTTGGCTATGGACCTGATTAGGGATGCGCACGAGACAAGACGAGACAGAATTTTTGTTACGAAATTCGAGACGAGATAGAGCTCTTCCAATAGAAACGGATCCAGTTTTCGAGACGAGACATAACTTTCGCGGCACCTTTTCGAGAGGAGACAATCTCAAATCTTTTCTCTTGCGCATCCCTACACTTGATCATGAGGTATCAAAAAAAAAAAAAAAAGTTAATGAGAAATACCGGTAACATGTAAATACAATATAGGTAGCTAAAACATTTTTGTTTTCATTCTTCAGTAATGCATTGTTATTATTCTCAGAGGGGCGCGGTGGCTCAGTGGTAGAGCGTTCACCTCCGGTGCTTGGGGTCCCTGGTTCGATCCCAACTCGCGCCGTGTGGACTTCGTAGTGAACAAACACCGTGCTCGTGGGTTTTCTCGGGGTTCTCCCGTTTCCTCCCACTTTCTTCATTCCACCATTTCACTCATTTCTCATTATCACCGTCTCCTTTAGCCTAACCGGCATAACCGTGGGACGTTAAACTTAAAGATTTCATTTTTTATTAATCTCTGTATTTTATAGTGTATTCTCAAGCTTAAGGTGATGTATAATTAAATTTTGAATTCAGTTATCTTATTTTGTTTCTCAGATTGTTTTTAAAATGTATGTACAAACGTTTATTTTCATTCTTGAGAGTTTAAAGTGACGTATAGTTATTAAACATAGTATTTAATATTGTACTCTTAACGTGGAAGTGATATACAGTTAACTTTTGAATTCAGTTAACATTTTTCTCTCTGAAATTGCATTAAAACGTATGTAAAAACGTTTTTATTTTATTTCTTGAGTGCTAAAAGTGATGCAAAGTTATTAAGCTTACTACTTTATATTGTATTCTTAACCCTAAACTGATACACAGTGCGTTTTTGAATAAATTATGTCAAGTTATTTGAGTGACGAACACTGGTAGAAAATACTGACTACTACTGGAACATTTTGATTTTAAGGTGACGACTACTGGTGCAAGGATTTTAAAATATTGTTTTTCCTCCAACGGCTACACCTTTTTTTAATTCTAACTACATGGTCATTATAAGAAGGATCAGTGAGTCTTTCCAACTATGGTACAGCTCCGACAGATTCACGATGCTCAGAGAAGAGACAAAATAGTGTTTTCAACCTTAAAGTGAGAACCACTGGCGTTTTTACCCTGCTATGCAAAAGTAAGTGAGTACTCCAATGGGGTTCCAATGCGGTACTTAATTTCTGCGTTTTAGATATATGGAAATACATGTCTCTAAAATGTAAAGAACTGATTATTATTATTATTTTTTTTACTGAAAACTGCAACTCGGTAAGCCTTATGGATACCGAGGTATGGGAAAATAAACTATAGGTATGTGGGGCTTGCATACTTGACGCTACAATTCGGAAATTGAATTAAAATATGACTAACGGCTATCAAGATGTTGTCAAATAAAGGGAGGACCAACACAGTTAAGGAGTTTTCGTGTTAGATGCTAAAATTTCGGAAATCGGTCATGGAAAGTTAATAAACACCAGTAGCAATTTCATCTTAAAGTAATTAGATATCTTCATGGAGTGTTAGAACATCATGGAGTCTACCAAAATTAAATTTTAAAAGCTTTTGAAAATATAATCTGACATTTGTAAACAGTATTTGGAATATGTGTTTACCCAAAACTTCCAGCTAGTACATCTAACATCTGGAGAAACACTGTGAAATAAAAGCGTACGAGATCTTGAAATTTCGGAAACAATTATTGGTGGCAACAAAATTAAATAAGATGGTACTTCTATGGGTTAAATGAGTACCTGAGTACAATTTCGATCGAAAGATTAGTTCAGTCCTAGGTTTTCTTCAGGCAATTCCAAGGGTTCATCGAGCTGTGCAAAAGAATGAAAATTCGCTGTCAATATCTAAGATAGTAACCAAGATATAAGGAATTATATATTTTATGACGTAAAAATAGAGATCTTTACGGATTTGTACTTTTGGGTCTTTCCTATAAGAAAAAAAATTCAGAGTGGGCGGGGACACAGTAGCATAGTGGTAGGGTATTTAACTAATCTTTTTGGCAGAAACTATTGGAGTATTCACTTAACCCGTAGAGATACGATCATACTTAACTCCCTATTTAATTTTAAAATTAAATAAAAGGAAATATTTCAGTGTAGCGACCCACGATTACGCATTTTAGTCTCAGGGAGATTATGATTAAAGCAAGTGAATGTTGTTGACAGAATTGATGGAATGCAAAGGTGGGAGGAAAAAGAGTACCCCGAGAAAACCCACGAATACGATGTGCACTACAAACTGGCTTGACCGTGGATCGAACCAAGAACCCAATACACCAGAAGTAAGCACTCTACCACTAAGCCCCCGTGCCCCCGCCCATTTAATTGTCTATTAAGGTATATACGGTTGTTTTCTGAAATTTCTTCTTCTTACAGCAAATACTCAAAAGTACAAATCCATGTGGGTCTCTATTTTTACGACGTCATAAAATGCATAATTCCTTATATCTCGCTTGCTATATTAGATATTGACAAAAAATGTTCACTTTATTTCAGAGCCCGATGAACGCTTGGAATTGTCCAAAGAAAATTTAGAGCTGAATTAATCTTTCGATCGAAATTGTAATGACGAGTCTGAGGTACTCACTTAACCCATATAAGTACCATCTTATTTAAATTTTGTTAGGATCAATAATTGTTTTCTGAAATTTCAAGATCTAATACGCTTTTATTGTCTCTCTAGCTGCTAGATGTACTAGCTGGAAGTTTTAGGTAAATACATATTTCTAATACTCTTTACAAATGTCAAAATATATTTTACAAAGCTTTTAAAATTTAATCTTGGTAGACCCCATGATGTTCTTAAACTCCATGGAAATACCTAATTATTTTAAGATGAAATTGCTACTGATGCTTATTAACTTTCCATGACCGGTGTCGGAAATTTTACCACTTAACACGAAAACCCCATAACTATATGGATCCTCCCTTTATTTGACAATATCTTGATAGTCATATTTTAATTAAATTTCTAAATTGTACTGTCTAATTGCAAGCTCCACGTACCTATGGTGTCGCTTTTTATTTCACCATATTTCGGTAACTGTTAGGCGTACCGACTTGCGGTTTCGGTAAACACACACCTCTAACGTTCTTTAAAACGTTATTAAGACATATTTTAGAATATTTAGAAATGAGAGTTCTGCGAATATCATGGTACCCGAAAACCCCCATGAGGGCGTGTGTAGTGTATTTAATTGAAACTACTTTTGAGGTGTTGTAAGCCCTCGTAATTACGTTTCCGAAACTGCACCACCTAGTACGCAAACCCCACACTTCTATGGTGTCGCTCTTTATTTTCCCATATCTCAATATCCCTAAGGCTTACCGAGTTGAGGTTTTAGGTAAACAAATGTCAGTTCCTTACATTTTAGAGACATACATTTCCACATATCTAAAAAATACAGACATTAGGTACCCCATGGTACCCCAAACACCATTGGGGTACCCACTTACTTTTGAATAGTAATACATTTTGAGTTGTTCAGCATCAATAAACACTTTAGTTTTTCTACGTGCAACCCAAAAGTCCATACCTGACCGAATAGATTTTGTCCATTTAATCTCAAAAATGTTAAGATACTTTGTATTGTTAAGTACAACCAAGTTAAGCACACTGAATTTAATATTTTAAATATTTTCTGATTTTTGTTTCAGGTATTTCGTGCATCAAAACAAAACCAGGATTCTGCTTGGAAGACAGTGAAAAGAAGCAGTGTAGGTTGTGGCTAAAAGTACGTCCTTTCTGAAGACAGACCCAATTGTATTTACATTCTTTTGTATGAATTTATAACCCTAATAAAGATACTGTACTACAAATTATTTCTTTCTCCCATAAATTAGAATAAAATATTATCTCTGTTTAAAGAAAATGTTTGTTAGTGTTAAGTCATTTCAACTCTTTTTCTCTGTAATAAGAACATTATCCCTCGCAATATTTTTTATCTTTGTGCTATTACGATTGGATGAAGTAAAATTCTATACGAAGCACTATTATTTCAGACATGCATTAATAACTAATGTTAAGACTATTCATGGCTTTGGATTAATTGTTTTAACAAAAGAGACACTGACCAAAGCCATGATCCGAAACAGTTACAAATTATAATTTAAAATAAAGTTTTAAGCTTTGGTCAGTGTCTCTTTTGTTAATAACTAATGTATTGTTCTGTATGTAAGGCAATGTGTATACTGAACATGTCTAGCGAAGGTGTTGTTTTATTGGGAATCCGAAGAAAGAAAGAAAAAAAATTGGACTTACCAACGTATACGTCTTCGAATTCTGGACTAATCCAAATTATCCAGAGAAAACATTATATATTTCTTTGTTGCTATTTCAGATGTATCCTTTATCCAAGTCACATGAAACGGAGACTTCATACATCGCTATACTTTGTATGAACTATGTTCCGTATTTACTTGATCACTTTGTAACTTTATCTAGTGTTGACAAGGCCGCAGGTGTTAATCGAATAGTTTAGTGTATCACTCATGTCACCTTGTGACTAAGGTAGGTCCTGTCGGTATATATATGGTACTGGGTTCAATTAGCGATAAAATACATTTTTAGTGTTAAACAAATGCAAAAATCTACACGAAATGAGATACCGTGATCTCTGACTTACGGATAACACCAAGCAACTAATGGTACTGAGTGTGATTGAGTTTACTAATTACTATTTGGCTAAAATCAGTGTTCCTTTATGTATAGTTCTTTTCGTGCTTTGAATTACAAAGTTTGAAATAACCGTTTTAAATTATTGTGTATATATATCTTCCGAGTAATTCTGAGAATCATTGCTCTTTCTTTAAGCAATGTATGAGACTGTTAAACTGCTCGTTGCTTAAAATGTTGCACTAAGAAGGATGCATCCAGGAAAGTCCAAATTTTGCAGAATGTCTAGAGCAGGGAAGAATAAATATGTTTAGTCGATGGCTGCACAACGCCTCCGCTGTCACCACGTTGTCACACAGCGAATACAGCGGACGTTTAAGAATATTCTGCACTTACTATTAGGTATCTGCCTGGGAACTTTGGTGCAGCTACCCAGTCTCCTTCTTGGTGTTGCATTTTTAATGGCGAGTACTGAGTAGGAATCATCTTGTGAGCGAACACGTTTTCGGCTGTCAGCATACTTTTAATTGTTGCGACATTTAAAAAAAAAACATACCTGTTAATTAAAATGTACACAGAAGTTATTTCTGGAAAATTCTATTCAGGCCTCTTGTGGTAACAACTGCACTTTAGAAGAAGATACTATTAAGGAAAAGAATGAGGTAAAATAATCTATATCGTACAAGAAATGGATGATAACAGCTTAATAAATGATTGTACGTAAATCTTGTTTGAGTTTGAATATAGGATTGTATATGACTGTGCATTTTGCATTATTATTGAAGTGCTGCAACTAACTGCAAACCATATGATAAATTCTTACAGTAATATATCACATATTGATTTACTCTGTATGAAAACGAAAATAGTTTAACATATGGTTAACCTTCTTTGTGCCCATAATTTTAAAATTAACGCTTGTGTCACTTTTCAATGCTTGGCTTTGCAGTAGCTTTCCAACGAATTAGCAGGAAGCCCAAACTTACAGGACACCCTGCAGGTAAATACATTTCTTTGGACAGTTTCACTGCTCTAAACTAAGATTTGAAAAGTGTAGCATTGTTAATTTTATTATTATTGGCACAATGGAGATCAACCATATTTTAAGCTATTTTTGTTTCCATACAGAGAAAAACAATACGTGACAACATTACAGTAAGAATGTATCATGCATTTCTCAGTATGTTGCAGCACTTCAATAATGGTGCACTATACGTACAATCTAGATCCTGACTATGTCCAATCCATATATTACAACAAGGGCAATACGTATGCGATACAGGTAAAATCCGTATATTTCATATGGACAATCTATAAGCTACATACATCCAATCCATACATTACATATAGCCAACCTGTACGCGACATACGTATAATCTATATGCTGCATGCAGACAGTCTGTAAGCTACATATGTGCACTCTGTATGGTGCATACGGATATTCTGTATGCTGTATCGGGACAAGCTGTGTGCGACATAAGGAAAATCTGTATAATACATACGTACAATACGTATACTGTATCTAGTCGTACGTACGGGGCACAAGTACAATATAGATGCTGTCTCGGGGTTGAACGCAAGAAACACACGTACAGATCGTATATTGCATACTTCTTGAAATTATGCTCCGTCCTGATAGTCAGTGTGTGTCGTCATTATTAACCTACATGCTACATACGATCCTGACGTCACAAAGCTAGATATCACCTCCGTATATACTTGTTATTGAAGATTACGTCATACGAATGACGTCATTGCACTTATGCAGACAGTTTGTATAATACATACTTCTTCAGCTATACGTTTGCTGCAGGATGTTATATACGGTTGTACGTTAAGTCCAGAAACTACAGGAATTACGAATGTAACCTACGTTTTTAAGTATGCCACCTACATTTTTTTTCTCAGTGTACACTTCTATTCTCTGCTATGTTCAAATAGGGGTGGAATCCAAAACGAATACACCCCTATTCTCTGCTATGTTAAAATAAGGGTTGGAAAATGTGCTCATAAAAGAGAACGAGTTCACCCTTTAAAATGGACTATGTTTAATCTTCGCTATATTTCTGCTATGTTAAAATAGGGGTTGGAAAATATGCTCATAAAAGGGAACGAGTTCACCCTTGCTATGTTATGTGTTATCTGCTCTTCTGTGTGTTCGTAATTTCTGCTATGTTAAAATAAGGGTTGAAAAATATGCTCATAAAAGGGAACGAGTACACCCTCTAAAATGGAGGTCGTAAAAGAGAACGAGTTCACCCCTAAAATGGAGATTGTAAAAGACCATGGGCTCACGTTGTATGGTGGTCAATTCCCAGGGGGGGCTCGTAAAAGGGAACGAGTTCACCCCTTAAAAGTGGTCATAAAAGAGAACGAATACACCCCCTTAAAAGTGCTCATAAAAGGGATTAAATTCACCCCTAAATTTGAGGTCGTAAAAGACCATGGGCTCACGGTGCACGGTGGTCATTTTCCCAGTGGCTTGTGAGTTGTTCTCTTATGAGCTAGGTTGTTCCAGATCGATCATTTTT
Source organism: Thermobia domestica (assembly GCF_964235325.1). Lineage (NCBI taxonomy): Eukaryota > Metazoa > Arthropoda > Insecta > Zygentoma > Lepismatidae > Thermobia > Thermobia domestica. The sequence goes on from NC_137467.1 coordinate 113,392,636, forward strand.
CTACTACTCTAGTGTGACAAATTATATATATTTTGTATATATATATAAAAGTCACTATATTTGTAACTTAACAAAACTTGAACCACCAGACTGATTTCGATAAAAAATTTGAACATAGATGAGATTCGGGCCTGGGATGGATTTTACCATTTCACTTTGAAAGTGCAACTTGGATGAAGGAAGTGGGGATACATATTGACAATTACCGATCTAAGTGTCGAATCCATAGTTTTCGAGATCGCTGAGGTGAACAATGATACTTTCGATGCGGCTTAAATCCAAATTTATCCAAACTAGGGGAGGAGGGAGATATATTAAAATGATGCAAAATGATCGATATTAATGTGAATCCATTGTCTTCAGGGCCGCTGAGAAGAACAGTGACGTGTCCGATGCTGTTTAAATCCAAATTCAACGCCGAAATTTTGGGGAGGGGGAAGGGGTGGGATGATATATATAAAAAATGATTGAAAATGACTGATAGTAGTGTCGAACCCAAAGTTTTCGGGGTCGCTGAGATGAACAGTGGCACTTCTAATTGCGTTTAAATTCAAATTCAGCGCCGTGATCTGGAGGCGGAGGAGAGGGGAGATGTACAAATGATCGAAAATGATCAATATTAGTGTCGAATCCGTAGGTTTTGGGGTAATACTTTCGATGCCGTTTAAATCCAAATTCAGGCCCGCAATTTGGGTAGGAAGAAATATATAAAAATGACTGAAAATGGCCGATAATAGTGTCAAATCCATAGTAATCGGGGTCGCTGAGATGATCAGTGATATTTCCGATGCTGTTTAAATCGAAATTCATCCACGCAACTTGGAGGCGGGGAGATATATATGAATATGATCGAAAATGACCGATATTAATGTTGAATTCATAGTTTTTGGGGTCGCTGAAATGAGTAGTAACACTTTCCATGCCGTTTAAATCAAAATTCATCCTCGTAACTTGGGGGAGGGGGAGAAGGAAAAAATATATATATAAATGATGGAAAATGACCGATAATAATGTCGAATACATTGTTTTTGTGGTCCTGAAATGAACATTAACAGTTCCGATCCAGTTTAAATCCAAATTCAGCACCGCAATTTGGGAAAGGGAGAAGGGGTGGATTGGGTAAAAGTATTTCAAAATGACTTATACTAGGGTCGAATTCATAGTTTTTGAGGTCCCTAAGTTCGTTGGTGACAGTTTTGGTACCCTTTATACCCAAAATGAAACGTATTTTCCCCGTGCGAAAAACGGAAATTTCATATGTTAAATTATTTAACATATTTCTCGCTGCTCAAATTTACGCACTTGTGCGGTGTATGTGTGTATATGTAAATAAGATAATCTCTCTTTTTGAGTTGTTCGAAAAATATAATTAGAAATAATAAAGAGGGATTTTTATCAGAAATCAGAAAACTAAAAGGTAAAATTAAAATCTGTTGCTTTAAGTATTTTTCCTGCTAGCGAAATACGTTGTATATATGCTACAAACACTTTGCAGCAAATAAGATTTGTATCAGGCGAAAAATAGTTTTTAAATTATATTTTGCGGGTTTTGCCAATATTTCCGAACAAAAGATTTTTCTAATGGGTTCAAAATTGCCGGAAATTTTACACAGCACTAGGAAGATACCTATCTCCACAAACTATGTATATATTTAATTTTAACGTACTGCTATTAACTAAAATGATTCTGGCCCTGTTATTTTAACATTTCCCTGGCATAAAACGGTAACTTTATAAGATTACTTAAGATAATTCAAATTAGTGTTGTCGAAATCGGTTTTTGCAAAAGTGAAATTTCATAAAACTGAAATGTCGGGTTTGAAAACTGCATTTGCGGTTTCGGTTTTGAAAACCTCATTTGCGGTTTTTTGTTTCAGAAACCCATTTTCTCAAAAAACAGAAAATCGCAAATGTCACAAAAATTTGACAGCACTAATATCAAGTAACGACAAGAAAACAGCAAAGAATCTTTCCCCACTTCGGCTCAAAGTTGCCAGATGGAGGGAAATTTCCCTCGGCGTACGGAAAAAAATGCTAAAAATTTGCATAGGGGAAAGAAGGTATTTTTTCTTAAAATGTCTTAAAGTGTAGGGAAATTCTTGTTGAGTCTACTTTTACAATTGGCAGAATAGAAAAGATTAGTTGCAAATTTCTCACAAAGATGCACGGCTATCGTTATTGGGAAGTAAAAAGATACAGAATAAAACATGATCGGTGTTTCCTTTACGTATAAACTATTGCAGGTTTTGCGATAAGAAACCAGTCAACACATGCAAACCCACAACATTCACATTTATCAGAGTGGCAACAAATCAACAATAAAATTGTGTATTGCGATCTAGATTTTCTTTCTTTCTATCTTTTTTTTTTAAAGAAAGGATGGTGGTGCTTTTTTGTTAACAAAAGAAAGAGTTCCAGTACGCTTTTTAAAAACAAGAGGAAAGAGTAATAATAATATAAAGAGATCTAAGTCTAAGTGGATGAGATTTCAAATTAAATTTCTTGAGTTGCATGTGTAGAGATCTTAAATAGGGGTTTACCTTATTTTCTATTTAGCTTATTGTTGCCATATTACCTGATTTTAGCGGGTACCACCCGATTTTCAGGTTCTATATTCGTCCCCTGCTTAAACATATCTTAATCACGACAAACCACCCGCTTTTTGGGATTGGGGAAAAATCTAAGTCAACTTAGTTGATAAAGTACAGTAGAGCGTCGATTATCCGAAGTAATTGGGGGACATGGGTGTTCGGAAAACTGGTTTGTTCGGATAATCGAACTGTACATGTTTATTTGCCATGCGCGGAGCGGCACGCCTCAACTCTAAGCTGGCGCAGCTGTTGCTGTGAACAGCTTTGATACTGCCGCTACGTCTACAGCCAGTGCCAAACTGACAGAAGTGTGCTGATTGTTGAAACACAGCGACTGGCGGCTTGGCCGGTCAGCAGCGCCTTATGAAGGCCCCATTAGGAGCAATGTTCTGCCAGCGGTGGCTCAGTGCGGCGACTACTGTGGGAAACTTGGTTTGGGAATGAGGGGGATGATGGACGGTAGGGTGGGAGAGTAACAGGTGCGAGCGAGTACACAGTTCGGTTAAGCGGTCGTTCGGTTGACCGACGTTCGGATAATCGACGTTCTACTGTATTGGTATATTCAACGTAAACCGCAACACCTGACAATCTCAATTGCGATTGAGTTAAATTTGGACTCGCGCTCAGGCTCAGGCTGTGGGCTATCTGAGCAGTGCGCGTGTGACAAACATAACTGAATTAGTCATGCCTTCATAAGCTACAACAATGCCAAACGACAATTTCAAGTGTAACTTTAAAGACCCTTATAGAAGCGAATTTACGTTTGTTAGCCAGGGCAGAACTCAGTTTAAAGCAAAATGTACCCTCTCGAAAACTCAGTTTCGTTTCAAAAATATGCTGCAGGGAAACAAACCGGACCCTACCTGATTTTTATATATTTTGTAAATTAGACCACGATGAACACGAATCTGAAGGAATTTTGACATTCCGAATTTCGGAACTCGAGATATTCGAACATAAAGTGACCAAGGAAGTAAACTGGATCCCACCTGATTTTTATATATTTTGTAAACTAGACCACGAGGAACAGGAATCTGAAAGAATTTTGACATTGCGAATTTCGTAACTGAGATATTCGATCATAAAGTGACGACGGAAGCAAACTTGATCCCCATCTGATTTTTATATACTTTGTAAACTAGGATCACGATGAACAAGAATCTGAAGGAGTTTTGACATTCCGACTTCCGGAACTCGAGGTATTAAAACTTAAACTTTATAGACGCTATGTATCTATATGAAAAAACACAATATTTTCTATCAGAAACATATTATGTCCTGTGAGATATATAAAGGTAACCAAGAAAGTTCTGTCACTTTGTGTGGAGATCTGTGTTCAATTGGCCCTCACACCGTGAGTTGAATGCGAATGGAGATAAGGCAAAGATCAGTTGTTGGTGTGGGTTTATCCAACATTCCACCTGGTTGTGGTAGTTCAGTTACAACGTGAACTTGTGTAAGGACAGAGTGAATATAGAACGTCCACAGGGCGTCAAAACGGTGTGTATGCTGTACGAGTTCAAACTTTGGTCAAACGCCACTGCAGCGGGGTGGAAGATTTCTCAGGCCTTTCGTGATTACGCAGACAGTGCAAAGGTGGTTTAGGAAGTTTAAGGACGGTGACGAAACACTCACGAAAAATGCACCACGTGCCGGATGACCAACACATGTACAAAATGAAGATCTTCAGGTAGCAATTGAGGCGAACAGTAGACAGACATGTGAGGAACTGGGGTTAACATTCAATGTGAGTGGAGAAACCATTCCGCAGCACCTCCATCAACTTGGGAAGCACTACAAGTTGGGACCCACGCGAGCACACATCTGTATTTCTTTGCTGTCTCGACTGAGGAAGGAGCTATTTTTGGACAGGATGTTGACATGTGATGAGAAGTGGGTCCTAAACGAAGCTCAACGGCGTCGTCATCATTGGTTAAAGTCCCATGAACCGGTTCCAAAACGTCTGAAACCAGCAATGCAGCAGAAAGTCCTCCTGTGTGTTTGGTGGACTGCTCGCGACATCGTGCATCGGGAACTGCTACCTGCTGGTCAAAGCAGAACATCAATGCAACTGTCTACTGTTATAAGTTGAGCCGTGTTCAAGAAAAAACCCAAAACCCTAGAGTCAGCACTTCTCAATTTCTAAGGGGTTCTCCCGTTACGGGACAACGCTAAGCCCCACATGGCTAGAATGACCCGGGACACCATCCTACGCCTTGGATGGAAAACACTGTTGCATCCGCCAAACTCCCCGGACATTACACCGTCCGATTATCACCTGTTCCATTCCTTGGACACTTACCTTAGAGGAGTCCAGTTCAACTCCGTAATAGAGGTGCAAAATGCACTTAATACCTTCTTCGCTTCACGGCAAATCAAGTTCTACCACGAAGGAATCCATGCCCATCCCGAACGTTGGCAGAAGGTCATTGATACCGATGGATACTATTTTTGATCTTCCAGGTATGGGTAACCAGGGTAAGTGTGAACACTTTTTGTAAATCAAAGAATTGCGGTGGAATGATGACAGAGAAAAAAAAAACAATACATTCTCCATGTGAAAGCCTGCTATCTCTAATAACATATACAGTTTAATGGCGGCAAATCAAGCGGAGGATACAGAGGAATAACATAGCTTTGACGAAGGAAAAATTTTGTACTCTTGCCCCATATGGTGGAGTAAGAGTAAACAACGGTTGGGGCAACGATGCACAGTCGAATCAAAACATAGAAACGTAGGCATAAACACCAAAAAATACATTGAATCACAGATATGTATGTACTGATTACATGGAACTAAGGAAGTTATAAAATACCAAACAGATTAGTGTCAAATGGAACTGCCAACAAATGTTACAGTACTGTATATCCTACATGCTATAATTACAAAATATGAAAATAGGAGAAATCAGTTCAATATTAATCACGGAGCACAAAAATGTTACTTCCGGTGCACACAGTGGTCACCCACATACACAGACTTCCTTTGATTAAGATTGGAACATTATTAGTGGAACCACTTGCATATGATACAGGAAATCCTCATTTTACCGTTTGGTGTATCTGAAAACAATTTCCCACTGAATTGGCTGGGCGTACCCATGAGTGAGGATGACTTGGATGCGAATTTCTACCTTCTTTTGTGTTCCCGTGCGACATAACATATGCTCAACAACTCGGGCTGCGAAATTCTAAACGATAATGCAAACGTTTTGTTAGTAGTCTATAGCCGCCAACTTCTGTGTACGCACACGGCTTTCCTCCTTTTCCGTTCCTACATGTGTCATGCCGAACTAATTTTCAACATTCGTTTGCTTACCTACGTTGCCACTTCTTCACTCTTGCCCCAGCGTTCACTCTTGCCTGGTTACCCATACGTCTTAGGTGACATATCGATGCTCTAAGGTGATAGGTCAAAAAGCGACAGAACTTTCTTCGTTACTTTTATACATAGTATATAAAACTACTGTATAAGCTCTAGTATCTCGAATTTGGAAGGTCGGAATGTCAAAATTCCTTGAGATTATTGCTCATTTTGGTCTAGCTTACAAAATATTTAAAAATCAGTTGGGGTCCAGTTTTCTTCCGTGGTCACTTTATGACCGAATATCTCGAGTTCCGAAATTCGGAAGTCAAAATTCCTTCAGATTCATGTTCCTCGTGGTCTACTTTTCAAAAAATATATAAACCTGGTGGGGTCCAGTTTGCTTCTATGGTCACTTTATGTTCGAATATCTCGAGTACCAAGATTCGAAATGTCAAAATTCCTTCAGATTCGTGTTCCTCGTGGTCTAATTTACAAAATATATGAAAATCAGGTGGGGTCCAGTGGGGTAGATGCTTTCATAATAATGTTAAAAGGTGTAAAAAAAAAAAAAAAGAAAAAAAAGAAAAGAAAGAAAGAAAGAAAGAAACGGCAAACATTATTTCTGCTTTGAAAAGGACAAACATGGTTTCACTTATAAAACCGCATACACGGTTTTGGGCGGCTTTCGCTTTCGAAAAGACCTTTTGCGGTTTTCGTTTGGAAATCCGCTTTTACGGTTTCGGTTTTAAAAACCGCATTTGCGGTTTCGGTTTTGAAAACCGCTTTTGCGATTTTAGTTTTGAAAACCGCATTTGCAGTTTCGGTCGCGAGAACCGCTTTTGCGGTTTCGGTTTCCAAAATCGCAGTTGCGGTTTCGGTTTCGAAAACCGGTTTTCTCGAAAACTGAAAACGGCAAATGTCACAAAAATTCGATAGCACTAATTTAAATGCGTCTATATTAATTAATCTAACTAGGATTATATTTTAGTATCTTTTGTAGCCATAACTCCATTCTATCACGGTGCTAACTTTGAAGAAGTGGTACAAATACATTTGTTTCTACAAAATTTCCGTATTCTAATACAAGAAACATAACTACTCAATGATCTTAACTGTAAACTAGTAAAGTAAAATAGTTTACATTTCAAAAGCATAATGTAGTAAAATATTCGAAAATTTCATTTTTTCCCAATTTTTCCGTTTTCTTCTAAGCTCGTGTAAAAAACGGTAAAAAATTGTTTTATTAACCCAAATTTTCCGTTTTTTTTCCAGGCCTGTAGAACACTAATCCGGAAAATGGATTTTTCTTACTGGTTAATGTATCAGACATCGAATCGAGAAACCAGGAGCCAAACTCCTTTCAGATATTGTATTAAGTAGCTGTGTATCTGAGATTTAATCACATACATTTACTCTTAAATTTTTAGTAAAAATTATAATTATATCACAGATTCTTTTGCAACTGGTTCTTTCGATTAAGTAGGCTGTTGGTACGTGCTTTTGTCCACAAGGACAAGAAACAAAGTGAACTCTCCCGTTTTGGAAGAAATGGCGTCTTCGGACTTCTGACTCAGGCTAACTCACTCAGATGACAAGAAATATTTTAAGGATTTCATTCCAAAGGCGCTTGGTCAAACTTTAAAAGGTTATTCCTGTTCTTCAGCATGCAACGGCCTGAAGAAGATTAAACCATCTGAAGATTTTTATTTGAAACATAGGATGGACATTTTGCTATAGACGAAATACCACCACTAATATTACAATATTTTGTATTAGCAGTAATATAATAGGAAGAAATGTATATTTTTTCTAGGTGAGAAGAAGGAGGAAAACTAAAAAGTTACGTGATGAGAAGGAGAGAAATAATTATGCCATTAAATTTATTATCATTTACGCAATATTCCCTACAAAAGTAAAGTTATTAGTAAAATCATTGTTTGCTGCTGTATTCATTTTACAAATAAGAATTGTTTAAATTTAAAAAAAAAATGTAATATTAAAATGGTTCCTACTATAAGGTGGGCTTTTGACATATCACAAGAAATATTCCATATCAAATGGCGAAATTTTCCGCTTAATTGCGCCTACACTGCCTAGTTACTAGATACAGTTTTACGATCTTGCCATTTTGAAGTAAATTCTCAGTCAAACAGATACTGGTTCATTGATATTTCTCGTAGGATCATGGTTCATACCTCGTTTTTTCACAATAGAGCAACCTTTCCAACGGTATCACTCGCTTGTACGTATCATACAACAGAAACGAGAAAATCGGGAGGATTTTCGAAAATAGCGTTTTCAAAAATTTTGCACCCCTCTGGCCCAGACCTGAGTTGACGTAGGGATCTGTAAATCACTGGAAAAATGTGTAGTTAAGTCCGCAATAAGTGTGGAAAATTGCAATCTGATACCTTGAAAACTAAGGCCGGGAAAATGTCTTGAAGATCACAGGGTGACCAATCTTTTTATATATAAGGAGCATTCATTTAATTCGTAGTCACCTTGTACACTCCGCATCAAAAAAATTGCGACAGCTAACGCCGTGCAGCTAGGCCACCCGATAGACACCTTCTTATCCCATAATCGTGTCTGGTAAAGAGACCCCTCTCTCTCCTCCTTTCTTCTCTCCCATACTAAAATTAGCTAACAACATGAACGCAATTTTAATTTCAAACTACACATTTATTAGTATCGATAAAATGAAATAACAAAACCGAGACGAAACAAGTCTCATACGTTAATTTAGGGAGAAACAGAAACACGCACAATGAAAAATTGAAACCAATGGATGTCTATTACACAGAGGATCAGAAATGAGGCAGAGAGAGAGAGAGAGAGAGAAGGCGAAAGAAGAAGAAAAAGAAAAGGAAGAACAGAAAAAATGTTGAATTTTAAACTTGTTGCAAGAAAAGAACCTAACATTATGAAGTTCCGTTACCAGAAATCCAACAGTAATATAGAAATAACGTTTGTTTTTATATATATATTTTTAGGACTATTCGAATATATTGATTCATTGTCACTTTCAAAAAGGATAACATACTCAATTTCCAGTAGAACTGTAGATCTCACAGACACATCTAAAATAATGTCAACAGTTTAACACATGCTTTGTTTCCGAGTGGTTCGGTTGTAAATTCGGTACTGTTCATTGGACGTACTGTTGCAAATTACATTCTAATAACCCAGTAGTTAGCGAAGGTCATATCTTCCATTCCAGACTACTAATGCAAAGTGAACAAAAAAAATGAAGAAAGAAAGAAAGATAAAATTGAATGAGTGCTATTTTACCACAAATATCCTATATTAAGAGCCCAAACCGTATCATAATGAAGAGTTACAAATGTTCAAATGGAAAATTGGATGTTTCCTATAGATGTAGCAGACCTTGCATGTTTCAAATTTCAACGTGAATAAATCACATTAAATTATAAGATAGAAACAAATTTGTGTCGAACTAGTATAAACAAATTTTGTTTTCACTGCCAAGCCACCTGAAGCTAAACGCCAAATATTACTTTCTTTGGCCTTAAGTATTAAAACGATCAAGCTTCTTCCTGTAAGGTTATTTGCACCTAAGTGCACAATGAAATTCATTTATTCGCCGACCTAGAGAGAAATTAGTGCCCACTAATAAAGGAAACAATATACAATTCAGGAAAAATTACAGAAATGAAAACATATTATGCAGTAATTTCGCCCTGCAAGTTCAAAAGTACGCGAATAATAATAATAATAATAATAATAATAATAATAATAATAATAATAATAATAATAATAATAATAATTGTTATTATTATTATTATTATTATTATTATTATTATTATTATTATTATTATTATTATTATTATTATTATTATTATTATTATTTTCCACTTTGCTGGTCTAAATTGAGGAAAAATAATAATATGCTCCGTTATTCAGTCACTTTTTACTATTACTAAAGCGCTCTTTGATATCGGTCATTTCCGATGAGTTTTATATATTCCCTCCCCTTCCCATGTTGCGGAGCACGGCATCTTCAGTGCCATTGTTCATCTCAGCCATCCGGAAAACTATGAATTCCACAATGATATTGGTTATTTGATCATTTTTATATGTCTCCCTTTCCATGTCGCGGGCTGAATTTGGATTTAAACGGCATCAGATGTGTCACTGTTCATCTCAGCGACTCCAAAAATTATAGATTCGATACTAATATCGGTCATTTTTCGTTCTCTTTTAAATGTTGCTATCCTTCCCCTCCAATTAGTTACGCCATCAAAATGATATGAGGAAAACCATCTCGGGTTCGTACTTCATCTAGGTTAAAAATTTATCGAGATTGGTACGGTGGTTCAAGACTTATTACATTATATATATATATATATATATATATATATATATATATATATATATATATATATATATATATATATATATATTTGGTCTAGGAATTAATTCGTGCGGGTGGACAAGAGATGGCGCAACGAACGGAGCGTCCCACAGTTCCGTGTATCCACACATGTGTTGCAAACCCCTGTCATCGCGTATCGTTCGTAGTATAGGGCAGTGGATTAAAGCGTCAACAACACCAGTTTGTAGTTAAGTGAACATGGCGCAATTTGTGCCTGATAAAGTGTTTTTGCGGGGTGTCCTGCTGCATTACTTTAACATGCAGAAAAGTGCGACTGAAAGTCATCGTATTTTGGTGGAAGTGTATGGTGACCATGCAATAGCTGAGCGAACGTGTCAGAAGTGGTTTGCACGGTTTAGAAGTGGTGATTTCGGCTTGGCAGACCAAGAGCAAGCTGGACAGCCAAAAAAATTTCAAGACGAAGAATTGACAGCATTGCTCGAGCAGGATTCGTGTCAAACGCAGGAACAACTTGCAGCAGCATTACGCGTTGATCAAACAACAGTCTCCAAACGCTTGAAAGCCATGGGAATGATTCAAAAGATGTCACATTGGGTTCCACATGAATTGAAAGACAGAGACGTTGAAAGACGAAAAACCATTTGCGAATTGCTGCTTCAACGACAGAGCAGAAAGGGGTTTCTGCATCGAATTATTACGGGTGATGAGAAGTGGATCCATTACGAGAACCCTAAACGAAAAAAGGCCTGGGTGAAACCAGGTGAACCAGGTCCATCACAACCAAAACGAGATATTCACTGTGCAAAGGTTATGCTGTGCATATGGTGGGATATGAAAGGTGTGGTGTACTATGAGCTGCTGCAACCGGGTGAAACTATGAATGGAGAACGTTATCGACGACAATTAATGCGTTTGAAGCAAGCTCTGGCCAGAACACGACCAGAATGGGAGAACAGACATGATAAACTTATTGTTCAACATGATAACGCTCGCCCACATGTCGCAAAACCGGTCAAAACCTATTTAGAAAATGTCGGATGGGAAGTTTTACCCCACCCGCCGTATTCACCAGACGTTGCTCCTTCGGACTACTACTTGTTCGATTGCATGAACAACGATTTGATTGGACAGCGGTTTACTTCTTCAGAAGATATCGAAACATGGGTCTCTGACTGGATCGCTTCCAAGGATGAGGACTTCTTTCGCCACGGAATCCGTACATTGCCTGACAGATGGGCGAAAGTGGTGGCTAGCGATGGACAATATTTTTCTTAAGGTATTTATGTATTTTGTGTTTGTACTACAGCTTCAATGTGTGCGTACCAACCGCACGAATTAATTCCTAGACCAAATATATATATATATATATATATATATATATATATATATATATATATATATATCCCTTTCGTATTTCTCTTCTCTAATTTATAGCGTCAAAGTGAAATAATAAAAAAAACATATCAGGCCCGAACCTCATCTATATTAAAAAGTTGATCGAGATAGGTCGCGTGGTTCATACTAGAGACCTGCATGGGCCGAATTTTTCGGCCCGAGCCCAATCCAGCCCGAACGTACCTGGGCCCGGCCCAGCCTGGGCCCGAAAATTTTGCAGATTTTCGGCCCGAGCCCGGCCCGGCCCGATTTGTTTTTCAAAATTCTTGGCTCAAGCCCGGCCCGGGCCCGATAAATTTTAAAAGTTTTTGGCCTGACCCCGGCCCGATAATTTTTTTAAAAAAAATAGCTCAAGCCCGAATCTTTCTCAAAATTTAGTACTAAATTTGACCTAACCCTCAGAAACATTTTCTAAACTTTGGTTCACAACCTGACGCTTGCCTTCTGAACGGTACTATTGCCTCCTAGAACTTTGCCTGTCATCGAGAAAACAAAAACTCCATTCCCTCTAACAAAAATCTAACTTAATTGATTTTTAGCATAAAGTGAAGATAGCAATATTGTTTAGCGACATGCAAAACATTCCCACCCCTTCTTTTTATATTTTGAGTTCAGTGAAGGTCAAGGTCAGAGCTCAATTTACCGCATAATGCCTGCAATCCACTATAGTGAAAGGGAGCCGCTAAGCAACACAAACTGTAAATAGCTATTGCATTCTTTGTAACATTTTGTAAAATTACTCCCAGGTACGAACATTATCAATGTTGAATATTTGATCGAGATCGGTCGTGTGGTTCAAGAGACTATAAGTCACAGTCCCTTTCAATTTTACAATATAGGTTATTTTTATTATTATTATTATTATTATTATTATTATTATTATTATTATTGTTATTATATTGGCGTATTTTTGAATTTGCACGGCGAAATTACTGCATAATATGTTTTCATTTCTGTATTTTTCTGGATTAAATGCGGTTTTCTTTATGAGTGAACACTAATTTCTCTCTAGGTCGTCGAATAAATGAATTTCATTGTGCACTTAGGTGCAAATAACCTTATAGGAAGAAGCTTGATCAGAAAGTAATATTTGGCGTTTAGCTTCAGGTGGCATGGCAGTGTAGCGGTAACGTAAGGGAGTTACCATTAATACAGCTGTCCAGCATAGGTTCGAATCCTGTTCACGCCAAGCTTGCATTTTTTACAAAGTTACAATAAAGAATCGATGCCTCATATTATACTTGCAATGCTTAAGAATGTGGAAACAAATACCCTTATCATGATACAGACAATTTACGAATGTTGGTTGGGAAAGGGCAAGGGATTTACCAGGATATTCGAAATACTTCTTTGATATGCAGTAAACATTTTTCGGGTTATCGTTCTCGGAAAGAAATATTACAGCATTTGTTGAAGAAAGTTTGGGTAAAACAATTGGTGGTGTAGTGGTAAAGTAGCAGACTTCCAAGCGGAGAACCTGGGTTAGATTCCCCACCAGATAACATAACTTTTTCGCATAAAATAATGGCTGCCAACAGAGATTTATCTTCAGTTAGAAAACTTACAAAGCATCACTGGCGAGAATTCGAATAAACAGTGTGTGCGTTCTTCATCATACACTGTAATGATAAGTATGTTTCATATTTATATTCATCTCTCTCTTTCTCTCTGTTTCTTGACGTTTCCCTATCCTATCGTTGCATCTTTCACTTCTTCCCCTCTCTCTCTCTCACGTACACACGCACTTCATGTGTGTGTGCGTGTTCCAAAGTTAAAACGGAGCAAGAGACCGATAGACCTGGTCTGGAGAATGTAATTAACTGGCAACTTCAGCGTCGAGTTTTTCGTACTCTGGGGATAACATCTCCAGTCCTGGTTATCTCTGAAAGAAATACTGTTTAAACGCATGGGAATAAACAAAGTATCTTTTTTATCATCTGGGTTATCGAGTCTCAGTCGAATTACCGGGTCATCTTCGACCCAGTGGTGGCCCATAAGCTAACCAACATCATCCGACTGACACTATGATCCGTTTGAGCTCTAGCTTGTTCATTCTATCTGTGCAAATTACAACGTTATATTCGCAAGAGATGAAAGTGATGCTGGGTTTTCGGAACAGATAAATCTTCGGAAAAGACTAGAAAATGGCAACCTCTTTGGTTATTTGAAAACAAAATTTTATTTATACTAGTTCGACACAAACTTGTTTCTATCTTATAATTCAATGTGATTTATTCACGTTGAAATTTGAAACATGCAAGGTCTGCTACATCTATAGGAAACATCCAATTTTCCATTTGAACATTTGTAACTTCTGATTATGATACGGTTTGGGCTTTTAATATAGCACATTTCTGATAAAAATTTACCAGTAAAATAGCACTCATTCAATTTTATCTTTCTTTCTTTCTTCATTTTTTTTTTGTTCACTTTGCATTAGTAGTCTGGAATGGAAGATATGACCTTCGCTAACTACTGGGTTATTAGAATGTAGTTTGCAACAGTACGTCCAATGAACACTACCGAATTTACAACCGAACCACGCGAGAGCAAAGCATGTGTTAAACTGTTGACATTATGTTAGATATGTCTATGAGATCTACAGTTCCACTGGAAATTGAGTATGTTATCCTTTTTGAAAGTGACTTAATGAATGTTTCAAGCATCCTCTATATATTGGAATAGTCCTGAAAAAATATATAAAAACAAACGTTATTTCTATATTACTGTTGGATTTCTGGTAACGGAACTTTATAATGTTAGGTTCTTTTCTTGCAACAAGTTTAAATTCCACATTTTTATTTGTTCTCCCTTCCCTTTTCTTGTTCTTCTCTCGCCTTCTCTCTCTCTCTCTCTCTGTCTCATTTCTGAACCCCTGTGTAATAGACATCCATTGGTTTCAATTTTTCATTATGTGTGTTTCAATTTCTCGCTAAATCAACTTATGAATCTTGTTTCTTCTCGGTTTTGTTATTTCATTTTATCGATACAAATACATGTGTAGTTTGAAATTTGAATTGCGTTCATGTTGTTAGCTAATTTTAGTATGGGAGAGAAGAAAGGAGGAGAGGGAGGGAGTCTCTCTACCAGACACGATTATGGGATAAGAAGGTGTCTATCGGGTGGCCTAGCTGCACGGCGTTAGCTGTCGCAATTTTTTTGATGCGGAGTGTACAAGTATGGGAAATTGTTCACCTACCTTAAAAGTAATCACCTTTGGCGGCGACACACTTTATCCACTGTGACACGAGCCGCTGGATGCCTTTCTGGTAGAAGGCCTTGGGTTGCCGGCGAAGCCACGACGTCACCTCCTGTATGATCTCGTCGTCCGAATGGAAAAAAGTGTCCACGTAGAGCTTTTTTCAGTACCCCAAACAGGTAAAAATCTCAAGGGGCTGTAGGCAGGTCACTGAGAACTTCCCACTTAAACTTCCTCAAAATTCCCTGCGTTATGTTGGTCTATTCGGCCGTGCATTGTTATGAAGCAAAATTACACCCGCCGATAGTTTCCCTAGGCGTTTGGACTTGGATAAACTTGCGGAGATAGTGCAACGTCTCTCCGTACCGGTCGGCGTTTACTGTCTGTCCGTGCTACAAAAAATCCGTGTGCAGTAGTCCTCGAATATTGAACAACACGGAGACCATGACCTTTCCCGCTGAGGTTCGAATCGATTTGGACTTTGATCCGACCAGTGGCAGCGATACTGGCTTCGCCCCTCCCCTGCAAAAACTGAACAAAAGGCCATGTGTTACTCGAACTTTATTTATAATTTCTATATGCGTACTATTGTACCATTTTACATTGTTAACAGTATTACCGCTATGATTACAACTACTACGAATAATAATAATAATAATAATAATAATAATAATAATAATAATAATAATAATAATAATAATAATAATAATAATAATAATAATAATAATACGATATAACCATTGTTAACTGAACTAAAGTAGGGGGCTTATTTCGGATATATTTATTTCTTTGTTTGTTAAGTCATGGACATCTATTAACGGGTCTGTACTACAGTATTTTTTATTTATCTGAAATGTTTTGAAGATCAAATAACTTGAACGCTATCTTTGTAGGCCATACTTACGTTGTTTATTAAATTTAAGGAGCTCAATAGTCTAGTGGTTAGAGCGTTGAGTTCATATCCATGTAATCCCGGGTTCAATCCTCCGCTGGATTACTCCAAATTTTTGGCATCCGCCCAATGTCGTGAGGAAAACTGGGGAGTGATGCGCCTGTTGGGAGAGGGTGACGCAATGGGCTGACCACCTGTTCGTCACTCAGGTGGTCGTAGGTCCACCAGTCGTTATCTTATGGCGTTGACTCCGGCTCAGGACATAAGGTCTGTTACACCAGTGGTTCAGGTTTTAGTTTTTGTAAGTTAAATGAACATTTTTAGTACTACAGTGCATCTATATGTAGTTAGTACTGGGATAGTTTATATTTATAGCATATGGATTAGGCATAGCCTAGCGCGCCCCCGTCCTCTAGATTATTCCCGTGCAGTACAGTACATGTTTTTTTGGATTTACGATTTTGGATAATTCGGGTTTCGGTTATCCGGGATTATATTGTAATTACATTCCACACAGAGGAAAAATTAATGTAGAATATTTTTGTGTACTAGCGTAAAATATAGTACTTTCATTGCCTAGAATAAAACGGAATGGAAACTCTTCTTGTATCGTCACACTGGAACACGCAACACACAAAGACACATAATACAACTAAGGAGAGGTATTGTAAGCATCATTATCACTATATTTCACTTGGAATGGAATAGAACACTACATTTTTAAGAACTGTTTACACGATAACCTTCGGTTCTTCAGGAGCAAGAATTTGTCTATAATTTTATCCGTTTTTTTTTCCATGTTCGATTGTGAAAATGACAAGCGCATGCAATCTACCTTCTGCTACGGTGCTCCGTAAATAATTCTTGATAATTTTTAATTTTGAAAAACTTTTGTCTGCTGCAGCAGTTGTGACAGAAAGTGTGAGGTACAGCTGTAAGTCAGTAGTCAAGTCCGGCAAACTAGTCAAGAAGCAACTGTCTTCTTCAATTAACAAGTTGCAATGTCTCGAATTGTTTTCATGGTAGATATTTCCAACGAACACAATAATTTATTGAAATACGCGATAATTTATTGTAATACACGGTAATTGTAGTCTAAGATACACGATAATGAGAATATGGCATAATAAACTAATATAAATAATATTGTAAGGATTCCCACATTACAACAAAAACACATGTATAACGACACGTGCCATTATTTACAAAAGCAGGCGATACACTAAAGAGGAAGACACGAAGGAAACCGAAAGGAGACGGACCACACGAAGGATCCCGAGGAGGACGAACCACCCGAGGAGGACAAATAAAAGAGGGACCACGAAGGAACCCGGCATCAGTTTGACCACTGACAGACTAACTGTTACCTGCTCCGAGGTCGCACTGGAATAGGGGTACACCTTTCCTAAGCCCTATGTCACACTGGACTATGGATCCTAACTACAACTAAAAACCTCACGAGGCTGCCATGAGCTGAAGGGGCACCCGAAAAACACAATCTCCTTCATCTGGTCAATTAGGAGAAAATACACTATTAATTACTCTTTGAAAACTAAAGACATTGTACTTAGAAATTTTATAATAAAATTGGTGAAAGGGAAAGACACGCCCGGACCGCTATTTGTCTCTACCTACAAAACATTTCAAGATACAAATGTTATACTGGAAAATAAAATCTTTGGAAAATCGTAAAGATCAACCTGACATTCATGTTCATACTCCTTATTATTTACTTTGTTATTTAATTTTAATGATTACTTCATTATTTAATTTAGTGAAACTGTTAGAATTAGTTGTAGGCTGTGGAGAAACACTTTCAAAATGCATTAAAATTATAGGCTAAATGACGTGTAAAAGGTGCCTTGGTGAGCGTACTTTCTAGGGGTCCCCCTCAGGTCCGCTTCCCCCCCGAGCCGCGGGGTCCTTATCGCCGCCACTGGACCCGACATTGATGCCCATTTCCGTCTCCACCTCATTCACAGTAGTTCTCCGCTTCTGGCATATGATCTCGTCCACTCGCCCAGTAATCTGTAGCGTCGCCACTACGGGCTGTCACGGACAAATGTCGTTTTTAAGCGTCTTTCGAGCTTCTGCAAACCGCTTGTACCATTTGATGACTGTTGGTAGAGACAATACATGCTGTCCGTAAAAACCCACCATTCGTTTGTGCATTGCTATTGCGCCGGCACCTTCGGCGGTAAGAAACCTATAACGGCACACTGCTCCATTTTATCGGAGTCAATTTTCCGCGAACCAGCTTGATTGTTTTTCGAGAACACACTACTGTGAATTTGGACGACGCTGAGTCACAACTGTCCCTCTTTTCAACTCCACCTCAATTTTCCCTTTTACGCGATAACCACCATGCTGCTATCTATCGAGCCTTTAAAGAACCCGCTACAAGCCAGTATAAGCGTCGTTACACGTTTCGCACGGGTTCCATTCATTTCACGGGGTGACTACGAATTAAATGAATGCTTCTTATCTAGGACGCGATGTAAAAATTTAAAATCATGTTTCATATCTTATTCTTTTCAAAATAAAGTGAAAATTATATCATGGAATGTCCTCCAATGCCTCCTTCAGTCGTTATACTGAATCAAAATTTCACTATCTGGCAACATCGCATGTTAACTTGCAACCATTAGCATAGCTCTACAAATCCATCAAACAGTTATTGATTGTTAAGGTAATAAGTTGTGCTAGTGTCAACGTCTATTGACTTTAACTGTCATCTGGCAAGAATGGATGTAATTATTTAATGGATTGGTAGATTTAACCTATGGATCTTTATCTGTGAGCTTGTCACATAGTGCAATTTTCGTCTCCAGACGAGGACCCGAAAGGTGTATAAGTACGTATATTTTTTGGTTTATTTTGACTTGTAGAATACTGCTCTATGGTCAGTGGGTGCCATTTCTAGAACACCCGATCTATCTATCTGCCTCGGATTTTACCTCGGATTTTAGACATAAAAATATTTCCGTCATTTTCAGATCATTCTAGTGTATTAATGTCTTTGTCTGGATCAGAAACTCTAAATCGTCCTGCATATTGGCGTCTGGATAATGATTTACTTCATAACCCTTTGTATCGTGAAATTGTTGTAAATTACATTAATTTTTATGTTTCTCAGTTAGTTTGTGTTTCGGATAAAATTGGATTGTGGGAGTCTTTTATTAATGAAATTAGACGTATTTCTATTCAATTCTCAGTGTCTTGTAAGGACGATATAAACAGAATTAACATAAAACAAATTGAAGCCATTTGTAATGATTTCCTATGCAAAGATAATGTGAATCATGAAGAAATATATGCATTTAATGAGTGTAAAGCTATGCTGAAAAATAAGTATGCGGTGCTAGCAACAAGAGTAATTAATACTAAGAGGAGAGCCTTTCAACACACTGATGCTAGTAGTTTTTCCAATATAAGAGCTCTTCAGAATGATTGCAATAGAATTTCACATATTTCAAGACTTCGTGTAGGTGAGAATATAATATCTGATTCAAAAGCGATTGGAAAACACATCAGGGATCATTTTCAGAGTCACTTTCAAGGCACTGACTGTTAAGATATTAAATTATTTCATAGAACTTTATCAGAATTGCCGAAGATATGTGATGTAGAACGGAATATTTGCGAAGAACCTATTACAGAAGATGAAATTACGGCTGCAGTTTTTCAAATGAACAAAAGGAAAACGCCATCATGGGATGGTTTAACTGCAGAATTTTATATGTGTTTTTGGTCTCAATTAAAACCATTATTTATAGAAGTAATTCGTAGTTGTCTATCGGAATATCGTCTTCCTCCATCCATGACTATGGGAGTACTAGTTCTTCTACCAAAAAAGGGAGATCTTTTAGAACTTAATAACTGGAGGCCAATCACATTGCTAAACACGTCATATAAAATGTTGTCTCGTGTATTAGTTAACCGGTTGCGTCGAGTAATGCATTCAATTGTTCATGAAGATCAAACATATGGAGTATCCAACCGTTCAATGTATAATAATATTCATCTAATACGAGATGTTATTAGTTATTGTAATATAAAAGACCTCCCACTTGCATTACTTAACCTAGATCAATCATCTGCCTTCGACAGAGTAAATCATTCATATCTTTTTGAAGTTTTAAATGCTTTTGGGTTTGGCCCTGGTTTTATTTCGTGTATCAGATTGTTGTATCAGAAGGCATCAACAGCAGTGCGTCATGGATCTGTATTGTTAGAGCCTTTTCTTCATCTTTGTGGTGTACGTCAGGGTGATCCGCTGTCAGGTCCTCTTTTCGCTTTATCTATCGAGCCTTTTTTGCATATGTGTCGACGTCATTTAATCCAATATGGATTATCGATTCCAAAGCCTCTTCATATATCGCCTAACAATGTTGAAGAAAACAAAATAATTGTTTCAAGTTTTGCCGATGACGTAGTGTTATTCATAACACGGAATGAAGGTTTTAATGAAATTTATAATTTATTTTCTGAGTACAGTGTGGTGTCTGGAGCAAAGCTTAATCTTCAAAAATCATGTGGACTTTGGGTTGGCAGTTGGAAACATCGCAAAGACGCACCACTGAAAGCCACATGGACTTCAAGATCGTGTAAATTTTTAGGAGTACACTTGGGGAATACAGAACACGATGAAAGAGTTAACTGGGATAATCTGGAAAGCAAAATAAAGAAGAGTCTTTTAAGGTGGCAGCACTTTTGGTATTGCACTTCATATTATTGTCGTCGCCTATTATTGAATAAGTTTGTGGGATCAAAGTTGACACACGTGTTTACGGTTTTACAACCTCCGTTGGATTTTTTTTTTTACAGCGAATAGATAAATTATTTTTGAATTTCCTCTGGAATAGACATCATTGGCTACACCCAAATTATGTATTTTCGCCAGTAATGCAAGGTGGTTTAGGAACAGTGCATATTTATAGTAAAGTAATATCGTTGCGGTTACGTTTTATAGCAAATATTTTACGATCAAATTTTCATTCAGTTCTTAATGATTTAATTTTGTTTCATTTATCATCCTGCTGTACACATCCATTAAACCCTGTCCATTTTTTTATTATGGATTTTAATACAAATAGCATTAATGGTGTAAATTCTTTCTACTCATCTGTTATTAATTCATGGAAGCATATGAATGTCTATCCAAATCTGGAAAAATTTACATTGGATTTCTTTCGTTCTTTGCCCGTTTACAACTGTTTAATATTTCGATCAAACACAGGTTTGATTTCTTTGAGTCCTGAATGGAAGCGATTATCTGTATATGCAGTTGGAGATTTAATATCTGAAACTGGTACTTGGTACGAAGAGGACCATTTTGATTATTCAAATCTCACAAAATGCTCCCAACGTGTCTTGACACTTGGCTTAAGAAGATTTAAGAATTTACTGAAACAATTTTTGACAAGAATTGATCATATGGCTGAAAATAAGATTGAATATACTTTTTTGCGATTTGGAACAAACGATACTATACATTTTCCAACAACATCAAAAACGCTATATCGACAGGTACTTTCTCGATCATTATCTCCTAATCCAATTACAAATAAATGTCGTTGGACGAATGAAAGGATTCCGTGGACTGAAATATGCCGATTTCCCTCAATTGGATATGATGCTCAGAATTCATGGAAGTTTTTACATGATAGGCTAATAACTCCTGAAAGACTGTATCAATGGAAGAAATTAGATGGTCCCAAATGTCTTTTCTGCCCGCAAGTCGGTACAGGATTAAATATAATTTATGAATGTGATGCTGTTCAGTCAGTTTGGAAATTTGTAAGCACTTTAATCTGTAAAGTTTTGGACTTAAATGAAATACCTAATAGTAAACTCATGGTAGGCTATTTTAACTCTAAAAAGTCAACTGCTATTTCTCTCTCTAACTTTTTGATTATTTTAGCACGTAGTACAATATACATTGTATATAGATGTCATTTATATTGCAGTTTCAATTGTCCTCTGGATTTTTTGAGTATCTATATTCGCCGTTTAAAGTATGCTATAAATAATGCTTGTAAAGAAGCTGTATCTCAATATAATATTGTAGCCTTCGCAAATATATGGACATACAATGATGTTCTTTGTACCTTCAACGAGCAAGAACTTGTGTATAAAATATAATATGCACTTATATGTTGAATATAAATATGAAAATTTAAATTTGTAGAACAGTGTACAGTCTAGTTTATAAAATATTGATGGTAGAATTACCGATGTAACCTTATTGAATGGAAATTAAAAAAAAAATCTCTCTCTCTCTCTCTCTCTCTCTCTCTCTCTCTCCCTCTATATATATATATATATATATATATATATATATATATATATATATATATATATATATATATATATACACTACCCCCGAAAAGTTTCCGTACAAAATAGGTTTATGTATACTTTACGTATATTTGAGAAAAAGCAAAGACATATCAATGGAATTTA
This sequence comes from Thermobia domestica, assembly GCF_964235325.1. Classification (NCBI taxonomy): domain Eukaryota; kingdom Metazoa; phylum Arthropoda; class Insecta; order Zygentoma; family Lepismatidae; genus Thermobia; species Thermobia domestica. The sequence continues at coordinate 113,414,842 of NC_137467.1, forward strand.
TTTTTATCTGGAGCCTACAATATGTATTTGAGAGGAAAATACAGAAATTTAACAGAAATGGACCATTGCTTTGTCAAAAAATTTTAATTCTTGATTCATCAATGTAGCCTCCACGTGGTGTGATAACAGCTTTACAGACTTTGGGCATTCGGTGTATTAGTTTCTGTAGAGTTTCGGGCTTGATTGCTGTCCAGTCTTTACGAAGACACTCGAATAAGTGTTTCTCGCTAGAGGGACGCATCTTCCGAACTGCCCTATCCGCATGCCACAGTAGATCAATTGGAATACAATCCGGTGATTGTGGGGACCACACCATATTCTTGTTAACTCCCTGTTGCTCTTTTGCTGTCAAATACCCTCTACAAAGTCGGGATGTGTGTTTTAGGTCATTGTCTTGCTGCATGTTGAACCCACAACCAATGAGCCTCTTCCCAGATGGCACTGCGTGTATGATCAAAATCAGATGGTACTGTTCTTTCTGCATTATACCCTGTATTTACAATAAATTCCCCACTTGATTGTTACCAAATCAACCCCGCACCATCACAGAACCACCCGCGTGCTTTACCGTTGGCAAAATACATGATGGAAGCAGTCTTTCGCCCTTGGAGCGACGCACGAAAACCCTGCGTCTATGACTGAAGAGGTCAAACTTTGATTCATCAGTAAATAAACATTTGGTCCACTGCTCTGGCCGCCAGCTTGCAGATTTTCTTGCCCATAGCAATCTCTTCTTTTTGTCTTGAGGGCGCAAGAGTGGTTTCCTAGTTGCCACACGACCGTTTAGTCTCGCACTAACTAACCGCGTCCGGACAGTTTCATAGCTAATCGGCTTTCGCGAGTTTCGTTCACTTCATCTTGTATTTGGGGCACTATTTTCAACCTGTCGTGTTTGCTTGCCACTATAATGTACTTGTCTTCCCTTGCAGTAGTAGCTCTAGGCCTTCCAGATCTTGCTCGAGAGCGATTTTCCCCTGTTTCCGCAAATCGTTTTAAGGTATCATACACTGTAGTATGGGGTATTTTCAGTTTTGTGGCTATTTTCCGTATTATATAGCCTTCTTCACGTAAAGTAATTATTTCCCATGCTCTAGTTTCAATGCCCAATTCCCTTTTCGTACGGGGTATTATGCTGACTAATAGGGAACACTATACACCTCACTTCAACACACACATCAACAACTAGCGTGCAATAGACAACTCCCAACAGTGAGATCTGAGAGAGAAGTAGACAGAGCAGCTTGAGATACACCTATGAGACATTTATTGTGTGTACGACATTCAATTTGCAGTGTAATGGCCATTTTGTATCGCACGCGTACGTAATGTATCATCACAACGGCGCGATATTTAGATTTATTTTTCTTAATTCATCCACAACAGACCAAGATCTTTTCTCCCGTCGGGTTCTAAAATATTTCACCTTTCATTTGTGAGCAAATTGTAATGCATTCTTATGTTACATTTTGAAAATTTCTTTATTTCGTGTTTGTCCGGAAACTTTTCGGGGGTAGTGTATATATATATATATATATATATATATATATATATATATATATATATATATATATATATATATATATAGATATAGATATAGATATATATATAGCACATAATGTAAAAAATTACGTCATTACTATTTGTCGTAGGATCATGGTTCATATCCCATTCTAATCAAAATAAAGCAAGCTTTCAAAGGGTGTCACTCACATGTCAATATCATATTCCAGTAACAGAAAATTAGGGAAAATCCTGGAAACTTTCCGAAAAAATACCCTTTCTGAAATCTTTGAGCCCCTTGGGCCCAGTCCCGGGCCTAGCTTGACGTAGAGATCTCAAAAGTATGTAGTAAATAGTTCGAGATGTATACAATGCGTATGTAAAATTTCATTATGATGTCTTGAAATCTAAGGGCGGGAGAATTTTTGAAAATTGCCTCAAGACAAAATGTGATGTCACGTTCTCGTCCCCCCTTTGGGCGCCACCAAGTTGACCATCTGGTTCTAAAATGCATGTGGGGGTGTTCTTTGGTCCACGTATAACTTGACCAATAATAATAATAATAAATAAACGGCTAAAATGCCTCTTATAGGACCTATATAAGCGGTTAAAGACAACAGTGCATTATGGTACGACAATGTACCATGGATCGTAAAAGGGTTAAATGACGTGGTCTCTTTGAAGGTTACACGGATCACCCTACCACCTAGATTTTTCTTTTTGTTGGGTTATTTGAAACTGTTTCATTTCTCTTAAAAATTCAGCAACGGACATTGACTTCTATACTGCATAATGGAGACCTGTACTCATATTCCTGATGACATTCATACATTTTTGTGCAGTCGATCGACCATCTTGAAGTGATAAGTGCTCGACTGCATAATGTAGGTCTGTCATTTCCATCTGGATGCTCTGTGACGTCACAGTATGCTGCTCTTCTCAGTAAAAAAACGAGAGAAAACAATGAGCAGAAGGATACTTTAGTTATTACAGCAGTGGTGAAGGGCAAACAAGAGCATCGATGGCAGAGGCGATACATTTGTAGATACACAATCGTGACTTTACGACTCCTTGCGTTCATTCCAATTACTTATGTCGCCTCTCTCCCTCTTTTCTCTACTTGTTTCTTTGTCATTTCTCTAATCGTAAAAGCGATGCCCGTACGTTATGCATCAGTCAGTTATAAATCGTTCTTCTATTATCATGTCTGTGAGTACATGTAAATAACTTTGGAGCTGCTACATTTAACAAAGGAACAAAATATACATTATATTTACGGCTTCCTGCCTTAGATGATCTATTGACATTTACGAAATGTGACGTGGATCCAATATGGTGAATTTCAAAGTGGCCCAAAAGGACACCAAAACTTAGACTTCCTAAGAGCGATTTCTAAGAGCGAAATTAGATCTGATAAATGGATATGTGAATCATGGCTACTGCTGAGATATGACTACACATTTCCTTAAATTTTGACAGGCACTGGACAGGATGTTTTCAGTACCATACCTCTGCCTCCTTCACTCTCTACATTTTTCCAAGTACTCGTATTTTGCAGAGGTTGGGTATCTAAGCCACAAAGGAATGAGGATTGTACGAGGAATTAATAAAGTTCCGATTCAAGATCTAACCTAGACAGTCTCATTTGTAGGTATTTGTTCATCTTTGTGGGTCTAGATGAACAGATACCAGAGAATAATATGATTTGGATATGCTTTTGACTTTTTGATAGAGACACTGTTGGAAAGAATGTACTGAAACTGATGGTGGGAAAGTTCATAATCCATGAGAATATACAGTTTCGGAGTTGCAATGGACTTTTACAGTTCAATGTTGATGTTGTTTCCTCTTTTTATATCGCTTCGATTATAAGCCTGTTGAAACTCGCTATAATTTGAGTTTTAACCAATTAATACACCGAAAGTAATATGAACTTCGTTCACTAATGCAGTTCATGCTTCATAACAAAGAATATAAGCTGAACGTAATGTGCGTTGCTGACTATAATACAGAGCAAGAGCTTCAATTAACAAGTTGAAATTTCTCTCGTATTGATATTGTAGTTTCAAAAGGCTGTGTGAGAAGCAAGGGCAGGGAATTGCGATGATAATTACCGAGAGATAATCCGAAGTCCTTCTCCTCACCCTAATAATTTGGGTGCAGATTGAACCATCAGAGTTGGTAATAGTATGCACCCAAAGTTTCCATGAAACCAATTAGGCTCATTCCTGGCTAGACAACGTCCTGAAGGAAAGGGAAAATTTTAAACCCGACGAAGCGTGCGTCTGAATTGAGGCTATTTCATTTGTGTATACGAAACAATCTTCAGTTACTGAAGTTCACTTGCCCGCGTTTCTCGGAAAGCTCTTTCCAGCAGCATTCCATTTCTCCCTATCCCAATCTTTCTCTCGAATTAGAAAGGATTTGGAATTCTCACATCTCTTTTTTTGTCTTATAGCTGTTCTCCAAAAGCGTTCACCAGTTCTATTTGAAAATTGAGTTGTTCAAACAAAAGTCAGGCGAAAAATTGGTTGAGTACTGCAATTAAGAGTTATCCTGTTTGAAGTAAATTTATAGATAAAGTGTAGCGTGACTTACAACTCTATTTTAATCATGGGCCGGGGTGGCTCGGGGGCAGAGTGTTCACCTTTGGTGCATGGGATCCTTGGTTCGATCCTAGCTCGCGCCACGTAAGCTTTGTGGTCGACAAACAGTGTGCTTGGGTTTTCTCGGGGTTCTCCTATTTCCTCCCACTTTCTTCATTCCACCATTTCATTCATATCTCATCATCATCGTCTCCTTTAGCCTATCCGGCCTGAGACATGAAACTTAAAGATTTCAACTTCTATTTTAATCATTTTTTAAATCATAATCCAATGGCAAGAATCTTAAAACATGATATGTATCCTCGTCGCCAAAAGTGCCTTTACATCGCCGTGACGGGTATGTGACAGCGCAGTACATTAAAGAAGGGATGGTTGCATAAGAATTTGTGATTAATTTTGAAGAGTTTTTATTTTGACTAGGAAAATAAAGTAGGTATAGGGAGTAAAGACACAGATTTGAAGCATCAATGCACTGTCATCTCTGAAAAGATTCGTATTATTGCCTTATATGTTAAGTTAAACACCACAACATCTGTCACTGATAGCGTAGATCATCTTACTTTTTAAAATTGCCTCTGTAGCCTATTTGTCCATACATTAATCTCCAGACACGATGTATAGAGAGGAGAAAGAAAGAGATACAACATCTGTAAGATTTATGTAATTCACTAAGGGACTATAGGAAACGACTAAGCTAATTACTGCTACTAGCGCTTTTTAATCTTCAGGGATTTACTACATGTTCGCAAAACATTATTCTAAGTCCTAAATCTGTGCGTGAATTATTTCGTTCACCTCACTGTAATTATTTTAGAATGGAAACTGATTACGCTGAACGTGAAAATGTTTCTCGTAAAGCAAGGGCCGTAATAAATGTAAATAAGGTTCTCATTATTATATAAAACACATAAGTATTTATTCCGTGTATAGAACAATATAATACAGTAACTAAGCAACATCATAATCACTAACGCCCGCAGGATTTTTTTCAACGGGTGGAGGGGAAGTCCGATATAGAATGTTTCGTTTTATTCCCTATATATATTAACAGTCATAACATTTATCATTGATAGCGTATATCGTCTTTCGCCACTGTAGCTTATTAGTCAGAACATTCATCTCCAGACATGATGTCGAGAGAATAGAAAGAAATAGATATGAACAGTGGTGTAACTAATTTTACTGCGCCCTGGATCGATCGATCATCGATTTACTCATACTCCCCCAGGCCCTCTGCCACAGGTATTTCAGCTGCTGCGTTATATATATGGTTCCATGTTAGAAGGGCCAAACAAAAGGGCGAAGACAGAAAGACCCGAGTCAAAAGGGCCCTGCGTCAAATGGGCCCGGGTCGAGATGGCCCCCTCGCTACAAAAGGGCCCGAGTCAAAAGATCTCCGCAACAACAGGGCACGAGTCAAAAGACCCTGCGTCAAACGGGCTCGGATCAAAAGGGCCCGAATCAAAACGCCCCTCATAAAAAGGACCCGGGTCGAAAGGTCTCCGCAACAAAAGGGCCCGAGTCAAAAGGCCCCGAATCAAAACGACCCTCATAAAAAAGCCCGAGTCAAAAGGGACTCCGCTACAAAAGAGCCAGAGTCAAACGACCCTGCGTCAAAAGGGACCGAGTCAAAAGTGGCCGAATCAAAACGCCCCTCATAAAAAGAGTCATAGTCAAAAGGAGCCCACGAGAAAAGGATCCGAGTCAAAGGCCCTGCGTCAAATGAGCCCGGGTCAAAAGGGGCTCTGCCACAAAAGGGTCCGTGTGAAAACGACCCCACATCAAAAGGTCCCGGGTCAACAGGTCTCCACAACATAAGTCCCGAGTCAAAAGGGCCCGAATCAAAACGCCCGTCATAAAAAGGAGCAGAGTCAAAAGGGGCCCCGCTACGAAAGGGCCCGAGTCAAACGGCCGTAAGTCAAAAGGTCGCGGATTAAAAAGTCCCTAGTCAAAAGGGGCCAAATCAAAATGCACCTCAAAAAGAGCCCGGGTCAAAAGGGTTCCACGACAAAGTTACCTGAGTCAAAAGACCCTGCGTCAAACGGACCCGGGTCAAATAAAGCCGGAGTCAAACGGCCCCGCGTCTAAAGGGCCCGGGTCGAAAGGTCTCCTCAACAAAAGGGCCCGAGCCAGAAGGCCCGAATCAAAACGCCCCTCATCAAAAGGGCCATAGTCAAAAGAGTCTCCCGACAAAAGACCCGAGTCAAAAGGACCTGCATTAAACGCGCCTGCGTCGAAATGGGCCCCGCTACAAAAGGGCCCGAGTGAAATCGGCCCCACATCAAAAGGGACCTGTTCAAAAGGTCTCCACAACATAAGGGCCCGAATCATAATGCCCTCATAAAAAGGAGCCGAGTCCAAAGGGGTCCCCCTACTAAAGTGGCCGAGTCAAACGGCCGTGCGTCAAAAGGGTGCTGGTTTAAAGGGCTGGAGTCAAAAGGGGCCGACTCAAAACGCCCCTCATAAAAAGAACCCAAGTCAAAAGTGTTCCACGACAAAGGGACCCGAGTCAAAAGGCCCTGCGTCAAATGGACCCGGGTCAAATAAAGCCGGAGTCAAACGGGCCCGCGTCGAAAGGGCCCGGTCGAAATATTTCCTCAACAAACGGGCCCGAGACAGATGGCCCGAATCAAAACGCCCCTCATCAAAAGGGCCCGGGTCGGAATGTCTCCGCAACAAAAGGGCCTGAGAATCGTTTGTTAACACAACGCAAAAATTTGAGATTTAGATAGCGATAATAAACATAACAATTATAATGATGTCTGCAGAATTTTTGTGTATACTGGTACGGAATGACAACCAACGTCAGTAACAGAGGCGACTCTTGAGGGAAGTGACATTGGTAAAAATTAACATTTTACGAACGCAATCCACAAGAAGTTAACTGCACAAATGTATGATGGAATTTCATTTACGGTGGAAAACATTAACGGTCTCAAAACAAAAGATCAAACAAAACTAGTGATGAGCACAAGAGTCTTGGTCTTGCAGTTTTTGCAAGAGTCTTGCATGCAAGACCAAGACCAGGAATCCCGATGCAAGACCAAGACCAAGACCAAGGGGTGCAAGACCAAGACCAAGACCACACCTGCAAGACCAAGACCAAGACCAAGACCAAGACTCTTGAGCAAGAGTCTTGCACAAGTACCGTTTCGGTGGTAGAGCAGTCACATGTGGTTATACGGGTCCCTGGTTGGATTCTAGCATGCGCCATGGAAACTTTTTAGTGGGCAAACACCGTGTGCGTGGGTTTTCTCGGTAGAGACCTGCATGGGCCGGGCCTTGCCCGAGACCCGAAGCCCGGCCCTACCCGCGGGCCGGGCTTGGGCGGGCCGATTCTATTATTTCTTTGAGTGGGGCCGGGCTTGGGCCGATTAATTGCAATTCTTTAACCCTCGAGAAGTCGCGCTGAAAAAGTAACGCGAGTAGTCGCGCGCGGTCAAATGGACCGAACGAACATAATGTGTTGCAAAAATCGTTTTAAACAGTTTTCTTGTATTAGAAACGTAATTTTGTATATTTTCTGATTAAGAGGGAATAACATTTTTATTATTATAATAAGTTTTACAGTAATAACTATTAGAGAAACCTACAACTAGACATGTTATTTTTTTATTTCTCATTTGGAATAAAATGTTTTTGTCGTTACATATTTCTTTAGATAGATAGCTACGCACTGGTTTTATTGAAAATCCTAAACCTGATGATGATCTTTTGTTTTTGTCAACTTTGGTTCGTCTAAAATTAGAAATGCAATAGTAAATTAGTTAAAAATATACTATATAAACATAACAATAAAACAAAGCTTCACAGCGCATTTTACATTGAATTAGAGCTCAGTCGTAGCTTAGCGGTTAGCATACACGCCTTTGGCGTGGGACTGCCGGCTCGATTCCCGGTGGGACCTCATGTGGTTCGGATCCTTCGTTAAGCAGTAGGTCCACGTCTTACATAGCCTTGATGCTGAAAAGGGCGCTAAATTGAAATCAAATCAAATTTACATTGAATTATTTTAAGGTCCTGTTATTTTGAAACTTCACTATACAGCACTACATTGAATTATTTTAAGTTATCTTCAAATTTACACTGTTCTACACTTCGTCGTCGCTTATTTCGTCCCCTCTTGCTCTGACTACATTCGGGGAATCGCTGGTCATTTCTGGGTTTAAGGTCTTCAGATTCGCTCGCAGACTCCTCACTTGACCTTTCGTGTTCACTCATATATAAATATTCGTTATGATCTTCCTCTGACAAAGCTTCCACGAGATCATGTCGGCTGATTTATCCAAATAGTCAATCCCTAACATTTCCCTCCGTTGTTTTAAGCTGTTCAGTTCTAATTTTCTCTTTTCTCATACTTGGTATCAGTTTGTTAACTCTGTCGACCTCTCTTCCGTCCATTAAAATAATATTTATGTTTATAAAGCTTAAACACCTCCAAAGCAAAGGTCACGTGCAGAGCGAAACACTGAGAAAAAACATTACACGGTTAGTCGCGCGCGGTGGAAAGCACCGCAGAATCACTAAACAATCACTAGTACTTAAACTAAACAACGGATAACGGAGTGATTGAGCAGGAATGTTTGGGAAAGTGAGGGGCAAGATTAGCTAGACGGAGAAGTCTGTCGGACAAACAGAATGGACACACGATCGAAAATAATTTCCCTGTGGTGCTTTTGACCGCGGCGCGACTACTCGAGGGTTAATAATTATTGACATTCGTTAAACGATAATTAGAATAAAGGCAAACGTTGAAGAAGTGTGCCCGTGAAAAATATTATAAAATGAAACTTCGAAAATTTATTGGGCCCGGGCCGGGCTTGGGCCAAGAATTTTAAAAAACTTATAGGGCCGGGCCGGGCTCGGGCCGAAAATCTCCAAAACGTTTCGGGTCCGGGCTGGGCCGCGCCTACATACATTCGGGCTGGATTGGGCTCGGGCCAAAAACTTCGGCCCGTGCAGGTCTCTATTTCTCGGTGTTTTGATGTTCCCTCCTACTTTCTTCAATCCACTATTTCATTCATTTCTCATGAATACCGTCTCCCTTAGCCCCAATGCATAATCGTGGGACGTTAAACTAGATATTTCGTTTCGTTTTAAAACATATTAGTGGTGTTTTTCTTTCAAAACTAAAGTGAAATGTAGTATTGAACATTGGTGATACCGTACACCATAGGTGTCGACTACATGGGTATGGCCTTGGCTCCCAGACTCAAGCATCCGTTGGGAATTTTTAATGTGTGCTCATAAAATTAATATCGAAATAACATTTTCATGACATTGAAAAAACTTAATACATGTAACCGCAAGTTTGATTTCATGGGCGGATGCTTATACGTTGAATAATTGTTTATCAATATAACTTTTAGCATCCTTAGGTATACGACACATCGAGGGTTGAGCGATATAACATTATCCTACAACAATAAATCTATGTCATAAAATTGAAAGTGACTATTTTTGTGACTCCTAATCTCTTGAACCACCCAACCGATCTCGATCAAATTTTCAACCCAGATGGAGTTTGAGCCTGGGAGTGTTTTCATCATTTCACTTTGACGGTAAGCTTAGGAAAGGGGAGAAGGGGGAGTTATATAATAATAAATAAAACTTAACAACTTCAACCAAACGAGTAATCTCGATCAAATTTTTAACATAGAGGAGGTTCAAGCCTGGAATGTTATATGTCAGTTCACTTTGGTGGTAGAACCTAGGGGGAGAAGAGCGAAAGGGTATATATATATATATATATATATATATATATATATATATATATATATATATATATATATAACCTAATAACTCTTGAACCACCTGACCGAACTCGATCTTATTTTAAGATAGATGAGGATCGGGCCTGAGATGGTTTTTTATCAAATCACTTTGATCTTGAAGTTTCGGGGAGAGGGAGAGGAAAGATATTTAAAAATGATGGAAAATGACCGACATTGAAATGGAATCTATAGTTTTGGGAACCGCTAAGGTAAACAATGATACTTCCAGTGCTGTTTAAATCAAAATTCAGCCCCGTAGCTTGGCGGAGGGGAGGGGAGATATATAAAAATGATCGAAAATGGCGAATATTAGTGTCGAATCCATAGTTTTCGAGGTCGCTGAGTTGAATACTGAGACTTCCTATACCATTTACGACCAAATTCAGCCTCGTAATTTGGGGAAGAGGGAGATGCATAATAATGATTAAAAATGACCAAATATTAGTGCCGAATCCATAGTTTCGTGGTCTCTGACACGAGCAGTGACACTTGTGATGCCGTTTAAATCCAAATTCAGCCCGGCAACTTGGGGAGGAGGAAGAGAGGGAAACATAAAAATAATCGAAGATGACCGATATTAGAGAGCGCTTTACTAATAGTAAAAAAAAGTGATTGACTAACGATATATATATATATATATATATATATATATATATATATATATATATATATATATATTATTATTATTATTATTATTTTAGTTTAACCCAACAAAGTAGATACTTGATGCTAGTAATCCATATTCACAAGTGAGACTTCAAATAACTTGGAGTTTGATGCCCTTATTTTGTATTTCTAATACAGGTCAACAGTATTTATATAAATTGAGTCTACACAAAAGACATAGACAGTTGAGCTGTTTTCAGTTTTCCCTCAAATTATTCTAAAATATTAAGAGGTTTGATTATAATAATTATTATTTTAATTTTCTTTCCCTCTTTTTTTTTTGTCAATATTGCTAAACATATCATCATCATAATAGCTATTCTGCTATTATTGGCAGGTTATTTGCTTCAACAGACAAGGTTTGACGTTCGGTGGTCCTCAGCTGGTCTCTTCGTCTTGACGTGGCAATTTTCTGTTTCAATACCTTCCTTCAACTAGTCTGCTTCGCTCCCTCCCTCTTATTCCTTCCACAATACTCTCTAGCACGTCCCTTGTAATACAGTTCCTCGTCAGCCAATATATTAAACAGTTCCCTTTCCCCCTCTTAACAATATCTAAAATTCTTCTTTTTTTCTCCTACTGCTAATATTTCTAACACATTCGTTTTCGTTCAACACGGCTAATTCTCTCCTTTTTTCTCCATGCCCATGTTTCGAAAGTCTGCAATTTTTTCATCGCTTTTGCGTAATGTGAATGTCTCTGCCCCATGGAAATGAAATGAAATCTTTGAGTTTTACGTCCCACGGTTATGCCGGTTAGGCTAAAGGAGACGGTGATAATGAGTGATGAATGAAATGGTGGAATGAAGAAAGTGGGAGGAAACGGGAGAACCCCGAGAAAACCCACGCACACGGTGTTTGTCCACCACAAAGTTCACTTGGCGGGGGCTGGGATCGAACCCGGCACCTCAAGCACCAGAGGTGAACGCTCTACCACTGAGCCACCGCGGCCCCCTCTGCCCCATGGAGTACATATTGGAATCAGTAAAACAAAAATTCAATATTTAATTGGAAGTTTGTTTAATACAAGGATTAGCTAATCGTGGTTGGAAAGAAAAATCTGACGCCTTTAGAGTGTAAAAATAATTTTGCAATTCATGGTATTTCAATAATCTGTGCCGTCTGATTTTCTTTCATGCGAAACAGGGGTAGCCTCCTCAGTTTGGGAACCAGTGGAATGTTGGATCTGTTAAAAAATATATATATATAAACAGATTACGAAACCCTGTGATTTAGGCATATCTTATAAGTAGTGAAGCATGGGCACCCATTAAAAAAAATAAAGGTCATAACCTATGTTGTACGCTATCATACTTACACGACGTTAAATTATATTACATTTAGAAACATACATTGTATTTCCGTTACTACTGGTGCTTTGTAGAGTTTATTATCCCTTATATCCATAGTAAAATTTACCTATGAAAAACTTGAGATTTCTTAAATGCAAATAGCTCCTCCGTGGCTAAGCGGTTAGCGTACGCGCCTTTGGCATGGGAGGCCCGGGTTCGATTCCCGGCGGGAGCTCATGTGGTTCGGATTCCACGTTAATCAGTAGGTCCACGTCTCATATAGCCTCGCTGCTAAAAGGGACGCTAAACTAAAATCAACTCAACTCAACTCTTAAATGCAAGACTTGCAAGACTCTTGCATGCAAGACCAAGACCAAGACCAAGGGTTCCAGTGCAAGACGAAGACCAAGACTCGATGTGCAAGACCAAGACCAAGGCTCGATGTGCAAGACCAAGACCAAGACCTTGCGTTGAGTTGATTTTAGTTTAGCGTCCCTTTCAGCAGCGAGGCTATATGAGACGTGGACCTACTGATTAACGTGGAATCCGAACCACATGAGCTCCCGCCGGGAATCGAACCCGGGTCTCCCACGCCAAAGGCGCGTACGCTAACCGCTTAGCCACGGAGGTGCTCAGACCAAGACCTTGCATTTGCTCATCACTAAACAAAACACATCAATCACTTTTTGTTCATTGTTATGCATATTGTAATTATTATTATTATTATTATTATTATTATTATTATTATTATTATTATTATTATTATTATTATTATTATTATTATATTACTTTTATTATTATTACCATTTTTATTAATAATAATATGCAAGGTCAGTGGTAGCCCATGCCTTCAAACCAGTATACGCCACTGTTTGAAACTATGAAGTCTACATTAACATAGGTCGTCTTTCGATCATTTTATGTTCGAAGGTGTGCATGGGTGTCTTACCCCTTCCCCCAAAGCATGAAAAGCAAACACAGCCAGGGGCAGAGAGAGAGACACACACAGAACACACAGCTCGCTGTGTACCTGCAAGAGACCTATGGGTAACTATAGTTGCCCTCTTGTTACAAGGTGTTGAGTCAGGTAGTATCAAGGTCAGTTCCTGCAGTTGAACACGAAGTTGACTGTTAGAAAACAGAAGCATATAACTAGTCTCATCTGTTTACTTTTCACGAATATTTTTCACCTTCATGTGTACAGATCACGTCTGGCGTACATTTAAAAGGCATGCTGGCTGTGTCAAGTATATATTCCCAAAAAGATATGAGTACTCAAAAGGCAAAACCCTGTAGCTACTTTTGTTTTCCTTTTTCTATTAGCGTGGAAGCGTTGTTTCAACATCCTTCTTGCGGGAGCTCATGTGGTTCGGATTCCACGTTAATCAGTAGGTCCACGTCTCATATAGCCTCGTTGCTGAACGGGACGTTAAACTCAAAATCAACTCAACTCAACATCCTTCTTGTAGCTTGCTTAGCACTTTCACTTCATCTTTTTAGTTGAGCTTTCGGCTATGAATACTAGGGATGGCCACATTTTTTCGAAAAATACTTTTTCGAAAAATGAATTTTTCAAAAACGAAAATTTTTTCGAAAATACGAAATTTTTTTCGAGAAACGAAAAACGATTTTTTTTCGAAAAAACGAAAACGAAATTTTTCCGAAAACCGGAAAACGAAAACTACCGAAAAACGGAAAACGGATAATTTTTGTAAAACAAACTGAGTTTATTTCATTTGTTAGTACTTCCAAACTATAGTATACTATGCATACGTATAGGAAGTCTTATAGAAGGGCTATGTTCATCTGTCTGCCTATCCATCCGTTCGTCTGTCAGCTGGTATCAGAGCAAGAGCGGCAAGAAATAGCGAGAAGCATACATGTAAGTTTGCAACACGAATAGATTCATCTAATGCATTTGACTTTTATTTAATAATCCAGAAGTGGTAGAGATCTATCGCTTTCTGCTACATTGTTGATCAACACAGAACACAAACGGTAACATATAGAAAGACGCGATTTTCCAGAACCAATTCAGTGTCCCAAGAATATATTCAATGTTCGCCCTTATTACACTTGCAGGTTAAGCTATGCATAAGTGTCGAAAATCTTGAGAATGGCTTTGTCCGTCTGTCTGTCGAGAGGTGTCAGAGCAAAACAGTAACAAATATTGAGAAGTCGTTTCTTGCGGTCGATTTAGAGCCCCTAAAATAGGTTCGATCTCCTAAATTAACCCTCTATTTAAAACCGTAAGTGGTTCTAATACCATTTTTGGTTTCAATTTGTATCGCTATAGAACGAAAATCGTAATAGATAGCGAGAAGCGATTTGTTGCAAACAATTTAGCGTCTTAGACAACATACAACTATCCACAACATTTAATCAAAACCAGAAATTGTTTATATTTACTATTATTTCCGGTTTTAATACTGAATTACGAGATATCGAGATGTAGATTTTGGCAATCGATTCAACTACCTAGAAATAGCTGTACCTTTTCCATTAATCCTCTATTCAGATCGGAAGTTGTTTAAAATAATCATTTTCGGTTTAACATTGATCGATATAGAACAAAAATGGTAATAGATAGCCACAAGTGTTTTTTTTTTTTTAAAAAAAAACGAATCTATACAGCGTCTCAAGAGTATATAAGCTATATATCATCTCAACGCACAATACTATCAAAATTGAAAGTGGCTGAATTTACTAGTATATTCAATAGGGATTCAATACGGATTTTTATAAAGCAAAAGATTGAAGAAATAGTGATGCGGTTTTTCGCGATCGACTAAGCGTTCTAAGAATAGACTCTACCTTCTCCCTTGATCTCTATTCACACCAGAAGTGGTTCAAATTAACGATTACAAGTTTCAACATTAATCGCCACAGAAGAAAATTGGTAATAAATAGCGACAAGTGGTTCATCTACAATCGATTCAGGTTCTCAAGAGGAAATACAATTACAATCCACAACACTCCACAAAGGCAGAAATGGTTGAAGGTTATTACTATTTTTGATTTTATAGGTAATACTAATTTCCATAGAGCAAAATCGGTCAGAGATATCGAGATGCATTTTTTAAAATTAATCCAGCATCCCAAGAATAGATTCCACCTTCTTCGTTAACACTTTATTTGAACCGAAAGTGTTCAAATTAACCATTTCCGGTGTTAACACTTGTCGCGATAAAACAAAATTGTAATAGATAGCGACAGGCAATTTTCTGGAATCAATTCAGGGTTTTAAGAGAACATATCTTCATAACCTGCACCACTTTTCTGAAACGGAAATGCTTGATATTTACTACTACTTTCGGTTCCAATACTTATATGCATAGAACAATAACTATAAAAGATATCGAGAAGTTCTCTGAAATCGATTCAGCGTCCTAAAAATAGATTCCGTCTCCTCCCTTAACCCTCTATTCAAGCCGGAAGTGGTTCAAATTAGCCATTCCTGCTTTCAATCTTTATCGCCATAGAACAAAAACGATAAGTGATAGCTAATAATGGCTTTTTGATATGGATTCAGCATCCGAGGAACAGATTCTATCTTTGATTTTATTAACCTATTCCAACCAAGAGTTTTAGTTGTGCTACTTGTTGTACTGAAGTTTTGAATATTCAATTCGCATGGATTGCAAGTCTGCCTCAGTTTTACACTGTGAAACGAATCTCATTTGTTTCTCTACAAAAACAGGAAAAAATGTATCACAATCAGGGGGGATCCAGGGGTCGATCGCCCCCCAGAAGAGAACACTCCTATTTTATATATAAATAAAACCCATCCCAGAGTTGGAGCTCGTAAAAATAGCTCTAAGTAGCAGTATTACAACCCCCCCCAGAAGTCCGTCCTGGATCCGCCCCTGATCACAACTCCCGGTTTCAGTATTGATCATCATAGAGCAAGCGAGAAGCATGAATTCAGTACCTTCGCAATAGACTATGTCCAAGTTTTATCCTGTGGTAGAAATTTACTACTACTTCTAATTTCAATAGTGATCACCATAGAGCAAAACTAATAAGAGATAATGAGATATGTTTATATATATGAATCCAGGATTCGAAGATTGTCATATCGATCGCTATCCCTCTATGTAAACCGGAAATAGTGAGAAACTACCATTTCCGATTTCATAGTAAAGAAAAGGCGATAACCGGAAGCAGTTTTTGATATGGATTCTATGCCACAATGGTAGTTTCCATCTCTAAGTTTAATGCAACCGAAAGTGATAAATACTTACTATATCTCTGGTTACAATCTTTCTTTCTCATAGAACGAGAGAAGTACTAGGAAGCGACAAACGTTTCTTTTCAATATATAATTTTATAATTCCAAGAAAAGATTTCAAGCCCTGCAACTGGTCTAGTGGCTAGCGCGTATTCCTTTGATGCACAGGGTCCCGAGTGGGAAAACATTGAACGTGTTATGGTGGTTCGGATTCCACTTTATAATGTAGGTCCAAGTCTTGTATAGTCTTGCTCGATTCTGAAAAGGGACGCTGAACTTCAACAAACAACCAAATAAAAAATATTTCATCTTAGTAGTATTCTTCTACTGAAGTTAGTAGCAGTAAAAACTAATACGAAAACGAAGACCCACCTATTTAAAATTTGAATTCTCGTTTGATGAGATTATTATAGTCAGATACTTAGTTCTTTGTCTTACCGTATATAAAACATCTTTAGAACAAATAAACCATTCAATAGTATTTTGTTAGTATTAAATTGCCTATTTTTGAAAGCAATCAAATTGTTTTTGATACTGACTTAATTAGTTATAGAAAATAAGATAAATGAATGGGGGATCTTAGTGAGAAGTCTTTAGTATCAGTACATATAATCACTTCATGTTTCATATTTTGTTAAAATCAATTGTTAAAAGTCAATTTATTACAGAGTTGCCTGATACTATCACGATCAGTTTATACAGCATCCTTCTATTTGGTAATTTATTAGTCTTTTTTTACATTATAAAATATAATGTCGGGCTAATTGCTGTATCGCCGGACTAATTTTAGGAAATTTACCGGGTCAATTGGAGAATTTATTTAAGTTTATGAGGAAGAGTGATTGAAAGTCAGGTAAGGGGAATAGCAAAAGCTCAGATAGTGATTGCATTTGCTGGTTGTTTTTGATGTTGTAAGCGGCACTGTATGTGGAGACGGATGGACTATTTCGCGGAGAGGTACACTTGTTTTACTATACGAATCCATAGATTGTAAAATGTATAGATAAATTTGAGCAAATCTTTAATTTTCTCATTTCATGTCGAGAACAGAAACCAACAAACCCCTGTGGGGCTTCTAATCCGTTCCTACTACTATCACTACCCCTACTCCTACTCCTCCTCCTACTACTACTCCTACTCCTACTTATACTATGGATCCGTATAGTAAACCTACGCACCTAATAACATAATCTAACGTAACTTAATGTAATCCAACCAAATATAACCGAATGCAGTATATTTTGTTCCAGTTTTTCGATTTTCAAATTGATCCGGCGATTCAGCAGTAATGCCATATTGTCGATGACACATTAATAATCACTAGTAAATAATTATTTTTTAATATTCTGTAAAATATAAATTTTACACTGTTTACCTTTGTGAATTATTATTTCTAATTTATATCCCTCAAGAACCGAGAACCAAGGGTCTGTGGATCACAATATTTCATGCTGAGCTCGCACACGTACTAGACTTGTTAAAGTGTATGAGCATATCAACTTTGGCCAATATCGGATGAGATTAACGCGTTTTAATGAAATTTATTCATTTAACTAAGTTCAAGTCCAAATTTTCTGAACAGTATTTTGAGAAAAAATAGTGCTACAGGCTAGTCAGAGCATCAATGCAACTCTGTACTGTCAACAGTTGAGCCATGTTTAAAAAAAAAAAAAAAAAGACTCTGGTGCCAGCACTTCTGAATCGCAAAGGGGTCCTCCTCTTACAGGACCAAGCTAAGCCCCACGTGGCTAGGATAACCCGGGACACCATTCTACACTTTGGATGGGAAACACTATTGCAACCGCCATACTCCCCGGACATTGCACCGTCCGATTACCACCTGTTCCATTCCTTGGACAATCAGCTTAGAGAACACTAGTTGAAATCCCTAGTAGAGGTGCAAAATGCACTTGATACCTTTTTCGATTCACGGCCCACCAAGTTCTACCGCGATGGAATACATGGCCTTCCAAAACGTTGGCAGAAGGAGACTATTTTTGATCTTCCAGGTATGTCTTAGGTTAAATATCGATGTTTGAAGGTGTTGGGTGGAAAAGCGACAGATCTTTCTTGGTTACCTTTATAGTTACTAAGCTCGTCAAGATCTACCACCTTACCAAGTTTGGTAAAAATTGGATGAGTTCCATCTTTCGCGCTTTAATGAAATTTCTTGATTTCACTGATTCCAAACCTAACATTGATAGCTAATAACTCAGGAACAAAAAGTCTGCACATCATAATATTTTATATGAGCTTCCATGCATACCAAGCTTGTCAATATTTACGATCCTACCAACTTTAGTGAAGATCATTTGAGTTTAATCAAATGCGACTTGGTGAAATTTCTTGATATCACTAACTTAAAACACAAATTTGATTAGCAATAACTCGGGAACCAAAGTACCAAACACCATAATATTTAACATGTGTACTAAATACATTGCAGTCCATAACCATACTAATTTTGGTCGTGATTGGATGAGTTTCGTCAATAGTAGCACTACACACTATCCTTTCATTAGATCGAGCTCCTCCGTGGCTTAGCGGTTAGCGTACGCGCCTTTGCCGTGTTAGACCCGCGTTCGATTCCCGGCGGGAGCTCATGTGGTTCGGATTCCACGTTAATCAATGAAATGAAATGAAATCTTTGAGTTTTACGTCCCACGGTTATGCCGGTTAGGCTAAAGGAGACGGTGATGATGAGAGATGAATGAAAATGGTGGAATGAAGAAAGTGGGAGAAAACGGGAGAACCCCGAGAAAACCCACGAGCACGGTGTTTGTCCACCACAAAGTTCACTTGGCGGAGGCTGGGATCGAACCCGGGACCCCAAGCACCAGAGGTGAACGTCCACGTTAATCAGTAGGTCCACGTCTCATATAGCCTCGCTGCTGAACGGGACGTTAAACTCAAAATCAATTCAACCTTTCATTAGATCCAAATCCAAGGAGCACGGTAGCTCAGTGTTAGAACGCTTACCTCTTGTGCATTTGATCCCAGACCAAGTAAGTTCGTGGCAGACAACATCGTGTCCGTGTATTTTCCCGGGGTACTCCCATTTCCCCCCACATTATCATTCCACGAATTCCGAAAACTTTTCGAGAAACGAAAAATCATCAAAAAAGGGAAAACGAATTTTTCGAAAAAAATCTTTTCGAAAAAACGAAAAACGATTTTTTTCGAAAAACGAAAAATCTTTCGAAAAAACGGAAAACAATTTTTTTCGAAAAATGAAAGACGAAAAAATTTCCGAAAAACGAAAGACATTTTTTTTCGAAAAACGAACGAAAAAACGAGAAATGAAATTTCCGAAAATCAGATTTTTTTAAAAAGGCCATCCCTAATGAATACCACCGCGACAAGTTGTGGTTCTTATGATAGTGGCGTATTTTCGTTCGGAGAAATTATGGAAATAATAAATAATGTAGACTCCGATGCTTTTGAAACGGACGATGAATGTAGTTTGTACGAAGATTCTAGCATCAATTTATGTGACACACATACCTCTTTTCATATAACATCGCTGTTGAACGGGACGTTAAACTCTAAATCAAAACTCAACACATACCTCTTTCTATTTAAAAATATTGTGTGGTATACAATATTCGGAATTCAAGATGGCTGCCATGATGTGCACTAAATCAATTATGTCGTTATTATTGTTCTGTCCCAATACTTTCCAGTAACCCTGTATACAGATCCACATGTCTTCTCACAGCAAAATTAATCTAATGTTTTCCACAGAATATTTTTCATACTAATATGTATTTTTATACTTTGATCCAGGAGTAGAAATGGAATTCTAGAAGTAAGGGAAAAGTCAGCAATAGATAAAGTTTGATTGAGCTATGTCACGAAAATACAAACTCAGAAAGACGGTAGTTAGGGGCGGACTGGCCAGGGCCCTTAGGTCGCAATCGCGGAAATGGGCCCTCTAAGAAAACAATGAAAGAATAAAGAAAGAAAGAGAAAGAAAAGCTAAAACAAAAGAGAGCTAAATAATTCGGTAGCTCAGTGTTATTATGCTACCAACACACACTCCTCTTCCACCCTTCCATCAATCAGTAAGTTATCTTTTTTAATAGGGTCCTTTCGTTACTAGATTTGTGGCTAGGTCCATCTTTCACTATGGTCTTTTATTATCAGAAACTGTGATTTAGTTTGTACCTGGGACCTTGGGCCCTTCTTTCAATATATTGGACAGTTGGGTCCTTCTTTCATTACATTGAGAAGTTGGAGCCCTGGGCCCTTTATTCATTATATTGGGCAGTTGGGGCCCTTCTTTCATTTCATTGAGCAGTTGCGGTCCTAGGCATGTTTTTCATCATGTTGAGCTGTTGGGACCTGGAACCTTTTTTCATAATGTAGGGTAGTTGCATCCCTTTCAAGGTTGAAGACTGGTGCCTGGTTTGTAGCTGGGTTCATATTTAACCACAGGCTGGTTGGTTCTTTATGGATGTTAATACACCTTGTAGGTCTATATTTGATAATTCAAAAATGGGAAAACAACGCATTTTTAAAAATTTATTTTCTATCAAAAAGTTTACAAAATAACAAGAGAAAACAGTGGAAGACGCCAAGAAAGCGGGCATTTCAACATAATGGTTGATTCTATCCAAGATGTTTCAGGGTTTAATCAGCTGGCTATAGTAATTCTCTGCGTTATAAACGGTCAAGTATTTGAGCGGCTGTTAGTAGTTGTCGTAAACAGCTTGGGCGTCTCTGGCAGGGGGACGATGGGGACGCGTCCCTCCAATATTTTGAAGTACAAATTATTCAATATTTTGTTCTAATTTAATTTATTTACTAACGGCAGAATAACATATAAATGATAATAATTATATTTATTTGTCATATAATATTCAGGCTGTGTAACAGAGTTCTTCATATGCCTCACGGGGTCCGTGAAGGTAAGCAGAAATGTAACAAATGGAATTAAAGATAATAAACAGGTTGGGCTAGATAGTACCATTTAAATAACTTTCTTTGATGTCCTCTCCAAATTGTATATGCCAGAGACGCCAGTGGTAAACAATGACACTACAAGACAAGTAACTTATAATGAAATCAAAAGAGTACTTTGTGACAAAAATGTTTTGATGCTTGTGATGATATTGTAAGTTGCTTTTTTGATGGAGCTGCTAACTTCAGTGGATGCTATTAAGGAGTTAAAGCATTACTGGAGAAGGATAATCCTGAAATCATTTACACCCAATGCATGGCTTATGCTCTTAATTTCGTTATGACAAATTCGACTGAGTAGATACCTGAAGCTGCAAATTTATTTGAAACCAGTGCCATGTTCTGTCTGAATACTACAAAAGAAAGGATGTTTGTAAGAAAATGATTGATGCAAGCCACGAGGGACATGACAGACTACGAAAAGCTCAACAAGTTGGTACAATACGATGATGGAGCAGAAACAAGGCACTGAATGCAGTAGTGGACACTAATGAGTTTCGCTACGAAACATGAAACCAAGACGAGGATGACTGTCTATCATCAAGATTTCTTTCATTTTTATTGTTCCTCAGTGATGATGTACAGAACAGGGGTTTTAATGCGAAATGAAAATTTTAAGCTAAACTTTGCTGAATAAATGGGCAGAATTTAACACTGTAATGAGGACTTCTATGTTTCAGGACTTATTTACGGAAACGGAGCCTGTTTCAAAATACCTGCAGTCTCACGGATTGGACTATCTTACTACCTGGAGATTTCTAGACAATTTGCAGCAGCAGCTTCAGAAGAAAATAGAGGCAAAAGATGTCTGTTTAATGCTTTACGAAAACACAAAAATATTTTGTGTGAAAATAAATCAACAGCTTGCGCAATCTGGTGTAGAGATAGCAATGGAAAAAGACTTTTTGCACAGAAGAATCTTAAAGAAAAAGAAAATGCCAGGAGTGCAGATGAACTGGAAAAGAACTTAAATATAAGTGAAAATGAATTATTCAGAATAAAAACACTTCAACGAAAATTCTGAATACAGCTGTTACATGTGTCAGTGATAGATTTCAGCAGCCGAAAGAATTCCAAATATTGGAACCTAAGGACTTCAGAAATCAAGAAGAATGGTGTATCTGCAAGAGCTTTCAGAGTTCTTCCGAAAAAAAAAACTAAATATAAAACAGGAGAAAATATACAAAGAGCTCCAGCAGTTCTCTGTCGTGTATTTCCCTGTCACAAAACGTTCTCGTTTTTGATGATCCTGAAGAGAATGATGCCCCTGAATCCGTAGAAGATGATGATGATTATGCATCTGAGCATGCTATGGAAGATGGAACATCTTTGGACGGGATTCACGGTAAGAGTGATAATGATGCTGCAAACACCTTGTATAAAAATTGTTTGTCATGTGCAGGGAAAATTTTGCACCAATTTCCGTCAGTCTAGTTGCTTTAATAATTTATACATTGTATACAAACATGCGTTGTCTCTACCATGCACACAAGTGACATGTGGAAGGTGCTTCTCAAAGTTAAAGTTAGAGTAAACAAATCTCAGAGCTAGTTTGTGTGAAGACATTTGGACACATTTTTGCTAATGAATATGGAAAGAGACATGTTAAATTTAGTGTCTGTGAACGAAGTTATTCAGAAACTCCGCGATTCATAAGCTGAACTGCAAAGAATCTTAACTTTTTAAAATTATTAGTTGTTTCGTGGTTCAGCAGTGTTTATCATTTTCAGTAAAACTGTCGTGTTCATTCCACAGTCAAAAGTTATTATTAGTTGTTTAGTGTTACAATTTTTAGTAAGCTGCCCTGTTCATTCCATAGTAAAAGTTATTCGCTATTATTTTTTTAGTGTTTCAGCTACTATACAGAGTGTCTCAAAAGTCCCGTGACATACGGTAACTCTCTTCTTATCAGAGTTACAACAAAATATAGGCGGGGAAACGGTCTCCAAATATGATGTTTTCAATCTAAAGTGAAAGAATTTTTCAAATCGGACAAGCCGTTTGGGCTGTACACTCTATATGCGCCCAATGTTACATGAAAATGCAACGTTACCATTTACCCGGACCCACAACATAAATGAATGAAGTTACTGTCTATTAAAAACATTATATTTGTAGGCGGTTTCCTCTCTTACATTTTGTTGTAACTCTGATAACAACAGAGCTATCCATGTCAGGGGACTTTTTAGACACCCCGTGTGGCAATGCAATAATAATTATAAAATATTCTCTTGAAAGTTTGTTTCTGGAAATTCTGTGCTTGCTGTGTCATCAAATTTTCACCGACCAATGATAAATTATAGCTTGCAAAAACTATCAAGTAACAACCAATTTACAACATGGCTCATCGCAGATGTTGATTGTACGCAGTGGCGCAACCAGGATTTTATTTCGGGAGAGGCCAAGAATATCCAGTACAGTAGTCTGCAAACGACGTGCTGCACCATTTGATGTGGACAAAATTGAAATTTTGAATTCTCCTCATTACAAGCAATTTAGTTATCCTTATTATTAACATGCTAAAAAACCTTAAAATGAAAATTCCAATTCACAAATTCGCTATTATTAACGGTTACAAGTTTTAAAATTTGCGCTATAATAAATATTTTGAACATCTTTATTTTTGCATAAAATGACACACTCTTTACTAACGTTTATTACTCTAAGAAATTAATGTAGGGGTTTTCACTGGGTATTTCTCCTTTCGTACAGTGCTTTGACTTAATTCAATATTCATTTATGCTTTGATCTATTTTGAAATTTCACCAAAATTTGTCTGCAACGCTGCTGTATAAGATAGATCAGGTTTGCTTCGGAGAGGGCATGGGCCCCCGAGTTCATAGCTCGTTGCGCCACTGATTGTACGTTATTTTAGAAATTGGTGTTATAGTCTGAGCTCCCTCCACAGTAACCGCGGCCTAGGCCCTAATACACCCAGTCCGCCTATGACGGGAGTGCAAGCAACCTTTCATGAAGAACGACTTGTTAGCGATTGTTCCAAAACAATCAACAAGCAAACAAAACTAATATTATCACTCAAATTTCCTATTTGTTATTAATAACCACAGATATATTTCCTTCATTTGCATAAACACTTCAACTTACTAAGGAAACACAATCCTCTTTTGCATGATTGATCTCCACTCTTGCTTTGATCTCAAGCTTTTTACACGTGGAACCGTATTTACCGGGCCCTTTGGACGCGGGGTCTTTCTGACTTGTGCCTTTTTGACGCAGGGCCCTTTTGACTCGCACCCAGTTGACGCCTGGCCGTTTTGACCCGTGCCCTATTGTAATGGTGCTCCTTTTGATCAGGGTCCGTTTGACGAAGTTTCTTGTTGACTCTTTCCCTTTTGTCGCAGAACTCTTTGTATCCGGACCCTTTTGACGCAGCGTCCTTATAACTCGGCTCCTTTTGTTGCAGATCCTTTTTAACCCGGGCCCTTTTAACGCAGAGCCATTTTGTCGCGGAGACCTTTTTACCTAGGCCCTTTCGACGCGGGGCTGTTTTGACTCGGGCATTTTGTAGCGGGCCCCCTTTTGACTCGGACCCGTTTGACGCAGGGCCCTTTTGACTCGGATCCTTTTGTCGTGGTACTCTTTTGACCCAGGCCCTTTTCATGAGGAGTGTTTTGATTCGGCCCCTTTTGACTCGGGTCCTTTTGTTGCGTAGATCTTTTGACCCAGGCCCTTTTGATAGGGGGCCATTTGACTCGGGTCCTTTTGTAGCGGGGCTTTTTTCACTCGGGCCCGTTCGACGCAGAGCCCTTGCGACTCGAGCCCCTTTGTACTGGGAACCTTTGACTCGGGCCCTATTGATGAGGGGTGTTTTGATTCGGGTCCGTTTGACGCGGGGCATTCTGACTCGGGTCATTTTGTCGTGGGACCCTTTTGACACGGGCTCTTTAAATGAAGGGCGTTTTGATTCGGGTCTTTTTGACTCAAACCCTTTTATTGCGGAGAGGTTTTGACCCGGGCAATTTTGACTCGGGCCATTTTGACTCGGGCCCTATTGTACGCGGCACCTTTTGACACGGGTTCATTTGAGGCAGGTCTCTTTTGACTCGGGCTCTTTTGTCGTGGGACCCTTTTGACGCGGAGCTTTTGATTCTTGCCCTTTTGACTCCTACCCTTTTCTTGCGGAGAAGTTTGTCCCAAGCCCTTTTTTCGCGGGTCCCTTTCGACTCGTGCCCTTTGTAGAGGGGCCACTTTTGACTTCTGCTCTTTTCTTGTGGAGATCTTTTGACCCGGGCCCATTTGACGTGGGAAAGATTTGACTCGGGCTCTTTTGTAGCGGGACTCTTTTTATCCTGGCCATTTTCATGAGGGGCGTTTCGTTTCGGCCCTTTTTGACTCGGGTCCTTTTGTTGCGGAGACCTTTTGAACCGGGCCCGTTTGACGCTGGTCGCTTGGAACTCAAGCCCTTTTGTCGTGGGACCCTTTTGACTCGGGTCCTTTTAATGAAAGGCGTTTTGACTCGTGCCCATTTTTGCGGAGACCTTTTGAACAGGGCCCTTTTGACGCCGAGCCGTTTGACTCGGGCCATTTTGCAGCGATGCCCCTTTTTGACCCGGGGCCTTTTGACTCGGGTTATTTTGTCGTGGGTCTCTTTTGACCCGGGCTCTTTTTATGAGGGCCGTTTTGATTCGGCCCCTTTTGACTCGGGCCCTTTTGTTGCGGAGGCCTTTTAGCCTGGGCCGTTTGACTCGGGTTCTTTTGTAGCAGGGCTCTTTTTCAGCCGGGCTCGTTTGAAGCAAGTCCCTTTTTACTCGGGCCCTTTTGTCATGGACCCTTTTGATGAGGGTCGTTTTGATTCGGGCAATTTTGACTCCTGCCCTTTTGTTTCGGAAACCTTTTGACTCGAGCACTTTTGTTGCGGAGTCATTGTGGTCTGGCTTTTTTAAAACATGGTCCATTTTGACTCGGGCCCTTTTGACTTGGGCCCTTTTGTTGCGGAGACGTTTCGACCTGGGTCCTTTTCACATGGGCCATTTTGACTCGGGCCCCTTTGTAGCGGGGCCTCTTTCAACCCGGGTCCGTTTGAAGCAGGGCCGTTTTGACTCGGGTCCTTTTGTTGCGGGCCATATTGACTCTGGCCTTTCGGTCTTTTCCCTTTTGTCAGGCTCTTGACATGGAACCGTATATATAACGCAGCAGCTGAAATACCTGGGGCAGGGGGCCTGGGGGAGTATGAGTAAATCGAAGGTAGATCGATCCAGGGCGCAGTAAAATTAATCACATCACTGTTCATATCAATTTATTTTTTCTTTCGACATATCTGGAGATCAGTGTTCTGACTAATAGCCTACAGCGGCGAAAGACGATATACGTTATCAGTGTTATGACTGTTAACGTAATATATATAGGGAATAAAACGAAAAACTCTATATCGGTCTCCCCCCCCCCGTTAGAAAAAATCCTGCGGGCGTTAGTGATTATGATGTTGCTTACTTACTGTATTATATTATTCTATACACGGAAAAAATACTTATGTGTTTTATATAATAATAAGAACCTGATCTACATTTATTACGGCCCTTGCTTTACGACAACGAAACATATTCATGTTCAGCGTAATCAGTTTCCATTCACAAATAATTACAGTGAGGCGAATGAAATAATTCAAGCCCGAACATGTCGTAGTAAATTCCTGAAGAGTGAAAAGCGCTAGTAGCAGTTGTTAGCAGTTTTTAACTTAACATATAAGACAATAATTTGAAAAACTGAGAATACAAATCTTTTCAGAGATAACAGTGCACTGATGCTTTAAATCTATGCCCTTACTCCCTATACCTACGTTATTTCCCTAGTCAAAATAAAAACTCTTCAAAATTAATCAAAATTTCTTATGCAACCATCCCTTCCTTAGAGTACTGCGGTGTCACATACCCGTCACGGCGATGTAAAGGCACTTTTGGCGACGAGGATACAAACAATTAATCAACAAATTAAAAAAGAAACTACTGTGAAAGTAATTAATCACTCTCTTTCCGACAATAGCATAATAATAAAATAGCAGTATTATTATTAGTACACCTCTTATTGTGTAGTTTTGAAGGACTCTGACTTGGCGACTATTGTAATATCTAATTCAATAATAATAACTGAAAAGTTGTTTCAATAAATTCTCAAGTTAGTTCGGAACATAGGGCAATGAATTATCGCCAGAATAGAAATTTTATTTGTTAATCATGCTTTTCTTTTTCTGTTTTTTCAAAGTATACTGTGCACTATGAAGTATCTAACAAAAAAGAAACAGTATTCAAGAATTATTCATTGCTTACGTACTACATATAAATGTGGATAGCAAATATTTTCTTTACTTACATATACATACATGCATCCTCGTTCTAAGAGCTTTCATTTTAAATTCATATTGTAGGGAAAGACGTTTGAGAACTTGAGGAAGGCCTGTGAAGAATATAGGATGAAAATAAATGTTAGAGAAACAAAAGCCATGGTGACTGGAAGGGAGGGGTTCGGTGTCAAATGTAGAAGTAGGAGAAGACAAAATAAAGCAGGTGACTAGTTTTCAATACCCGGGTAATCTTGTTAGTGATGATATGAAGTGTGAACGTGAAATAAAAGCAAGGATAGGAATGACAGAGAAGCCTTAACCTCCTGAGACCCTGCGTATTGCAAACAATAGTTTTTCGAACGCCCGTCATGGCTACGAATATTTAAGAAGATGCCCGAATCTCGGTTATTGTATTCGGGAAGTATCGAAACTACTGCAGAAAAAGCAGCTGGTTTTTGTTTTTAACTACAGGCGGCTCTATTGTCTGCTGAAGGCGGGAAGAAGACAATTGGGGTTATGGACGCATATGATCCAGGTACATTGATTGAATAATTTCTCAGAAAATAAAATAGTGCAGTAAATTTCAAGTTTAATGATTTTCATATTTTATGCTTATATTACAAAGGGAAATATACAATTTTCCTTGTGTATTGTATGCAATACATAACAATTTGAGACCCAAAGTACTGCATACAATTCGACCCATCACCGATCAATAGGAAAGCAGCGTGACAAAATGTTTTTTAAATATGTACTATTGGATCTATTGTTACCTAATATACAAAATTTCATAAAAAGTTCTTGACAAATAAATGCTCGGGTCTAAGGAGGTTAAGGAGGAAGAAAATATATTTTGTGGAACCTTGAATAAAGAATTGAGAAAAAAACTCACAAAATGTGTCGTGCGAAGTATTGTACTGTATTGGTCAGAAATAGATGTAGATAATTATCTGGGTCCAACTGAAAGAATGAAAGGGCATTTTAAATGGTACAGAGAAAAGAATTTTTTTTATATATTATTAAGAAGAAGAGAAACTGTTTGAAATACTGGCTAAGAAGGACGTGTTAGAGGGTATGATGCCAGGAAAGAGAGGGAGAAGATGAAGGAGACTGTAATTAATGGACGATATCAAAACTAAAAAAACGTACTTGAAGAAGAAGTTAGTGCAAGACCGTGGAAAATGTATGGTTCTCAGTTGCGGCAAGTGACCTGCCCATAGTGGCAGAATACCTATGATGATGATGTATGGCCATTCACAGGAACTATCCTAAATTGGCGTCCGAACAGGAATGTAAATAATATACATACGTAAATTGTCGACTCCATCAAGTAACCGGTGACACATTTGATGACTCAACAGCGACTGTATTTCCGTTCCTGAGATTACCTAGTGTGTATTGTGTTGTGTGTTCTACAGTAGCGTAACGTTAACTTTCTCAATGGGTAGACAGGAGATTATATATATATATATATATATATATATATATATATATATATATATATATATATAGAGAGAGAGAGAGAGAGAGAGAGAGAAAGAGAGAGAGAGTTCAGTGCTCCACGATTATGTTCTGAGAATAAGGCAAATGATGATGAGTTGGATGATAGTGGTGGAGTGACGAAAGTGGGAGAGAATCTCGAGAAAATCTACACACACAGTGTATGTCCCGTATAAAACCAACTTGGTGGGATTTGGAATCTAACCAGGGACCCTACGCGTCAGAGGTGACTGCCCTGTCACCGAGCTACCAAGGTTTCTCTTTAAACACTTGTTACAAAATTTTTCCATTTATATTATTCCATAATAACAATAGCTTTAGACTTTTCGATTTAACCATTTTCTTTATTTATTTTGGAATTATTTACAGTTTAAAACCTCATATCAATATTGAGATAGTTTGACGTCTCTTGTAACCTGAAATGCACTATGTCCAAATATGTGAAAATTATCAATTATATAATCTATTATTTGGGGCCGAGTTGCATGGAGTCTTTGGTTCGATCCCAGTTCGCGCAAAGTTAATTTTGTGGTGGACAAACACCGTGTGTGGAGTTTTCTTGGGGTTCTGCCGTTTCCTTCCACTTTCTTCATTCCACCATTTCATTCCTCATCATCACCGTCTATTTTAGCCCAGCCGACATAACCGTGGGACGTAAAACTCAAAGATTTCATTTCATTTTTAATATATTATTAGAAAGAGCAGACACATGGTGCAGAATATCGCATTGATATACAGAACCTAATAAAATTATGAGTTTAAGGTTTTTACTTCCTGATGAAAACCTCTGAATGTAAAATTATAGGAACTCTCTTTTAATAATAATTTCCGAAAGGAACATTTTTAGTGTAACAATTTTTACAGACTCCTAACAAAATTTCGTTAGAAACTTATTTTCGCGAGGTTGAACTGCTATATATGATGTAGAGAAAACTAATTTCGATAAACACATTCCTTAGCGATTAAATTAAACCAGATATAAATTTATATACATTCGATAAATACAAATTTATTCTGACAAATCTCGGTACATACACTAAATACATTAAATTGAATTAATAATTTACTTTTATATATAATCTTCCTATTAGCTTTGCACGATTCCTGATTCAAAAAGTAGACTCATAAATTGGCTATTTTTAAAGTTAAGCTTAGACATGCCATTTAATAACAACTGGTGCAGTAAATCTATTTCCAATCATTTGATTTGCACATAATAAATAACTCAGACAGACCCAAATACAAATTTACCTAACGATTTTAAAAACAACAACAAAATAGCAGACTACAAAACCTCCTGCTCACGCCTTTCCCAGTGTTGATAAAATCTGGTACTGCGATTAAACAGAAGCTGAACCTAGATCGTGAAAGATTTATATGAGTTACTGTATCGATAAAACCTTCTTAAGGTAGTTATTAATTTAGGTTTTTATTTTATTCTATTTCTTAATTTTCCTTGAAATATGATTGAATATCTAAAAGGAAGAATAAAAAGTATACTGGATTTAAAATGGTATCATTTCGCTAAGTATGGCATCATTGATACTAAGACATATTTCCCGATGTCTCTTTGCTAGGTTGTTTCAGCGAGTGAGAAGCCTACAGCAACATGCACGCGCCGCTTTCTCAAGCGTATTTGTTTCAGCCGCGTTGAGACATATTTCTCGTTGTCTCTGTGCAGCCTGTTTGACGGAGATAGAACTTTTTTCCCCCCGAGTTTTGAAAAGTAAAATTATTTAGAAAGACTCCACTACTATTGTTATTAATCAAGCTATCGCTGGCCCTAGTATTTCTATATTTTTCTTCAACATGAAATGAATATTAGTTCTTATCAATAAGGAAATTCTAAACCTATGTTCTTTTAATTTGAAAGGGTAGACAGTGTCTCAATGTCTCATAGCACTCTACGCTACTGGTGTTCTATATTTTTCGTTATCAAAATTGAAATCGGAAAATTATTAAAGTCAAGGTTAGGAAATATCAAACAATTTACGATTAAAATTGATGTCAATAATGAAAAATAGTTAAAGTTGAAACGGATGAAACCAATATCGCTTTTAAAAGTTGCAGTGTAAAGGTGTATCTAGAAATATAACAGACCATGCAATTTAGGCAAACAATAGAGGAAGTATATAATAAAGTTAGCATAATGCAAACAAATTACGGAAGAATCTCGTTCTAATGAGCGTTATCAAGGTAAGATCAAACAAGTTCGGGACGGGTTAATGTTAAAAATTGCTGATGTATAAAATTGATGTTTTAGACTTCTGAGAATATTGTTCAAAGATTAGAACGAAAATGGAAACATATGAAGAACGTTTAGTAACTATCGAAAATGTTTAGTGCAGGGGTGCCCACAGAGGGGGGCTATGACGCAAACTGCGTCACTGAAATATTTGGGGGGGGGGGTTAAAATCTATATAAATATGTTTGACGGGGTGTAAAAATTAATCGAAAAGAAGATTTTTTCATGGAAGAACACCTACGGATAGACAATTGGGAGGGTACGTCATGGATATAAGGGTGTGGGTGGGCACCACTGGTTTAGTGACTAAGTATGTAGAAATGGGGGAAGCATTTTATATAATACTCGAAAAGTAAAATATTGCGATGGCTCAAGTTACTCAATGCAAAACAAAACAAAAA
Organism: Thermobia domestica; assembly: GCF_964235325.1. Lineage (NCBI taxonomy): Eukaryota > Metazoa > Arthropoda > Insecta > Zygentoma > Lepismatidae > Thermobia > Thermobia domestica. The sequence continues at coordinate 113,446,316 of NC_137467.1, forward strand.
ACTGTATAGTTGCTATCTTAGGGACGAATTAGATCGCATTACTCAATAGTTAAAATTGTCAGCAGGAACTGATGAACAAAATTTAAAATATTTGAAATCTTGGACATTCGACAAGAAGGTATTTAAAAACAACTAGATAGTTACAATCTAATTCCAAAGAAGTAAAATACTGTGTTATGAACGCAGATAATAAACTATGTAAAAAACAAACACAGGTTGATCAAATTAAACAAAAAATAATGTAAGATTATACATAGATAATGTAAACGCTGAAATCGTAATTAATCCTAAGACAGGTAGTAATAAAAGGAGCAGGTCTCTTTCTCCACGTTAACAGTAGTTATAGTAGTAAGAGAAACAGTAGCTTAACTCACATGAAACTGTCAAAACTGAATCACAAACATTGAAAAAGAAAAACAAATAAGAAAAGGCATAGTCACACCACTTCTCAAGACAATACGAGCAAAGAAAAACGAAGGATAATTAGAAAAGTGACATTGAAGCGTTTGTTCGGTTTCTAGATTTGGAAAATGATGTATTAACCTCAAATATTTTTCGAACGTTTTCTTGAAACAATCAAACTCATGGACATTCCTAAAAGTCTATATGTTGACGTATTAGGTATGTTAATGCAGAAAGTGGGAAGGAATGATTTTATACCTGTAGAAAGAAAGTTCAAAACATACGGAAAAACTGTAGCTAAATTTAAAGACCAGTTCCAGTCCTTTTAGGTGATCGCTGGCAAAATGTCTGCTCCCCAACCAAAATAGTACGATTCGAAAACAGATGGATCATTGCATAATTTTGTGTCAGAGCGATTCAATAACTTCGAACACAGTTAACTCACGACTTTGTATTATCATTGTCACTTAGTAATGTTGCCTACTTTATATTTAACACCGTGAAAATACTTGAAACTTCGTCAGTAAACAAAAATGGAATCATCCTAGATATATGCTTATGTTACTCGTGTGTCATTTGCATAAACTAGAAAGCATCCATACTCCACGGTCTTCAGTTAACCTTTTCGTGTTAGCGTGTATATTTTCTCTTGTGATACCTACGACAACTTTGACCTATATCATCCCTTTCTGTCTCTTACCTGTTATCATACCATCAAGTATGATCCCCCTGATATAGCTTCTTCTCAGTGTATGTCTGAAGAAGTTCCTCTTCCTATTTTCAATTACAACTAAAATTATTCTTTTCTCCCGCAACATTTCTAACACACTCTGATTCGTTTTGCGCTTCAGCCATCTAACCTTCTTCGTTCTTCTCCACACACTTATTTCCAAAACTCCGCACTGTTTCATCGCTTTTGCATAATGTCCATGTTCCTGCCCAACAGAGTACAATACTCCACATGAAGCATTGCATGGGCCTTTTTGCCAACTTTTCATTCAAGAACTTTCAAAATATATTTTTATTTTTCCTGAATTCTTGTTTCACTAATTCAGTAAGTGAAAACTTGTTAATCGTATTAGTGAGAAAAATAAGCCAAAGAAAGAGCACAACAATAATAGGAAGCGTAGTGACAATTGAAATCAGCTGGGAAATAAAAAGTATGAAAGTAGTAATATATCAAAAAATGTAAAAAGTTACAGAAATTCCAACGATAATGTCGAAAATAGGTCAGATAGTGAAACTAGTAATCGTTCTTTTTAACTCTTGTGATAGCAATCTTAATAGTAATATAACGCAATGTAATTTAAGTAATGGTAATGACGCATGTAGTAATATCAATGGACATACTCCATATATATATATATATATATATATATATAGGGTGTTTCAGAACAACACCGACAACGTTTGGGATCTAGATTAATAACGTAGATTCCTGTCACCAAGAAAAGACACAAAGTATAGACCAATCTGGGTGCACTAATGCTTCATTTCGGAGTTATAGGCTGCTGAAAACAAGAAAAAGTGAACTTTAATGTCCATAGCTCTAAACTATGGGACCTACCGTAGTTGGGTCAAACCTTTACTTGGAACTAATATGTGTGTTATCCAAAAAATACACGTTTCAAGATCCTAAGGTACTCACGAAACAATTTTTATAGAGGGAGTTTGGCTACAGGCATATAATATGAAGTACTCAACAACTACCTCTATAAACATTGATCTGGTAGTACCGCAGGATTCTCAAACTTTGATATTTGGATAGGGCACATACTAGTTCCCAAGTGAAGTCCTGACCCGACTACGGTAGGTCCGATAATTTTGAAGCTATGGACCTTTAAAGTTCATTCTTTCATGTTTTCGGCAACCTATAACTCCGAAAGGAAGATTTGTACACCCAGGTTGGTCTATATGTTTTCTCCTGTCTTGGTGTCAGGAATCACCTCCCAAACGTTATCGGTGTTGTTTTGAAACACCCTGTACCAATGCTAATTTCGTAAAGCGACAGCCATAAGTTCTAGGGTCTTGTTAGACATATGTGTATTTTATTTCTTGACCACCTAATCAATGGTTTATAAGTCAAAATAGAAATGGGTCGGCACATCAACTGTGAAACTAAATTTCCCTTATCAAGTGAGTGCGAGTGATAAAACAAATTACAGCAGTGTATTTAGTATAGCCAACGTGGATAAAAATGAACTCACTATTCCAGTCGTAGCATATATAGTACTTAGTAAAATTTTCGTAAATGTTATCAATTAGTATATCGATACTTTTGATGTGCCTTCAAAACCCGAACACATACTTATTAAATGTATTTCTACATGATCATCAACAATTGTTAGCCTAGATGACCTAGGTCTCTACGACAATGATGTTCTGTTTCTAACTAGCCTAGGCCTATGGAGAAAGATGTAATCTTTATATCATAACCACAAATAAAACCTGATCTTCATGTTGTTTTATTTTATTACTCTAGTAAGAGGGGAAAGCAGGCAATAGGCGAAGTAAATATTTTAGTATGTAAAATTTGAAGTAAGAATATTAGTTGTGCATGCCTCCATGGCAGAAATTTGCTTTTATTGTTGCAGGTGATCATAAAGGAGTGATTTTTTAAACAACGGACAAGATAGAATTGTGGTCAACAGATGATACTGATCACTACTTACAAATAAGAGTAAACTACTGAAAATATTGTGATGATCTGATTGGAATTCTATCAGAAAAATATTACTTGTGTAGTTGATAAAAGTCAAAGCATTCCTGATGATAGTTGGAATGAAGATGGTGATTATTCCCTCAACGCCAACTGTTCAAATTATACATGTCCTGTAGGGTTGTCATCTTTAAAACGAAATGTTTAAAACAAATTATTAAAAGTTGTTTTAAACAGTTGATTTTGTTTAATATTAATTTTATCTACGTTTTAAACATTTTTTAAACACGTGTATTTTTTAGGCTTATTTTAAACATATATTTATTTTTATTTTATTTCATTTTTGTAAAAAACTACCAGAGAACGAAAATTGTTAAAAAGTGCTCGCTATTCAGAAGGTTATTTTCCTCGCGTGTGAATCTTTTGATTAGCAGGTCAATGTGGTGATCTACAATTTCTTTTGTCTCTTTCTTCCCTTGCTTTTTTTTTTAAGCGTTTATTGTATTGTTTAAATGCTTATCAATTATCTAGTGAGAAAATGTCATAATCGAAGGTTGGACTATTTGTAGCCAGGCCGGTAGCCAGCCCCAAAATGTAGGCAGGACCCGGTAGGAGTTAGAAGGGACAACCCAATCACATTGTAGTTCATTTGAAAATTTTAGGGGGCGGGCAGTAAAAATTTACGGGGAGCCAGTCCATCATAGCCCTCCCGTGGATACGGGCCTGCTTGTAGAACTGATATTGAAAAATAAATAAAAGAATTATCATGGAAACAAGTTTTTGTGTTGTATTCAGAAAACAAACAAAGGGTTCTTTGTTAACATACGGTTCTGAAATTAAAATATAGGAAGCATTCGTTGATGTTGGTTCTCAGTCTCCGTAAAACTTGAAATCTTTTAATATGAGTTTTACGGGAAGAAAAAGGAGGAAATTTGTTAAAGTAACTCAAATTCCATCAGATAAGAAAACGACCATACGAGCTTCTTGCAAAACGTGTAAGAAATGGTTGTTAGAAATGGTTGTTTTAGTTCAAAGAATGAAAAATCATTATGAGAAATTCAATGCTGTGAAAAAATGGAAACCCAAACAGATGGTAGTAGTGTTGATCCTAAAACTGTTCTGATGATTCTAAAATCAGTGATATGGTTGAGATGTAACCGACAGGTAAGAATAAATTTCTTATCACCAATTTGTATTTCATTATATTATGAAAATTTTATTTCGTTCCCCTCTCCCACCAAGGTTCCAAATTTTCCAGGTTCCAAGTTTACTTTATCTATGTGTAATCTTACATTATTTTTTTGTTTAATTTGATCAACCTGTGTTTGTGTTTTACATAGCTTATTATCTGCGTTCATAACACAGTATGTTACTTCTTTGGAATTAGAATGTAACTCTCTAGTTGTTTTTAAATACCTTCTTGTCGAATGTCCAAGATTTCAAATATTTTAAATTTTGTTCATCAGTTCCTGCTGACAATTTTAACGATTGAGTAATGCGATCTAATTCATCCCTAACATAGCAACTATACAGTTTTTTGTTTTGTTTTACATTGAGTAACTTGAGCCATCGCAATATTTTACTTTTCGAGTATTATATAAAATGCTTCCCCCATTTCTACATACTTAGTCACTAAACATTTTCGATAGTCACTAAACGTTCTTCATATGTTTCCATTTTCGTTCTAATCTTTGAACAATATTCTCAGAAGTCTAAAACATCAATTTTATACATCAGCAATTTTTAACATTAACCCGTCCCGAACCTTTTTGATCTTACCTTGATTACACTCATTAGAATGAGATTCTTCCGTAATTTGTTTGTATTATGCTAACTTTATTATATACTTCCTCTATTGTTTGCCTTAATTGCATGGTCTGTTATATTTCTAGATACACTTTTACACTGCAACTTTTAAACCGATATTGGTTTCATGCGTTTCAACTTTAACTATTTTTCATTATTGACATCAATTTTAATCGTAAATTGTTTGATATTTCCTAACCTTGACTTTAATAATTTTCCGATGTCAATTTTGATAACGAAAAATATAGAACACACAACACAATACACACTGGGTAATCTCAGGAACGGAAATACAGTCGCTGTTCAGTCATCAAATATGTCACCGGTTATTTGATGGAGTAGACAATTTACGTATATATATTATTTACATTGCTGTTCGGACGCCAATTTAGGATAGTTCCTGTGAATGGCCATACCAGTTTATGAGATTCAGAATTCTGCTACACTTAAGGGCACTTTTGTTCTCCTGGATACCTCTTGTATTAGAGGTAAGTATTATCACCATCTTTAAATTTTGCCATGATTAGCCCAACGTTTTTATGTTCAGGAGAGGTGTAAGGGACTGTATAATATGTACCTCTATAAATTTGTTCTCTTTTGTGAGTAAAAAATGGCAATAATACAAACGTTTTGAATGTTTCTGAACTAATTTGTTCTTTTTAATGATGGATAATCATGTCATGTGATTACATATTTGAGTATTGGGACTAATTGTCTCTCATAGAACATTAATACAATAACATACCCGATAAGGAGTGTGTAAGCCCATCCTAAATTTTGGAAATTGCCAAATATGTGAACTTAATAGTGGTTTATCTTGTACTCTTTTATGGCTAAAATATTGTCAGAAGTTATTTTGAGAGGTTTTTGTGGTAATTTATACACTTTGATAAGTTCAGTGTCTTGTGGCAATTTAACTGATACTGTAAGACCTTAGATTGATGCTAAATAATATTTCTTCCTATGATCAAATGTTACCACCATAGGAGTTCTCTGAGTGTTAGCACAATGGAAGGTTCCTGGTTTCGATTCCTTATGTTTGATTTTGAGAAGTCCTCGTTTAATTTCGTGTGTGTCGATCAAATTACATGTTATGTTATAGGTTTATGTTCCGTATACCGTGGAGATAAAAATGAATTCCATAAACTTTAAATCAATCATTTAATTAAATAATAATTTACGATTTCTTTTTAAATATATATCATCCTTTTATTGCATGTATTAATGAATTTAGGCAACTTATTTTAGTATTTTAGTTATATTTTCCTTGTAAGACTATCATGTGAATCATCTCGATGCTTTTTGGTCATTACGAAGAAGATGGGACTTATTTAATCATGTAAAAAATTAAAAGTCAAAAAACAAATTGTAATAAAACTTTTATTTTCTATTTTTGTGTTTCCTTTACAATTTTAAATTACTACAACCATAGAACAATTATTTATAAGGTAGATAACGCATGAGTTAATGCTGTTGATCTTTCATATTTCCACCAATAATTTAATTGTTCTGCATTACAACATTCATATTCTGATTTTTCACAATATTTATATGAAAAGAGCAATATTCGTTAAACATATTTCTGTAAAATTCATTTAATGGTGGACAATGTTTATTTTCAAGATAAATAACATTATCTAGTGTAAATATTTTCTTAATCTCGATGGATTTTTCTAACCGACCATTGATGGATCAAGATGCAATCTTTTTATAATAAAACGTTGCATCTGGAAAAATAATTGATATACAACATTACGTATGTGTGAGACAGTATGTGGGTTTCAATTGTTCCAACTTAGTCAGTGTAAATTTGAAGTTAACCAATCAATTTGCTTTTGATAATCTAACGATAATAAAATCTATTCTATTGCTGATTTACCAAACAATGAATATTTACTGCATCATCACATGCAGTTAAACAAAATTCATGAATTATAATTTATCACGCAGTTTAAATTCCTGTATGTGAATAATGTATTGATGAATACATGATGAAATTTCACATAAACCTCGAATAAAAAATGGAAATATTTGTCTAATAAATTCTGTATTATATAAACATTCACAGGTTTTTCTAATAAAGTTTATGCTTGAAAATTTACTATGTTCTTCTTGACACATTTCAAAAGTTCAACAAGAGTTTTATTATTGCATAAATATATTATTAGTATTATTGTATTTATAATATTGGCAAATGTTTCAGTATTATGAAGATGAAAATATTCATTCATAAAGGATATTTAATTTATACCTATCACGATGCACGAAATTATGACAAATTATGACATATGACATTTATAATTTTAACATACAATTTACAGTAATATTTTCTACAGCACGTAAAACATAAGTCCATCATCAGCTCGAACACAATACTCGTATATTGTTTTTATCTTAGTTTCTCAGCTTTCTGTATTTTTTGAATAACATTTTCATCAATTCCCGTAAATTATTGTTCATCATTTATTATCACTGTTCAACAACGAAAATGTAAGTTGAACAAAATCAGCTAATTCTTATTGATTTTGTGGTGCTGATCACGAATTTGAAAGTTATTTTCGAATATTAGCTCTACTTTTCGTTTTACAGGCATGTCTAATAATAACGCTTTAAAAATAAATATATTCGCTTCGTTTAGGGTAAAATGTTACACTGATCCGGCAACACTGGAGAAACTATATAAACGCTTGGTTTCATTGTGTTCCTTATCTCAGTAGTGTTCTGCTATTGTTAGAAAAGACAGGTTTAGTGCAGTTATCAGCGTTTTGGGTGTGACGTTTGTGTAGTGCAGGACATAAAAATACAACTACAAGTACGCAAAAATACTGGTATTTCGAATGTATATTTTTAAATAGTTGTCGGAACTATTTCAAGTGACATTTTGAGGATTTCAATAAACAAAAATGCCGCGAAATTGTGTAAACAGTGCGGATAGCTTCTGCTACGTGTGTGGGGAAGTGACATTTTCCTCACAAAAGCAGACTATAACACCACTAATAAGAAAAGCCTATCAATATTGCTTTGGTTGTAAAATTGGAGACCAAGATAAATCGTGGGCACCCCACATTGTGTGTAACACTTGTGCCAGCAATCTAAGAAATTGGATTAATGGGAAGGGGCGCTCAATGCCTTTTGCAGTGCCCATGATTTGGAGGGAGCCAAGCGACCACATCAGATACTGTTATTTTTGTATGGTTCCTTCCGTCAAGAAGGGAATTACCACGAAGAAGAAGCGGGCCTTGATCTATCCTAATATTCCTTCTGCAATGCGCTCTGTTCCACCTGTTCCTGACCCACCTAAAGAATACGATCTTTTTCTGATGATGATCAAGAAGATGAAGCTCCTGAATCAAGTACTTCAAAGGACCCTACGTTTGTTGTAGAAGAACCTCCATGTGAACCACATAGACTTACTCAAGAGGAACTAAGTGATCTAATCAGAGACTTGGACCTCTCGAAAAGCAAAGCCGAAATTTTAGCGTCACGCTTAAAGCAATGTAATTTATTGCAGGAAAAAGTAAATATTTCAGTGTATCGGAATAGGGAGAAGATGTTCACTTCATTTTTTATTATGGAAGACACACTTGTGGCATGTACAGATGTAAATGGTCTCATGAGGGCACTTAAAATTAATTACGAACCTACGGAGTGGAGGCTCTTTATAGATTCGTCCAAGGTGAGTTTAAAGGCGGTGCTTTTACATATTGGAAATGAACTTCCTTCAATTCCTGTAGGTTACGCAGTTCATATAAAGGAATCTTATGAAAACTTGAAACATTTACTTCAAGCCATTAAATATTACGATTTTCAGTGGCTCATTTGTGGTGACCTTAAAGTAATAGCACTGTTGCTAGGTATGCAGTTAGGGTATACAAAGTATTGTTGCTTTATATGTGAATGGGACAGTAGAGATCGTGGATCTCATTACGGCAAAAGTGATTGGAGTACCAGAGAAACTCTTCAGCCGGGAGTGAAAAATGTGCAGCATGAACCACTGGTAGATTGTAACCGAATTTTGCTTCCCCCTCTACATCTTAAATTAGGTCTTATGAAAAGTTTTGTTAAGAGCATGAACCAAGAGGATGAGGCCTATAAGTACCTAAGAGGACAATTCTCTCGATTACGTGATGCTATAGTTAAAGAGGGTGTTTCCACAGATTAGGCAACTATTCAAAGATCACAAGTTCAACGAAATTCTCCAAGGTGAGGAGAAAGCTGCGTGGGAAAGCTTGAAGAGTGTTTGTTCACAGTTCTTGGGAAGACACCGAGCAACAAATTACAAACAACTGGTAGCAAAGTTGTTATTGTGCTACGAAAATCTTGGTTGCAATATGTCTCTGAAACTCCACTTTCTTCATTCACATCTAGACTTCTTTCCCGAAGATTGTGGAGCAGTAAGTGACGAACATGGTGAGCGTTTCCATCAAGATATTGCAGCCATGGAGAAGAGATATGAGGGAAAGTGGAGTTCTAAAATATTGGCCGACTACTGTTGGACTATTGCAAGGGATGCTCCAGATGTAACCTACAAAAGGCAAGCCAAGCGAAGACGCTGAAAATAAAATAAACATAATCCTGTACAAGGAATCACTTGAAACTTTTGTCTACATTGCAGTGTAGTTCTTGCACAAAAAGGTATTTGTACATATTTTTCATGTTTTGATGTTAATACTGATTTTTATTACGGAATTGTTAATGTTGAACTTGACCACGGTTACTTTATTTTTTGTATCGCTGTAAAACTGGTATTTTCGCAATTTTGAAAAAGGAAGCACAAGGGTATAGAAAGCTATAGGTTAGGGTACTTCTTAACTTCCCAGCTTATCACATCACAGTGAAATAGATAAAAAAAAGTGAAATGTAGGTTTTTACAAGGATTTTGCTTAAATGTTCTATAAATATTAATGCATTTGTATATATACAGCTACTGTTGTACAAGGGCGTTTTTTTCACAACCTGAGCTAAGAAAATTCTTCTATTATCATTTCCTTTCATATTATGCTTAAATGAATGTAAAATCGCAATTTCAAAGAATTTACATACTTTCGATCAAAATTTGTTGAACAGTGTAATATGCGTCATAAAATTGATCTTTTAGTAAAGATCCAATAATATATGCTTGCGCATAAATATAAAATATATCGTTTTCTTCTTGCTAAGATGCTCCATGCGCAAGTTTTCAATGTTTTTCAATCTACACACATATAATCAAACGCCCAATCATGGTAAACATAATGTGTACATCCACCACATGAATGAATCTTCAGATTCCCATGTATTAATTACTTCCTTTATACAGTTTGAATCCACATAATATGATCCACACTTACATTTTATGCTCTGCAATAATATTTTACTAGCTGTTTCCGATGATGCGTGAGGTGATACCGCCTCTGTTCTACTAGTATCTAGGTATTTAGATGATGTAAATATTTCTTTTTCGACATTTTCGTTCTTAACCGTATCCATGACTATTTCCAGTTAATGTCTATATTAACTCAAATAAATTTAACACAACCACGTGATATCCTACTGTAAAGAGATCAGTGATTATTACTCACTGATTGATATTGATAGTCGATCTATCGATCGATTGAAAACTTGAAACGTGTATTCTTTATTGAGAAACTCATAAATGTTGGAGTCAGTTGTGTTTTTCTTTTTTCTTTTAGTTACATAAAGCTATTTTGATGGAACTCTAGATGAGAAACACGGAAGATTAAATCATATTAAGGGTTTCATCTGTGGCTGAGAATTTGATAATGTTGCCTTCCGTATTCTAATGCATATTTTGCAGGATTTGAAAAATGTGTTTGTTTTTGTTCGGTAATGAAGTGTGTCAATGTTTGATCTATGTAATGAATTGTGTCAATGTTTGATTTATGTAATGAATTGTGTCAATGTTTGATTTATGTAATAAATGCTGAGAGAACCCTTTTCCCCGATGAACTAACCGTTTACGTAAGTATCTGGGACATGAACTTCGCCTCGAATTTAACACGTCGAAGAAATTCATCTATATAAATCCAGGGCTACCCGGAAGAAAGGCAGTGGTAGAAGAGAGAAGTAGCTGGAATTGGCAGGAGACATTGATATAATTTTATGTGTGCGATCGAGCGCTGATAGCCCAACAGCTAGCGAGTCAACGATGTACAACTTTCTGAACAAGACAGCCGTTTTCGCTAAGAGTCCGTCGGCATTCCTTTGGACGATCAAGCAACATCGCGTACCTGGATACCAGCCGTTATTAGGCAAATTTGTTCAGCATTTTGAGTTCTGTATGCCTAGGGCAGAACTGGATTTCGTCGGTTCTTGCCAGCATAGAGGACAACGAGGAGCCTAGCAGAAGCAACGGAAAGTCCACATGTACTCTGAATTCTGAAACCCTTTCTTCCCATCCCCTATCCCAACCATCTCTCTCTGATTAATTTAAAATCTCTATCTATTCATTTATTTGATCTTAACGGTGCGTCGTCCGTTCCCAGTACTTGCGAAGGAAGAGATCTGCTTAGGTAATTTAATAATAATAAAATAATACTAATTTACTTAATAATTATCACATGTCCTGTTGAGATATTATTTTTCAGTCATACTGTGATATATTGTCAAATTTATATTTTACAGAATATTAAAATATAATTATTTACTTTTTTGATCTCTACAATTGCATTTTAATGCTTCATTTATCGTCACATCCATATACATTTACCGAAATAGACTTTTGAGTATGCTCATCAGCGGCGGCTGGTACTATATGTTGCATGATCATGCAACCGAATAATTTTTTAATACTAACAATATTTTTAAGTATTAAAGTAGTATATCAGTAAAAAATAAACCTTTGCTCTTTAGCGCAAAACAGTATTGATGCATTTTTAACAAAAAATTAGTTAAAAAACTGAAAGAAAGAGAGATTTACATTTCCAGTTGCACCGAACGTTGCCACTGGAAGCAATAACATTGAGCATAGGGCAGTGAGCTCCTATCTCTTAACATGGGGAAGTGGATTTATTCTTGCATCGCTCCTATCTTCCCGTATTGCCCGCTTGCAGTTGCATCTGCTTCCGCTACTGGTCAGCTTCTGTAATAGATACGAATTCCTCCGCTTAGCAACGCTTGATTCAATTGATAGGGTGAGAGAGATACAGACGCTTGGAAGAAAGAAGTTATTCATAAGACACAAATTCGGAAAGAACAAATATGTCTGGTGGTAGCAGAGAAGGGTCCAGGCTGAAAATTTTGAGGGCGGTCGTTCGAAGTCAATGGATTTTATTTAACATTTATAATACTATGGTGAAAATTCTTGGGATAAGTTTTATTTTTAAAATTAAAATATCCTATTCTGGGGTGTGAGGGGTCGATCGAGTCTCGAAGAAGAAAATGTCTTACTACTGGTCTAATTCCTAGCTGTCTTTCGTGCACATGATCCCGTGTTCGATTTCCGGCGGAGAGCATAAAAAAGTAACATCAGATCATTCACTTCCAATACTCATCTGTCTTCTTTAGCCTAATTTGCCGGAATATTCAACTGTTATTTTTTTCATTTTCGAAAAAAACATCTTAGATTTCATGCTTCTTTATAGTAGAACAGCAGACAGAAATACGTGTTTTTTTTTTTTTAATGGACCTTTTGTACCTTATACAAAGAGATGCTAATAAAATACATCTTCTTGTGTTTCTGGACCCTAAAGAAAATAAAGCGGAAAATATTTGCGGTAGCGATGCTTTCTATTCAGAAAAACTTGGCGAGCAGTATTTCAGATTTCAATGAAGTCAGAAAAATATGAAGCCCAAAAGAACGAAGAAAGACCATCAGGGGTGTAGCCAGCAGGTTTATGTAGGGGGGTCCGTTGTTTTTGAAGGGGGCCCAGCAACAAAGCCAAAAGAAATTATGTTGGAGCAAGTGTTTTTGAGGCCTGAAAAAGCCGGCAAATTTTGGTTTCCTTCCGAGAAACTAAAAAAACACTTGTTTCTAGCTTATTATTATTATTATTATTATTATTATTATTATTATTATTATTATTATTATTATTATTATTATTATCTTTTTGTCCATAAATTATATTCCAGGTAGTTTTTATTATGTTTAACCAATAATTACCGTCCCGGACCAAACGTTATACCTTTGTGCATAACTATTTTAGTTTAAGCCCTTGTACACAGAACCTATCTACATAAGGCTGATTTTCTTTGAAATTTCACTTATTTTCTTTAAGATTTCGTGACAAAAATAATTATTTATTATTCGTGACTTAAAAAAAAGCATAATGATTTTATTAACATCTATGGCTCATTTCCTGTTCTAGAGGCCGTCCACATATTACATAACGCTATTTTTGACCAATTTTTAACCCCTCCCTCCTGCTTGTCACAGTTCGTAACGCAAGGCCGAACCCCTCCACTTTGTTAGTAACACTTTTTGATCTTTGTTTTTTCATTATTTTGATTATTTTAATGGATATTACAATAAAAAAAGTTTTTAATGGTAGAACTTTTTATTACAAAATGCTTATATTATTGTGAATATATTTATAGCGTTTTTCGCCAACAAATCAAATATTAGAAAATGGTAGACTCGTAATAATCTTTTATCACCATAAAGTTGTTTAATTAACCAATCCTAATTCTTCAAAACTACTGTCGTTTCCCCAAGGAGATCGCACCCATCATTTTAGGTCAATGGTGATTGGCAAGGAGAAAGTACTGCGGAAGATGCAGTTAGAACAGGATTTAAAGAAATAACATCAACCTCTTCTTCCAAGATCCAGGATGCTTCGTGCATTTGAAGTTCGCCACTGTTAACGATGCAGAGTTCTGTTCCTCGTCGACCACAAATTCGAAGTGGCTGCACACGTGAAGGAGCAGAGACATCTCGTTTGTAAACAAGCTTTCGAGCATCTTTGGACTTCGGACTTCAGTTTACCACTTTACAAATTCTTTTTTTTTCCTAAATCAGTGCTAGAATGCGAATAAACTCGATTTCTTCAGAAATATTCAAATCCAAAACTAATAATAAAAAAGTAGTACGACATTAATATCCGATGAATTAGGTTTTTAATATATTTAGGTCTGCAAATCTTGCATTGTTCCGTTGCGGGAAATATTTCACAAAAAAAAGTTTCTTCTGTTTCACATGCGAAACTTCTTCGAAGAAAAGAGTGGGTCATGATTCGAATCAGAAGTTTTAAATAATATTCTCAGAAATAGCGATACAAGTGGGAACGCGAAGGAATTTTAAAGCGGTGGTTACGATCACTAACAACTAACTCCAGAAAAGCGTGTGACGTAAATACAATGCTGTGATAGCCGCAAAACGGAGTTTTATTGTATTGTAATACACACAGGGTTCTTCACCAGTCATGCTGGTGTCTAGTGCGTCTTCGAATAACTTCTGTATGATTCAATTTATATAGGCCATAGTTCGCAATTTTCCGAAATAATGTAATTATTTATCTATCTATCTATCTATCTATCTATCTATCTATCTATCTATCTATCTATCTATCTATCTATATCTATATATATATATATATATATATATATATATATACAAGGTGTATGGTAACTACGTGGACGAACTTGGACGGGCGATAGTACATCTTTAAAAAAGCAAAAAAGTCCTAGTGAACATGGGGGAAATTCCGTCCCGTTTAAGAATGAGTGAGTGTTGAAAGCGTTTGATCATGAACTTCAGAGGCCAACAGCTTAAAAACAATACATCGTGGAGAGTGCGGTTAAAAACGTCACTTAGAAAGTCATACCTACTCTATTGAAAAATACATATTTGAAAACGTAGCTACGTGTGCGCACGGGATTAACAACGTGTGAAACTTCTTTCCTTTACAGCATGTCCGGGAATCCCTCCGTTCCTTTGGGGAATCCCATGCGCACGCATAGCTGTGTTTCCAAACATGCATTTTTCAATAGAGTAGGTATGGCTTTCTATGTGACGTTTTTAACCGCACTCTCTAGGATGAATTGTTTCTAAGCTGTTGGCCTGCGAAGTTCATGTTCCCGCGCTTTCGACACTCTGTCACTCCTAAACGGGAAGGAATTTCCCCCATGTTCACTACGACTTTTTTGCTTCTTGTTAGATGTACTATCACCCGCCCAAATTTGTCCACGTAGTTTTGTTCACCGTATATATATATATATATATATATATATATATATATATATATATATATATACAGGGTTTTCATAAAGTCTGGACGGATTTAATTTGCTTATAATTTTCATAAAAATGCTCATAATGAAATCAAATAAAGTGCAAACGGTAGCGGAAGGATTAAATTTTTAGTTGGTAACACTGTTAGATAAGCGGCAACTCTGAACACGTTGAGAGAGGGAGAGGGAGGGCAAGGCCAATTCTGGTGTGTCGAAAGTTCACCAAAGAGTTCAAAAAGCCGGCACCGACTGAGAGTGCAATCCGAAAGTGGCATGCTAAGTTCTTGGAGACAGGAAGCGTCCTGGACCGTCCTCGAAGTGGGAGGCCGCCAACATCGCCTGCAACAGTGAGCAGGGTAAGGGAAAGCATCATCAACAGCCCACAGAAGTCGATTCCTAGACGGTCCTACGCGAATGTGTGGACGTAAATGGCGCCCAGTTGGAGGTGTGGCGGTGAATGAACTGAGCTGGTGCAGATTACAGGTAAAAATTTAATTTTTCCGCTACCGTTTGCACTTTATTTGATTTCAATATGAGCATTTTTATGTAAATTATAAGCGAATTAAATCCGTCCATACTTTATGAATACCCTGTATATAATGAAATGACTACATTCCTAACAACTCTTGAGACACCCGAGTGATTTCGATTAAATTTTCAACGTAGATGAGGTTTGGACCTGGAATGGTTTTTATAGCTTCACTTTGAAGGTGCACTTTGAAGAGAAGGGGAAGATATACAAAAATGATCGAAAATGACCAATATTAATGTCGAATCATAGTTTTCGGAGTGGTTGATATGAACAGTGCCCCTTCCGATGCCGTTTAAATCCAAATTCAGTCCCCATTAATACTCTTAAGAGGGATGGTGACATGTAAAAATAATTGAAAATTACCGATTAAATTAAATCCATACTGGAAAACGTTGTTTTTCACCAAATTTTTCATCTGATATAAATGTTTTTTTTTTAAATACTAGTTACAGCATATAAAAAATGTAATGCAGGCCTACTTACAAATCAGTTTAGTACTATTGTTTTATGGTAGTATTTACAGTACCTTGTTGAAACGTTTGTCTTCATAGTGTCAAATATAAATCGCAGTAAATTGTGTAATCTGCTGTAAAAAAAAAAAAAAAAAAAAAATTCTGTTTTCCGATTGGTATGAGGAGATACCATACTATTTTTCGATTGGTATGGTAAAATAATTTTTCCGTACTATTTTACCGTAAAATAATTATATGTAAACTTTGTTATTTTTAAATGCCTGAAGCGAGGTAATCTTACAATGATGTTTAAAAGCTGGTTATTTGGGGGGCCTGGCCCCGATGGGCCCCCTGTGGCTACAGCCCTGAAGACCATCCATTCTAAAATAATGCATAGTTTATATAATTAAATAATTTTGTTTAACTGCGTGCATGCAATTTTCTAGCTTCTTCTTCTTTTCCTCACGTTAACGCCATCATTCATAGCTTACAGCACATGCTATATATTCGATTTATCTCTTGTTCAATAACATGAGTGTAGAAGTTTTGTATATAAATAGTGTATAAACGTACATTGATAGTGTTTATTTGATAAACGAAATAGCTTATATATTAAACCAACATTAGAGAAATAATATAATCAATAATATACCAATAGAGCTTAAAAGACTTTCCTCTTCATATTTCCTGAATATTTTTTGGATAGGACTCAAGAATGCTGCGGGAGGGGAACACTTGCGCGTACCTACATACCTTTGATATTGCTACATTGCAACCGCTGCCTGTACAGACCACAAATCGCTACTGATGCTCATAATATTGTTTCTCAAATTTATCAATATCTTTTAACACAATAGGAAACTCTATACCTTCAAATATACCTTTGAGCCTATTTTGATATTAAACATAGCGAGACACAGGATCAGGATATTTTTTCCCATGAAATTGGGTGTAACGCTGCCAAATACACACCATACCAAACAATGGTTATCATTATTTTTTATACTTTGTATTTTAAACTTTAATCCAATCCGACAAATCTATATAACTTGATGCTCTCAATGGAATATGTTTATCAACATCAATTTTAATTTATGTTCCGGTTCAGAGCATAAACTCCAACCTGACTTGAATACATCTTTCCTCTTGAAAGTGACGTAAGTCCTGGAATATTTAATTCAGTTTTTTGCTGATATCATCAATCGGTTGGATTACTCGATATCCGGATACAACAGGAAAACTTGTTATATCATCTGGTGAGAAAAGTTGTATAAATCTTGTTGTTAAACTGCAATTGACTTTAACTAAATGTCAATACGTAAAGCTTCTTTTAAAATTGATTCACATTGCGGCTTAATTAGAGATGGGAAAGTGGGAAAAAACCCAATAAACCCTTTTGGGTTTTTAAGTTTTTTCCCAAACCGTTTTTTTCTTCCCAAAATTTGGGATTTTACTGAAAAAACTTAACCAATTTTTTCCCCTTATGCTTTCTCCTTTTGTACTTTTTTCTTGTACTTGAACCCCTATATACTCTGCTGTTTAATATCTATACGCTTATTGTTATTGAATCAAGTATCTAGTAAACATTAAATTGAAGTATTTCTTGTTTAATTTATTTGTATGTGTGAACTAGTCAGATAGGTTATATGTATGTGGTCTGGTAACACTGCATCATATGGTCTGGTAACACTAATGAGCTTTTGTTCAGAGGCAGCGATTTATGGTTTACGGAAAAATAGATGTTTTAATACAGTGAGAAACATGGGGATGTCGAAAAGTTTTGTCTGGAAAGCTTTCAATCAAAGGGCTGACAAGTCTGTTGATTGTAAATATTGTGGGAACATTATAGTTTCCCAAATGTGGACAAAATGGGCCGCCACATTGACAACTGCTATAAGTGCCCAGTCCAAGTAAAAAGTAGCATATCAGCAAGATCAAACCTCCATAGGTCGTTGAGAAATATGCAGTCCTTCACGCGTTCGAAAACGACCACAACAAACAAAACAATCCCGACGAGTGAAGAACAACAGACACATCGCCACAACCATCATGTAGTGGCAGGACAAATATCTCGAATTGGATTACCGATAATCCACAAGAGCAAACAGTTGTACCTACTTCATCTTTGTGGGTAGGAAAACGAAGCAATGAGCGACAAACGCAACTAAAAACTTTCATGGATACCATGAGTGAAGAGGAAAATGGAAGTATCAGATAGATGTTGGGTTCTTTCTTGGAATGAGTTTACATGCTATTACCTTCGCAGATGGCATCATGATTCGTCGGGCTGAAACGCTATGATTTTGAAGTACCCCTTCATTATTTGTGAGATTTATTTCTTGAAACATCCTTCCAAACACAATTCATTAATAACTTCAGGGTAATACTTTACTTGAACTAGAACAGTGATGTTCAAAGGTTTTTACAGGCTCAGTCAGTTGCTGGAAGTATTTGTGTCTGGGGTGACATCTATTGTGAGACTTGACGAAATAGGGGTGAGCGAGCGAAGAGGGTTAGAAACCCCGCAGGGCTCGTTATAGTCACTTTTCTAGTTAAAGTAAAAATTTGGCAACTTCGATTTCCAATTTCGTTATTCCACATAAAATATAAAGCTTCATACTACTACGAGTACTCGCTCAATGTTATCATAAGATATCATTTATTAGTGACTACTGACTATAAAAGTTTGTTTCACATATTTCTGAACAAACGTGGATAAAAGGCGCTAGAAATTCAATAAGGTACGGTGATTTCTTGCGCTTCCCATTGTTAAAGGGAAACAAAGGTTGCGACGAGAAATTATAGATAGCCTGCTTAGGTCAAAGATTAACAATTGCCACTCACACTTGCAGTTAGAAAGAATTCTCACAAAATTTATCCTTGATTTCTGCACGGTCTTATGGTACCATCTACGAAATTTGATCCGGCAGGTCTTTCTCTTATCAATACATTCATAATGAATCGTTGATTCGACTCTTTAAACCGGTGATTTGATTAATGTTCCGGTTTTGTGACTGAATATGTTCTAATTATAGAGCTCGTTGTCTTCTACCTTTATCACAATAGATGAGTTAAGTAATTTCGTCACTTCCGCTACGAAGCTCGGTGCAAGGCTTGAAAAGTCACGTCTTGGGTTCCAAACAATACGTCTGCTAGGTAACGAAAAAAAAAAAAAAAAAAAACAGGCGGGCGTTTTCACTTTATTTTCATGCTAATACCCTGCCTTTCCTGCCTTATTTGTAATCTGTTTGCTCTTTTAAAGCTCATTGTTTCTGAAACTTGCAATTATTTCTTTCATTATAGTATTTTTAAGCCAAGACAATACGTAAATACTGTATTTTCCAAATGTAGCTCATGTGTTTGAATCCCAGTTGAAGCAAATATACCGCAAATACTGGCGGAAATACGTCACACTTATAGCCAGTCTATTTATGCAAACACAAAAGACAAGTTAGAAAAGACAAGTTTAAATGTTACCAATAAACCAAGTTTCTTGCATGTTGCTAACTTAGTTTATTTGATTGTGAATCATCGTAATTATAATGATTGCTTCAATTTGCTGGATCGGTGTTATCCAAATTTTAAAATCCACCCCATTTCTCTTCCCTAAGATTGAGTTCCTGACATGTAAGTGCTTCTTGCTGTTGAGTTCCTGACATGTAAGTGCTTCTTGCTGTATCTCCGATTCGCTTGAACAATATGTTGTAAAGGGTCAAACTTCCACAGTTCCAGTAGAGTAGTGGGCTCATAGTGACTCATTAGAGTCGTGAGTGAAGATTGTTGTAAAAGCTCCCTAATCATAAGGTTCTGTGATCGAATCTTGCCCACAGCCATAGGTATTTCCCTTTTCATTTTTTATTTCATAAAATATTTTCTGTTTTTTTAGTTCAGATGAAAGTTTTTTTATGTTTTATCCTCTTACAATTGCTGTCCCAGCAACACATTTCTGGTATGAGTTTTATATACGAACACCAGACTAGAAGCACTTTCAAGGGTTAGTCACCAGGCGATACAAAAACAATTTAATCGTTACTGTAAACGGACTATCGTAATTTTTCCAAAGTACTTAAGCTTATGTGGTTTATTTCTGAAGCAAACAAGAAAAAAAGCCAAACGTTACTGTTCTTTATAGCCATAAGAAGATATGACACTCATTGCAATAATCTGGGTGGAATAAAATTCACGTGCGTGGACATGCACTTAACACAGTGTATAACGCACAAATGAGTAATTATATATCCCTTTTCGAATGCTGTCAAGGCTCCTCTCAGAATTTCTGCACGGAACACACAGTAGATTCGGGGCATCTAGTAAAGTAAGTTCCTAATTATATATTCATGACACGTAGCAAGCTGCTTTACTTTTCTGCATGTTAAAATCAAACTTGACATTGATGAATAGCTTTGAATTACATATTCCGTGGAGATGTTGTACATTTGACAGTTCTTAATGATACATAATAATCGTTTTTACGGGCGGTCATTTTATAGTATGACAGTTTGAAGAATGGATACACCGTTTTTTCCGCATAGTAATGACACAGAAGAAATACGATAATGTATACACCTGCGGACGAATATTGTATAGGGAAAACAGAACATGTCACATAATAAATGTTTTCCGGTGAAAGGAATGTTAATTGGACAAGCAGAATACAGAAAGACTTTTCGGAAATAAAATATGCAGATCACACACGTAGAACAATCTAATACAAAGTTGGATTCATTAATATGCATCACAGGTAACGCGGCAGCTGATGTTGGAGAATATTCTGGAATTTTGATCGTTGGAATGGGATATCACGTGATGGACGAAGCATATTAAATACCCGGTGTTTTTAGTGAAAAGGAGTTATAGGTTGATTTTGAAGCATGGATTTACCGAAACCTTTGAATTTTCAAGAGGTGAAAGTGATTTCGCAGAATCGTCATCTTTGCCGGGAACAGAAGTTTTATCCCAACCGGTGGTGATCCTGCACTTTCCGCCATTGAAAACTGAAGTTACTCCGTCTAAAGTGGATGTATTACCGGGAACTGAATTTTCATGCCAACCGGTGGTGAGCCCGCAACTTCCGCCACTGGAAACAGAAGTTACCCCGGCCAACTTGGATGTATTGACGTCTTTATCGGGGACTTCCCAACCGGTGGTGAGCCCGCAACCTCCGCCACTGGAAACAGAAGTTTTCCCATTACTTGGTGTTGATCATGAAATAGAAGAATATCCCCCTACACCTTCACCAACAGTGAGTAATTCCCCGGTGAAGAATTGGGAGTTGGAAGAATTTTTGAATTTACCATGTGAGTGTACTGTGGAACGTACATCATTGGATTGTATAAAAGACTGTATAATATACTGGAAACCAGACGATATATGTATTTGTTTCGCTTGCGGCTTCGGAGACGGCAGTCAATGGACACATGATTGTTTGGTTTTGGATACGGAATCTCTTGAACGTAAAGGTATAGATGCTGTAACGAAAGTTGAAGTTCGTGAAGAATTATTATCGATTTACAGAAAAAAGCATGGACATCCTTTTGCGATAATATGGAATTTCATTGAACGTTTCCGAGATCTTGTGTGGGACTTTGAATACAGACAACTCTATTAAAATTTTTACTAGAGAAAGATTATGGGAAATACGTGGACATATGGTGAATTGTGTATTGTTTTCATTTTTAATTGTTTGATTTCGTTTTATTAGTAATCATGTATTGTGATTGTTAGAATTGTGGACAAAACATTAGTGAAAGTTGTGTGATAGAAACGATAACTGTATACTTACGCTCAAATGAAATAAGTGGTATGCAGCACAATCCTGGAAATTTTCTTGAAAAGCACTTGTTGAATGATAAGACTTTAGTAGAACTCTTTGAAATCTTTCATGAACGGCATCGTGAAATTTCAATCACAAACTTTATGTTAGAAACTGGTGAATGTTTAAAAAATACTGAATTTATTGGACAACTTATTCCAGTTGTCATGGAACGTTCGTGTGAAATTTCAGTTTGCCATAAAATGTATATTGTAGGCATACAGGGATTTAAGATTTACCCGAATGAATTTGTGATACGTGAATTGTTTCTTACTGCGTGTGATGATACATTAAATTTTCATTGTTTAGTAAAAGTACCATGTGAATTTAACGATTTACAAATAGGTTGCCAAAACCAAATCGATTGGCTTACAAACCACTTGCATGGCTTGTCATGGTCTAGTAAGACTGGCTATCTCGTATCACATATTCGGAATATTATGTATGATTTTTGTGCATCAGATGAAACTTTCCTTTGTAAAGGTGGGGGAAAATCCATTTGGATAAAGAAAATCTTTGCGTTAGCAAACGTTGTGGATCTGGAAAGAAAAGGTTGTTCACCATTAGCAGAATTACAAGGTACCGTTTGTAATGAAATTTGTTCATTTCATAAGCAAGTAGAATCAAAATCGGCATGTGCATATCAAAATGCACAAGAATTGAATTATTGGTGGAAAAATGAGCGATCCACAACCCTTACTAAGGGCATAGCAAGTTTAATGTTTTCATTGTAATCTTAAAATTTTTGTAAGAAAGAGATATTTTATGGAGAAATAAAAATATAAAAGTTTAAAAAATTGGTATTTATTTATTTCTAAAAATCTACAAACATCTACTTTTTTCTTTTTCATTATGTTTTCCATTATACATGTTTTTTTGACAAGCTTATCATTATTTTTTTAATTTTTTATGATTAAACATTGCAGTACATTTGTCAAATGAAACACCACGTATCACATAATACAGAAAATATAATACAAAATATCCACACATGATAGAATGATTATCTTGAACTTGTACAGTATTTACAAAATAGAGTTTACAATTCCTTTGTAGAAACCGTTGAATTAGTTTAGGCACACCCTGTGCCAGAGAATCAAAATAGTACCCATGTTTATTGTTATTGATATAGATCGCTACCCAATGGCTACCAGGTAAATCAGACTTGTCCAAATTAATAATCAGGCCTACAGGGTGTTGAACAAGTATAGGTAAACGATCAATGGGATAAATCCCAGTCACATTTGCACCACTAATACAGTCCTTTAGTAACACTTATAATAACTGATCACTATCCATGTTTATTAGTCTATTTCGTCCTTACTTTCCTCCTCTTGTTTTATTTTTGATGGAACATACGTTGCACTATTTGGATTTACGTATAAAACATAACCATAGAATTTTAAGTTTTCGGCATATAATAAAGCTTCACGCACACAACACTTAAATTGTCCAAATCTATGTTTTAAATAAGCACAAGAGTAAACATGAAATCCCAAGGAAGACGCTTTTGGGCACTGTAAATCTTCTAAATTCACAACAGTTCGTTCCAATAGTTGCTGCAGATAGTCCTGACGTGTCTTACCATAAGTATACAAGGTACAGGTATTAGCACAATATTGTTTCAATATAGTAGGTAACAATGAGAAATCTACATCGCCATTGTACCAGTCAATACCAAATCATGTTGTACTAGATGTTTATTCGAAAGTATGAGCGGCACACGTAATTCATGTAATGGATATGATGGTTTAAAAATCCAGCTTTGTATAAAGGGGATATCAGGATTTACAATTGCAAGTTCCTTAATAATAATATGATCATCATTATCGTTGAACGCGGAGAAGTGAACAATAACCCTCATGGCACTCAAATGACGAAATTTTACATTGTGTGATCAGTATATACATTCCTGTCTTGAATGAGAGAGTCAAATTGAGAGTACACAATGCATGTAACGGAATTTTGTAGAGGTTGAAAAAATGATAACTTTAAATTCACAGGGGAATCACGTATGACATCCCACGTAGAATCATCTAATGTTCCTGTTGGAGATAGAATGAACGGGTACAAAGTGTATCCATGTCGAAATTCCTCACGGGAAATTGTATGTGAATGATCTTGATAATATATACCGGTACCGGAAAACAGAGTGGAATATGTTTGAACATATAATCCATTTGCAAAATTAGGAGTGAGGGGTGTCGGTGGAAATGATTTTGAATCAACTTGTAATTGCAGGTTGTTAACGTTAAAATATTGAAATTCGAAAGGGTTTACATGTGGTTGACCATTAAATGCAGCATTTGATACAAAACCTATAACAACACCTTTTGGTACTTTACCCAGAAATAAATTATCGAGATTATATGAACTTACTTCTGCGGGAATGGTATAGGTACGAGTTTCAACACGAGTAAGAGGTATGGTGGCCGGAATGTGTTCCATGCCAGCATTGATTTGCATAGCTAAGTCGGCAGCAATATCTAGTGTTATGTCTTCAAGTTTGACTTTATATGCTGTATTTTCTGCACACGTTAAACAAAACGTATCTCTTGCACGATGTAATTTTACACGTAAGCTTACTTTATTAGGAATCAAACATCCCACACCGGCAATATCAACATAGGTACGGCCATACATATCGAATGATGCACTATTTCTAACATACTGGGCACGATTTGTAAATCCAGTATTTGCATTACCTAATACATTAAATTGGTTTGCAGTATCTTTATACCAGAATCCTCCATGTAAATGGGTTTGAACAGCATCATTACCGTAATTTAATAATGTTTCGATATAAGCACGGTATGGATATGAACCAGATGATGAAGTAATTAATTTATCGTTTAATAAAACATCAACTTGACTAAATAACGAATGAAGAAAATTATTTACAGGTGCAACAATATCAGCCTCAACTAAATTTGTATTATCGTTTTTTCTAATTTTATATTTTACATAGAGATACAAGTATGCAGTGTGAATAAAATCAGTTTCACCAGGTGCAACAAA
Source organism: Thermobia domestica (assembly GCF_964235325.1). NCBI lineage: Eukaryota > Metazoa > Arthropoda > Insecta > Zygentoma > Lepismatidae > Thermobia > Thermobia domestica. The sequence goes on from NC_137467.1 coordinate 113,471,164, forward strand.
TTCAATTGGTCCTTCTGACGATAAAGTAGAAACCGGACGATATTCAACAGTGGAAGATGACTCAATAGCAGTTTGAGTCATTGGAACAGTAAACAAATCAAGTTCACTTGTACAACATTCAGAACTACTTCCACTGAGTAAAGCCATGATTAACTAAATATATCACCGGAATATTTTCGATTAAGTTTGACCGGAGGACCGAATTGTACAATAGCAGGAGCCTTACGTTTTCGTGGACGTCTCTTACCACTACCGGTTAACAACTGACTAAGTTTATTTGCAGCTTTAGTTTTTAATGTTTCTCCAGCTTCTTCTACGCGAGCACGAACGGATTCTTTAAATGGACGGTCTTCTGGTACATCACCTGCAACTTGTATTCCCGTTTGTAATGCTTGCCGGCCTACAGCTTTGGCACCTTGCTTTAATAAAGGCAATGCAAAACGAAATAAACCTTTAATGAAACTACCAATCCCATGACCCCGTTGATAAACTGGACCTGAAAAGAAGGGAAGTTCACGTCCCCGCTGATAATACGTATGTTGCTTTTCCATTTTCCAGGAGAACGTTTAAAATGAAGTGTCACTATCAATGTCCCGGAACGAAATGGTAAATTTCGTCCTGCGTGGTCCTTTAGTAATATTTCAACACTGTTAAAGCAAAATTTAGAAAGTGGTATATAGTGAATATCTTGATATCGTAACGTTTGAATTTTTCCATAAGTCATATTGCCAACAGTTGCAATACGTAGTAAGGGAGCTTGCGTATCCCCCACCAATTGATATTCAATAAGATCAGTATACACAAAAATTTGAAAAGGATATCCAATATCTAAGTATGGTTGTTTAAATCCCTGTTTTTGAATAACGAGATCATTTTTTTCATGAAAACCTAGTTGTATAGCCAAAGTAGGTGAAAGTGTTATGAATTCAACGTTTGGTTCAGAAGTAACATGAATAATATTGGAAGCGTTAAATCGTATAAATTCTGAAACTTTATTTAATTCTTCCAGTATATGTTCAATGTTTGCATAATATCCAGGAGTAATTTTACTTTTCATAATTTCATGACCTTCTAATTTCTACCAAACGATATTTTCATCTTCGGTGACATTACGACACGTTAAAGGAATATGTATTTCACTTAATCCGACACACCAATCCGTATCTGTTAAACGTACAGTATTTTTCACATTTTTAATGAAATGGGTTGGACTATTTTTAGAATAAACGTCTGTACTTGCATTTGAAACGAGTGTAATGTAGAAGCTGTCTTGTATGCTTTCAGGAAGCATTTTCGTTTAAAGTGAAGTGTCAAGTTTGAAGTTCCAAAACGAAATGGTAAGTTTATTCCGTGTTCATCTTTTACGTTTACTTCTATCGTATCAAAATATTTCTTTTCAACTTTCACGTACTGCGGGTTATGAAATAAAATATGTTTGATTCGTCCATGCCGCTCGTAAAATATACTAATTTTACGAAGAAAAGGTCCAATTTCTTCTTGTTGTTTTACAATATCCACACATACGTTAACTTCTGTTGGAATATTATAATCAAGGTTACAGGGATATTTTCCCTGAGGAGTCAGAAATTGTTCCCTATGTTGATCTTTTATATACACCATTGAATTATAAAAATTTGAATTTTCATTCATAAAACCGAGTATAAACCTTTTGTTTTTGTAAACCTTTTGTTATGTCTAGAATACACCGATCACGTGACCGGAAGGAATGTTGAATGTACACTTGATTCTTAAAATAATTATATTTTATTATACGTACTTTCTCGGGAATTAGATTTAAGATGGCTTTAATGGATGCATAATATCCCTCCGTTACTTTAACAGGATATTGGATACATTCACCATTAATAAATGTATCGATTGTAATTTGTTCACCCGGACCAACATTATAAAAACTCCACGGTATATTAATTTGTGTTAAGCCCACAACCCACTCTCCGTCCGTTAAATCTATGGCCCTTGCAAGTTTTACTCGAAATGAGAATGTTGTATTATCAAAAAGTGTACTACTTGCATTGGAGGGTAACGTCACGTAAAATCTGTGTTTCAATGACGAATTCATTATGCATACTGAATACTAGATACTCGAATCTACGAATTCATACTTTCTGGGTAGCCTAACCATTTTACGAAAACTCATCCCTTCTTACGTTGATGAACTTTTTCAATTAAATAGGTTTTGTTTGAGCTTAGAAATATTTTTTGTAATTCTTCACCATATTCCTTTAATTTCATCACCATTACAGTCTTTTAATTTATAAGTTACAGGATTTGATTTTATACACTTATCAACGAGAAATATTTCTCGAGACCAATTTGGCAAATAACCTTTTTCAAGTTTATGTTTATATTTAGTAATGCGAACATAATCTCCTGCTTGAAATTTACAGGTTAATTTCTTCTTATTCATCGTCTTTCCGTACACCGTATTCCACACTTCATTGATATTTGAATCATTTACTTGTGCGGGTGCCATTTTAATAGTTGAATGATAACTATGATTATAATTGTGTACAATTTGATCCAACACATCAATGTACCGATACGTATTTTCTGCAGTAAAATAACGATATATTTTACTTTTAATGGTACGAATCACTCTTTCTACTAACGCACATTTCATTTCCGAATGTACACTATAATGATTAATCCCAAAATCTTTAAACACTTTCTTTACATGGCGATTATAAAATTCTGACCCTAAATCAGTTTGAACCAGTAATGGCACTTGGTTTAAAATTGAAGTTATTGCATTAGCCATTTCAGGCCCTTTCTTTATTTTCACAGGAATTCAATACAAGTACCGCGAAGAAATGTCAATTGCACATAAAATATAGCGATATCCATCATTATACTTTGCAATATTTTGCATGTCCGCCAAATCGCATTGTAATGTTTCATTAGGACCACTAACATAATATTGTTTCCGTGGAAATGTTTTTGGTATTGGTGCGTACATTGTATATGCATCTTGTGATGCTAACCATTCCTAAATTTTCTCTCGGGATAATTTTGTTTTGCGTTCTAATGTACCAACACTGGATAAAGATACAGGATCTGAATACTTGTAATAGATTTTTGATAATTTTGTCATTTCTTATTTACATTTTATATTCTATCCAATACCGAATGCAGTCGAAGAAGAAAGCCGTTTTCGAATTTTACTGCCAGTCACGTTTGGGGTTGTAAAAGCAGGTGAAAGCGGTCCAGGTGTACGTGAACTAATAAATTTCCGAGGAACATTAATATAATCCAATAACGTTTCAAACGACTGTAATCCTACTGGTTGTGTTGAATATTTCCGTGTACAAACGACATCATTTACTAAATCGATAATATTGGAACGGGAATGATATTTCCATCGATAGCCACTGTACCTGTTTGATCCCACGAGATTTTCTGTGAATTAATGAGTTGTTTAAGTAATAAATCCGTTTTCCTTCGAAGTGTTTTCGGTACTGATTGTAATATATCGGGTACAAGAGTTAAAATACCACTATCTGTACGACTACTTGCATTTTCTGAGTCAACAATGGGTAAGGCAATAGGATTTTTCGGTGTGAGAACCGATTTATAATGTAAATATTGATGTAATACTTGCCGATACAGTATCCATTTTTGTTCTCTACCCAAATCTGTACGTTGTAAGATTTCGCTCAAATCTTTATCTAGTTTTGATTGACGTGCTTCATGCGTCTTTAAATTAGATTGTATTCTATGAAGTGCATTTTCTGGAACTAATAGCATTTTACGTAATTCCGACATGTTATTTTCCAAAAATTGTTGAGGCTAAGGCACCAATGAGTGGCCCGAGAATTAATGGAAGTAATGCACCACCTTTCTCTAGTAATAATTTCTTTTTCTTTTTAAGAGAAAGTTTTGAGGAGAGAGCACGTAAGATCTTGTTATGTCTGCGGAGCTTTTGCTTCTGAATTAATGATATGGGGATATTTCCTTTTATAGTATTTTTGCTACTTGTGATATGGTATGAATCAAATCAGCCGGTGCGTTTTGAAGAATAACTTTCCGATCGGATGGCTTGCATTTCGCAAGCGTGCAGAGCGTATTATAATGATGTTTTATCTTCAACATCTTGATGCCAACTAAACATAAAACGGTGTGGCCGCGTTTTAACACTATTGTACACATGTATTATTTCTCCGGGAAATATATTTGTTCTCAGTCGTACGGCATCATGTGTTTGTTGTGTAAGATCAAACAATAAATACGTGTGTGGTTTTGTGTAATTTCCTCAAAGACATTCACGAGTTGTTTGCTTTCACGAGGCATAATTTGTCTCGCTAAATTTTCAATTTGTAACTTATCACGTGGATTCTTAAATACCACTATATAATGTGCATTTAAACTAATATCTCGAGCATGCCGGTTTTTTAGAAATAAATTTTGAACAATAAATATTACGGTTAATTTCTTGTGGTGAGCGTACTTGGTAAATAATTTGGCCACATCGTCATTTGTTACTGACATTAAATCATCTAATATGAGTAATGAATTTTCGCTTATATCAAAAGTATTTATAGAGCTCCTCCGTGGCTAAACGGTTAGTGTACGCACCTTTGACGTGGGAGACCCGGGTTCTATTCCCGACGGGAGCTCATGTGGTTCGGATTCCACATTAATCAGTAGGTCCACGTCTCATATAGCCTCGCTGCTGAAAGGGACGCAAAACTAAAATCAACTCAACTCAACTCAACTCAAAAATATATATATCGGGGATTCCTTCCAGAAAACGTATTTTTGCATCAACGTCCAAGTTTGGTATAACTGCGCCATAACACCACACAATTTCTTTAAAGGAAACATTAAACATGTCATTTCTTTCTTGGTTAATCGATTGACAAAGTGAGTTTTACCAGCACGTGATAGACCGGCAATGAGAATAGTGCACGGGTGTTTAAAAGTAACATCTTCCTTGCAAATGACACAATGTGATAGAAACTCTGCTTTCTATTCCCAAAAAACGAGTCTGTGGCCACTCATTTATGAGATCTATAGCCATACGGAACAGTAACACTTTTTGGTACGTCAGTCACAATGTCAGCGTCTATTCGTCTGCGTTTACTGGTCACCATTCGATGTGTCTTTAGTTCTCTTCGAGAAAAGATGCGCAAATCTGGTTTCCGAACAATTTTGGATGGCATTTCGATTACAGTTGCCTCCGGATCCCCCGTCACTAAATCAGAAAAAACTATCAAAATTAATTTTATCACTTGTTCTGTGATTTAAGGTTATTCCACGAATTTTATATACATATTTCATTTCCCCACTAGAATTGCGTAAGTGTAGGCATAATTCTTTGCACCTAATGCTATTACTTTACGTATTTCCCAACCTTCGGGAACTTTATTTGTTAACCTACCCAAATACGAACTTAATTTTAATGGGAGTTGCTCATCTTTTCTTTGTATAAACATGATACTGTCCGTATCGCAATAGATTACATTCTGTCCTTTAACACTTGTTAGTAGGTCATACAACCACAGTCGTGCCCATGATGTTATAAATGCCGCAAGCACAACATTTGAAAATGTTAATGGCATATTTTCACTCTCACAGTCTTTATATTGAATAATTAAATGAGTTTCACCAACTCGTGTTACAGCTTGAATTTCATATTTAGGATCTGTTAAAATTTTCAAAAAAATTTTCTGCTGTATCAACCATTGTGCACTGCAAAAGGTCTGTTCTTTGCCCCCATTTCTCGTACAGCGAATTCAAAAACTGTTTCGCTGTACTGCGCAGGCCTGGATTATATTTTATGTTCTCATAATTTAACTGTATCCCCTCATGCCTGAAATATTCTTCAATATATATTTCCTGTTTTTTTTGTAGTGCATTCTGCAGTAAAGCCTGAAGCTTCTTGTTTCACTTGTAAAAAGGATTTCACATATGACCCAAATAATCCTTCACAAACACCTTTTTCCAGGACTAATAAATCAAATTCCCATATTTTATGAATTTCAATTAGCTCATACCCATTGTCTAATGCTTTGTGCAGCTCGGGGGTACTAAACGTACCGGTAATGATACGTTCAAGATCTATGTGCGAACATTCGTCATCATTTTTCATCCATGCATGATTTACATAATCCAAAGATCAAAAAAATGAAAAATGAAATCTTTGAGTTTTACGTCCCACGGTTATGCCGGTTAGGCTAAAGGAGACGGTGATGATGAGTAATGAATGAAATGGTGGAATGAAGAAAGTGGGAGGAAACGGGAGAACCCCGAGAAAACCCACGCACACGAATCCAAAGATCAATCTACCTCCCGTAACATAAGGGAGGATCGGAAAATATAAATCGGAGGGTGGAAGAACACTGCATTTTAGAAGTCCATGAATGTTTCGCACATTGGGGAAATTGGGGCCATTGTGTAATTTAGGTACATTCACAGGCATGCCTCGTTTACACATTGTTGCGGGATACAACGAAGTGACATCTACGTAAACCACGTATTCGTTCTCTGCACAGTCTACATATAACTTAAACTTTTCTGTTCTACTTCCTTGATAGGCAGATTTCGGAATGAGAGGATCACGAATATGTTTGCACCGTTGTTCGAGGATATTCTGTATATGTTTATCATGTTTTACCATTGTATCCCATTCACATTCCCAGATTTCTATTAAATTATAACCTAGTTTTTTCAAATAGTTGCGGCCGTGCATTGTTTGTTCGTATCTCTTTTCAAAAATGTTGTACGCACCATTTTCTTTGCATAAAATACTATTTCTATTATCTTTATAGCAGCTTCTACATGCGTACCAGAAACAGCCCATAAATTGGTATATAGTGTTTGTTTTAGCGTCAAAACCATTGACTTTATGTCTGCCAAACCGTTCCTCCAACGCATTATTCGAAGTAACAATAGATCTCTTTGTTACGTGTTCAATATACTTCAACCATTTTAATGCTTTAATACTCTGTTGTTGAGTAAGTTGGAACCCGTTTGGAGGAATAACTGGAATGTGTTTTCAATCAGATGATGACACCGGTACGTCAACATTGCTAGACTAGCGATTGTTGTGCTGGAAACAAAACATTGAATACCATTTGTTTTCTCTTCAATCATGGAGGTAAATTTAATTAGTGCCTCCGGCAATATACGCACATCGTTCCGGCAGTACTCCAACAATTCTTTCAAAAATGAAAATCAAAAATATCACCATTCCGTACTCACTCTTCATGCCACAGCATAAGTTCTGTCCGGTCTGCCGTACTACGTGAGTCCGGGTCATAATAATGCAATGCCGGCCATTCTCCAACATAATTTTGATGTTCCACTGTATTAAATAGGTATGGAAAATCACCCTTTTTCAATTCAACATTCAATCCTAATGTTTTTGGTAATTTGGATAATTTTACACCAAGATAAAGAAAAGTATCCCGAAAATAAAAACCATTACTAATACTAATTTGAAATATCTTTGAACCGTGCATAAGAACATGTGGACTTATTTTTTGTTTCTCAATAAGTGTCCGAACACAAAACAGACCATCATATCGCGAATTATTGTGAGCAAGTGCCACAATGATCTGATACTCTGGCCTTTCCATAAGCACATGTTCAATAAACGCCTCCATGGTTGTAAAAGAAAACATACGGTTCCCGGTTATTTTATCTCCGCACTTAAATCACAAACTATCTACTCCAGTATTTTTGCAGTGGAAACATACATTCAAACAACAACACAAATTTACGGCATGCTCCCGTTCACCTTTCTCATTTGGTGCTAATAGCATGGTTTCCACGTCAAATATAATGTACAAAAACCGTTCAGTGCGTTTTAGCGTACACTTTTGAACGAAACATCTATGGCCAACAGTTACGTGCACTTTACAAAGACTACAATAGTAGTCGCCGCATACATGAGCTGATTTTCTTTTTCTCACATCGTAAATTACACCACATGCGTTAAACAATTTCACGTAATCACATGTGGATTTCTTTATTCAGTGTTGAATGGTTATTAAAGCAAGTGCCTTCAGCAAAGTTTCTATTACATTGTGTACAATGTACTAGTTTCGCGTTAGTCTCTTTACTATGAAAATATCCACAGTACGAACATCTCATCTGACATTGGTGAGCACTCCTATCTGATCTAAATCTTTCCAAGCACGAAAAGCAGAAGTTCCTCTTACCCATAAATGAATTAATATTCTTAATGGGTTGAAAGTGGCCCACAGTATCCCCTCTCTGATACAGAATAAATATATTTTTCTCTGCATTTATTCTTGGGTAGCGTACCACAGGTGTTTTGGAATCTTCCGGTAGTTCATATATTACATTTGATAATTCTTTTTCACTAAACAATTTTGAAAAGCAACTACATCTAAATCAAATCCCTGTTTCCGTTCAACGTACATTTTTGCATCGTTACACAATTTTTATGCTTTATTTTGCCATATTGTCTTCGTAGGCAGGGTTATATCATATAAAGCCTGCTTACTTTGTTCATGTTTTGTAATCTAATATACTATGGATTTTGGCAGACAAAGAAAATCGCTAGCCTTTGTGGCCACCACATGATCCTTGAGAAAAATACTCATTTCTGCATATTTTCTTACCGCTGCGCGTTTAGGTATAACGTGTCCGTGTAATCCATCAACAATGTCAAACCGGAATTCTAATTGATTCCCTAAAAAAATGATTCGTAGCTATTTAGTACGTTCTCCACCGTTTTAAGAACAACATCGGTATTCAAATTTTGACGTTTTCGCCATGGAACAAACACTTCTTTATTCAAGAGATCTCTGTCGGAATTTATTCTTAAACCAACAAAATCGTGGAGTCGTGTATCCCTCAGAACGGTAGAGAGGCCATAATCCATCATGGACGTAATATAATTCATGGGATTTGTAATTACATGTTGTACCGTTGGTTTTACAATAATTTCCACCCTTTCATATTGAAACGCGGGTACTCTCACATTTCTCTCCACAATTTCAAACATATTACACTCTCTTTCATTCCCTCTATACCCTCGCAATGGAGGGCGCTGAGAAGTTGTGGGCCGCATATCTTCTGAATAATGTGCATTATTCAGAAGATCAACACGCGCACTTTCTTCCTCAATTTCTGGCAATTTTTCCACGACATCTCTGTAAAGTCACTTTCGTTATTTGTTTCGGAATTTTGAATTTCTAATGGTTCATCCAAATTAATTTCACTTAATAGTGCCCAATCAATATGTAATGAATCATCATCATCATTATGTTCTGATTGAGCATTTTCACGATTTCCAGCAAATGAAAAGAACTCGGAAACACTTTTATCACTCACTCGCTCTAACTGTCCCTTCTCAGAGGCCATATAATTTAAATATGACATAAATGCCGCATCATACAATCGATCTTCACGGAAAGAACCGTGGTCAAAAAGATCTATAATATCTGCTGCTGAGCGAACATTATTCAGTATGATATATTGGTTATTTTTAAAATATAGGTACAAAAGCGATAATAGATCACTTACAATTTCAGAAGGCCCAATATACTCTGTTGCTTGCTGGTCCACTACCTGCTGCCACGTATGTAAGACACGATCAGCACTATCCAAGCCTCTCAGTCTTCCTTGGAAAATTGCTTTATCAATAAAGTTAACTTTTTCGAAGTAGAACTCCATTTTCTGTAAAATACAAGACGGAAAGAGCAATCAATATATGTATACAATGAATAAAAAACCTGAAAACAAATAAAATTTTAATAATAATAATAATAATAATAATAATAATAATAATAATAATAATAATAATAATAATAATAATAATAATACTTACCGAATATTAGTTTATCTCTGTTTAAGTCATAATCCAATTCAAATCCACGTCTTTCATCGCTCTCTGCTTTTTTTCTAGCTTCTATCACTTATTATTTGCTTCAGCACCTGAAACAGAAAAAAATGCAATTAGTTACCATATTACGACTTTTCAAATCACAAAAAATATGATATTCATTGTATCACTAACGTTCCCAACAATATTGGCTTTGCATGTGAGAAAGCCATGGTTCGATTTGCGGTGCAAATTCCGCCAACTACCTAGCCAATATAAGTTCGTTCATACACAGAAAAATACACCATTTATAACTGAAAAGTCTACAGTGCAAGCATGCGTACGGTTCTCCTCCTGGGGCAACCCTGGTTCGAGTTCCGGCAGTGTCATGGCTCCCTACCCAATAAAACTTCCTTCTTAACATATACTTTCTAAATAACAGTTATACGTCTTACACAATTCATAAATACATACAAGGAACAACACCTGCTAAGCAAAAGGTTTATCGTACGGTTTTTCACGTGGAAAAGCCTTGGTTCGATTCCCGATGTGGATTCTGTTGACTTCCTGTTGTGTCATATACAATTCATAGCTATATATAAGTAACAAGCTCACACTGCAAGCATAAAATCTATCGTACGATTCTCCACCTGGGAGAATCTTAGTTCGATTCCCGAAGCAATCAACAATGTTGATTCCCTCTACCCTCCATATTATATTATATTATATCTTCATCATGTTATAATTCCATAAAAGTACACCGAGTCATATAATTTTCAATGCCGGAAAATCCGTAATCAATTTCCGATAAAAACAAACACTTCCGTCCCCTTATACTCTCAACAATTACAATATGTCCCTTTCCCATATAAAAAAATGAACAAGTATAATACAAGAAAACTACAAAGTTCGTACTTACCAATCTTCCAGCCTCTCCTATAGTAAAGTATCTTCTTCGCAAACTTAACACTTGTTTTTCTTGCAGTCTTCTTTGTAAATGTACACATCATGCAAATGCATCAGTATTTATATACCCTTCAATGTTTCCAGAATTTTCCATAGTGTTCTTTCCCCTATTCCAACGATAATAACCTTAAGAAAAGAACTCGAACGTTCCAGCAATTTCTTTCACTCATTCCATCGACCAACATCAGCTGCCGCGTTACCTGTGATGCATATTAATGAATCCAACTTTATATTAGATTGTTCTACGTGTGTGATCTGCATATTTTATTTCCGAAAGGTCTTTCTGTATTCTGCTTGTCCAATTAACATTCCTTTCACCGGAAAACATTTATTGTGTGCATGTTCTGTTTTCCCTATACAATATTCGTACGCAGGTGTATACATTATAGTATTTCTTCTGTGTCATTACTATGCGGAAAAAAGGATGTATCCATTCTTCAAACTGTCATACTATAAAAAGGCCGCCCGTAAAAATGATTATTATGTATCATTAAGAACTGTCCAATGTACAACATCTCCACGGAATATGTAATTCAAAGCTATTCATCAATGTCAAGTTTGATTTTAACATGCAGAAAAGTAAAGCAGCTTGCTACGTGTCATGAATATATAATTAGGAACTTACTTTACTAGATGCCCCGAATCTACTACACACATTGTATTAACTTCCACCCAAAGTTAATAAGAAACACAAACTACAATTTCCATAGTGCAAGTTAAACAATGTTTGAAAGGAAAAAATTGCTTTTGCAAATAAATAAATAAATAAAATAAAAAATAAATTCCAATTTATAATGTTGTGGTGCTTTCTGAAAGTATCCTTCCAAAACCAGATAACTACTGATTTTCAATTTAGGTACCGGTAATGTTTCAAGGAAACTATTTGTTATAACTTCCTTTTAGCGTTATAGATTTCAGAAATATACAATAAGGTGTCTTATATAATAGTACTGAAAGGAATTAGAACTCTTATCTCTTTTACACATGGTTGAGGGCAGTAGCGTCATTTCAGATTTGGCTTGGGAGGAGGCAAGACCCCTTGATATAAGTAAAATTTCGCGTTTTTCACTGACTTACTACTATTCTATTGATAAAATCTATATAAATCTCAAACTTAGGGGGGAAAATGCCCCTCCCTGCACCCCTTAATGACGCCCCTGGTTGAGGGAAACATACTTTACTTCATTTATGATAAAGTAGGCTACTGTAATAATGATTTCTGAATATAATTTTTATTCCATTAATTTATATCAAGTTTCCACCTTTCTTTTTCAGACAACGTTGGTAAAGATGTTGGCCAAAGCGATTTACGTTTCGGGGTCACCTTTCAGTATCCTTGAACATCCCGTTTGGAAAGACTTTTTCAAGAGGATCAAACCATCTTTCGCGCTGCCAAACCGGAGAGCTCTTTCAACAATTTGCTTGAACAAGAGTAGGGGTGGGGTGGGGATTCTGCGCCACTTCATCATTTCCAATAACAATCTAGCACACCATCAATAATAATAGCGCACCCCTAATAACAATAGCGCATCCCCCTACCTCCAAATAACTTCTAAACTACCCCTAATAATTTCTACCGCACTCCCTACTTCCCAAATAACTTCTATCACATCTCAAATAACTTCTATCTTACTCATAATAACTTCTAATACATTCTATCACTAAATCTAGTTACAAAAACAAAAAAAAATCACTAAATCTAGTTATAAAAATCACTAAATTTAGTAAAATAAAATTACAAAACACTTTTATGATTTTACCATAAAAGTTAACTAAATTCTACATAATTACATAATACTTACAAATTAGTATATTAATAGTTACAAGTTCGGATACTGATAATGGAATCTTCTGCTAACCTCGTTCTCTATAGGAAACAATGACTTCTTAAACTCTGTCCACTGATCATAATTCAAACTGAATAGACAGCCGTTAATATCAAAAACAACTTGAACTTCGGTTTGCACATTTTTCACAATTACATTAAAATTATTAGTAAGTATAAATTTCTTTTGAGGATCCATTCTATTCACTCCATTTTTTACTTCTGACAACATATTTTTGATCATTTTTATTATTTTTTGGATTCACATACAGAACTCAACAGTTGGATAGTTATCTTTTAAACCAGTGTATTTGATTTTTATTCCATCTTTAACGATCTCATCAATCATTTTATCTGTTAAGCGTTTTGTAAATCTAGGTGGAAGAAATACCTTAAACTCTTCACATTCAACTAAAATGCTCTTTCCAAATTTAGTTTTAATCTTTTCCATTTTCACAATCTTATATTCTGTATTTAATTCTAATTCTCTTAATCCAATAACCTGTTTTTGTTCAAGACTTCCAAGTTTATTTAAAAGTTCAATATGACTCGCCATCGTATTTATTATATTAAAACTTTTTAAAAATCAGTTTCTAATAGCCTCGAATTTCCTTAAGTATGTCATTGATTCTGTTAACAATATCTCTTACATTTTCATCTGTTAATTCGCCATTCATGAGCTTAATTACATTAAGCTCATCTTTAAACATCCCAATTCGATTCACCATATTTTTATAATATTCTTTCTTTGAAGCTATATTAAACCGTGTTGATAGGCCAGTGATAACAGCAGAAGCCGAAGCAAATGCAGTTGTAATAATTGAATACACTGTAACAGGAATAAATACATTGATGAACCCTGTAGAAGCTGATAATAGAATTGATAACGTAATAAGAGTAATATAAACACATTTTATTCTCTTAAACTTCCTTTTGTTTTTCATTAATAACTTCTCAAGATTTAATATAGTATCTTCAATTAACACAATTAAATTCTCACGTGGAATGTTATCTGGAATAGTCATTTTATTAAATAAGTTTTTATGATATTATCATAAAAACACTTACAAACTAAACAAATCTAATAAACATATTATATAATTGATTTATATCTTCTCAATTATTTTTTCTTTCTCAACATCATACTCTAAATTTTTCTTACCAATCATAACAACATAGCAAATTGTTTTATCTGATACATCGCTTTCAAAATTAACAGTCAGTTTCAAATTAGTTCTATCACTTACAGTTACTGATTTATGCTTGCTTGTGTTAATTACGAACATCGGTCTATTTTCTAAAAATTCCTTAGGATAATAAAACATCTCAGTATTTCCAATTGTAGCTCGCTTATATACCGTATACATTTCATAAACTTTCAAATACTTATGTTTTGCAAAATCTAAGTTTAAAGATTCTAATGGGAAAGATTCATTTCTAGAATTACGAAAATGGATATTCTGAATTTTACAATGATCAAAATAGCTTGAATCTCTTTCTTGATTATCATTTCTATCAGTTTGGAAAAAGGCAATCACAAAATTAGGAATATCAAATTCACTTGAGTTAAATTGTGTGGTTAAATCGAATTCTAAATACTTTCCACTAACTGATTTCTGCAAACATTGATACGTGTTAAATGAAATAGGAATCTTACCTTCTTTTAACATATTAGATCTTAACAAGGTGGCATAGTTAGGTTCATAATTAACAATAGGCATTCTTAACTCCATATTTGTAATCTTAATTTTACCTGGATGTGGTTGATCATTCTCATATGTTCCATCCTGCTTTTTTGTTTTCCAAATAGCAAATGCATTATCATCAGAACCACTTCTTTTAAATGTATATTTCAAACCTCCTTTCCACATAATATCTTTAAAATCTGAACAAAATCCTGGCAAAAGTCTTAGCAAAAACACTATTTCTTTATCTGTTCTTGCCCACGTAATTCCTTCCCATCCACATTCATCATAGTGATTTGCCTCTGGTTTTGAAATCGTACATGTGTTTACAGCTGTTGAAGTTAAACCAGGATAATCAATAATATCCAATATCTGTCCATGCTTACTAATTTGAATTTGAGAAAACAAATGTGGGAAGAAATTATTAATAAGTCTAATATTTTGACCAGTAGTATATTCTCCATCACCATCTCTACCTCTAATTTCAAAAGTTACATACATATCAGCATAATAAGGATGTATGAAGCCATCACCCACGTCAATATCAAATTCAATAGACCTGTTTGGCTTATTTAAATTCTCGATTGTTTTTTGATTAGGTTTAAAGGATTGTAATTCATATGATTCTATCTTATCCATATTTATTATAAAAAATATTTATAATCGTTTTATGAATTAAGCCCATAAATTAAACCCATAAAACTTAAATATAACTTCTCCAAATATCCTTATTCCTATTCACCTGACCAATAATTTCTGAAAAACTATAATCATCTGTAAACATTTTTAACACTGTAATGCATAAATGTCCACAAATTACCTCGTTAAAATGTTGTATACGGCTGCTATTGTACTTTATATTATGACCAAGATATTTTACGAGTGTTTTTGGTGGATTACCTCCAAATGAATCAAACACATACTTTTTATTTCCTTTTTTCCAATAACAAATCCAATGCGTTCCTATATTTTTAGACGTATCAAAATTAACAATACCACACTCATTTTCCTTGGTTGTTTAGGCAATTCATCACTCATAAATACACCTCTAAAGTTTCTTATCTTAAGTTTTTTAACAAGTTGTATTAGATCTAAATTACTTAAAGGTTTAATTTCTTCTTTTTCTTTACTGTTTTGGAGTTTACGTTTTTTGAAAGCTTACCACCTTGTTTTTCTTCCATTGCTAAGTTATGTCGCTTTTGTTCCTCTAATTCCATTTTATTCTTTTTTGCATCATCTACAGTCTTAGCAATAGCAGCCGCACCTCCAGCAACAGAACCTAGAGCACCTATTAAAGCTAAAATCGTTGGAATAGTAAATATAAAACCACCATAATGAACTTTATTATCATTTGCCTTCATTTCTTTGTTTATTTTCTTAAGTTGTGGTATAGAAAGAGATAGAGACATACATTGACCTTTACTTAGTTTTGCCTCCTTTTGTTTGAGTTGTTTGTTAGTTAAAATGTGATCTATATTTAATTGTTTAAGTTCCTGATTAGGAATCGTAAATGTAAAACCTTTTAACTGCATATTTATTATATAAATTAAAAGCTTTTTATGAAAAAATTCCATAAAAAGTACATATATAAACCTAAATCTAAAAAATACTTATAAACCTAATCTTACTTTCATTACTTATAAACCTAAACCAAATCTTACTTTTGTATTCATCATTAAAGCAGTTCCAAGAGCAGGTAGTTTTTCAGTTATTAAATTAGCATCTTTATCAAAAACTCTTTCCCAAGCTTTATTTTCTAATTCCTTATCTGCAATATGTCTTGATTCTGTATCTTTATTATCCCTATAGTATATATCATGTTCTTTACAAGCCTCATCTAATTTGTTAATACCTTCATCACCTCTTTCTAATCTTTCTTCTAACTTAGTCCCAGGCCCGCAAAATCTAAATCCTGGAATATGCAACTCAAATGGAAGTTTATTAATCAAATCATTTACTAATCCTTTTCCATACTTTTCACTATTCCAAAATTTTGGTGGCAGCGTATTCAATATCTTTATCAAATAACCTATACCTTTTGGATCATTAGGTATAAATTGTGCAAGTTTAGAATTAATCATATCCATAATACCTACTTTCTCATTATAAAAGTTATCATTTCCAGATTTTTCTTCCCCATCAATAACAATCAAGCGATCAATCAGTTTTCTCACATCATCCATCCATATGTATTCTTTTGATAATTCGTTATATACCTTTATTCCTTCTCCAGATTTTGGTGTATTTTTTGAAGGTGTTGTTGGTTTTATATATTCATCCCAAATAGGTTTGATAAACTCTTTATATTTTCTACCTTTACTAGATTTTTGTTTTCTTGTACTTGGATCATTATTATGAAATGCAACACTAGAATCAATTACTATTTGTTTATATTTTTCTAGATCATCATCATTATAATTTGTTGGATTATGTTTTGTCAATAATTCCCAAAAACCTTCTGTTCCTGTATAATGTCGATTATTAATAACTAAATCATCACCATGAATTTTAACTTCCGCATTTCCTATCATATGTATAATTTTCCCACCTTCATCATATGGCTGTATTCCAAAACTTTTATCATCTCTAGTTGCATAATATCTTGAGGCAATATTACCAAAATGAGTTGTTGCTAAAGATTCTATTCCTTCTACTTTAGATTTAATTTGTTTTTTCATGTGTTTTATTTCTTCTGTTATAGGCGTATCACTTTCATTTATAGAACTATCATACATAGGCGGTGTTTCTAATAAGCTTGAATCCACTCTAGCACTTTTATGTACAACTGGAACTAACTCTTGAATTAGATTTTTATTTTCTTCTGCTACTTTTGATATATCTTGCCCTAAATCTTTAATTGCATCAATAACAGGCTGATCTTGTTCTTTAAATTTTTCATACTTACTTCGATTACTTTGTTTAATTTCCTTAAATCTTTTAATAAGTTCTTCTTTTAACTTAATATACTTCTTAGCGTTATTAACATCCATTTATTATATAAAGAAAAAAAAATAAAAACATAACATAACATAACATAACATAACATAACATAACATAACATAATATAACATAACATAACATAACATAACATAACATAATATATACGTTCACCTGCATTCATATACGTTTAGTTTACACTTTTAGAAATTCTTTAATTTTATTTCTATATTTACCATTATTCACCTTCCTAGTCATATCTATTAAGAAACCATGTTCTTCACTCCAACACTTGCTACATAATGATTGTAATTTTTCAAACGACATATCAGATGCAACAAATTCATCATATATATGTTTTAAATTTACATTGTCCTGTCTAAATATACAAAGAAAGTTTAAGTTGTCCCTAATTAATTGTTTTGGCACTTTAGAATATGTTTGTCCAAGATAGAAACAGTTCAAACCCTTATGACGACCTCGAGTAAAATATTCTCTAACGTGGTTTTGTTCTTCTAATATGAAATCATCAAATACTTCCACAGAATAGTCCTCACATTCATCTAATGGAATAATCTCTTCATTGTTTCCTTTTATTATTGCTATTGTGTCTTTAATATTACGTTCTATATCTCGAAAAAGTTGTATTAAGTGTTGGTATTTAGGTTGATTTAAACTTTTAGAATATATATAAACATTTGCATATTTTAACCATTTAGGTGCCAACAAAAAATTATCAATCATTAACGTTGTTTTACCACATCCACTAGGCCCAACTATTAAACATCTTATATCATCAGGTAACAACTCCCCATTCCTCTTACTCTTCGCCGTTTCTTCTGTTAACCTTACTTTAATATCCCAATTATCCATTTTAATTATTTATTATATAATAAATGAAAGTATTTAATTTAAATGGTTATTCATCTGTATTAAACATGTCTTTGCACTACCCATTTGAAAACGATTTAGAAGTAGCTGTTGCAGGATTTTATACAACATACTTAACAAAAAACATTACAGAAAAGAACAATAAATTAACGTTTTGCACTGAAGAACCTGAAGTTACAAGACAAGCCATAGTTCAACCTGGTCAATATAGTTTAAAAGAATTAGAAGAATATATTAAATCAAACCTTCCATTCTACACTGATGAATTCAAAGATACTTTTGAAATTACAGAAGACAGGAAAAGAAATAGAGTTAAAATATTTAGTGAGGTTTGTGATATAACCTTAGATACCATTAACACTGTATTAGGTTTTAGTGATAAAAACTTGGCTAATAACATAGAACATATTGGAGATAAACCACCAAGGTTTCATCCATTTGATACTATAAATATTCACTGTGATTTAGCAGAAGGTATGATTTTAAAACACAATGATACAACACACAACGAAACAGACTTAATTGCAACATTTAGAACAAATGCAGAGTTTAGAGAACCAATTATATATGAACCTAATGAAAAGATATTTTTCCCAATACATCACAATAAATTTAATAATTTGAAAGTTTCAATTAAAGATGAAAATGGTGATTTGATTGATTTTGGTGGAGCTCGTATAATTGTTTTACTTGCTGTTAAATAATTTGAATTGTTATATAATAAATATGGATATATTTGGTAATACTAAAACGAGGACTACAAACCTCAATCATGTAAGTGAAGTTTTTACATCAAATATAACATGGGTTGATTTTAAAAACAAAAGACTTGTTAATGTAAGTGATGCAATTGACCAACAAGATGTAGTAACTTTACAACAGCTAGATTCAATAAATAGTAATGTTAATAGTCAATTGGAAGGTGATAGAAACAAATTTGAAGATGTATTAAAAACATTACAAGACACATATATAAAGAAAGATGATTTTCAAAAGATTAGGATGGATACTACTAAATTGATTATGCAGAAAGAAACTATACCCCTAATATGTCGATTGAGAGTTAAAAATGTTAAGGAACCAATCTTTAGAATATTTAATCTCTCTAATGGTTACAAATTTCTATATAATGTGAAAATAATGCACATGGAATTAAGTTTGGATAAATACTTTCTAGATATATATTTAGGTGATACTTTGATTGAAAATTTACCTGTAAACATTAAAAAGGGTGATATAATTATGTTTCAAGCAAATAAGAATTCAGCTATGGAAGAAGGGCAACCATTGCAAGTTATTATGTATATAGAAAGAGAACTTTCATAAAACCATTTGCTATATTCAATCTATATAACAACATTCTAATTCAATCCATATATATAACATTTTAATTCAATCTATATAACAACATTCTAAATTGAATTATACAGATGAATTATAAATTGTTATATAGATTGAATTATTGTTTGATTTATAGACTAAGTTATAGAATGTTATATTGATTAAATTATATAGATGAACAGTGTTTGAATTGTAGAAGTTATTATATAGATTGATTATAGATTGAATTATAGATTGAAGTTCATGATCAATTATAGTATTAATCAACAAATACCAACAACAGCATTAATTATAGTATTAATCAACAACAGCATTAATTATAGTATTAAACATCAAATATCGACACCCGTTAATTATAGTATTAATCATCAAATATCAACAGCATCAAACAAACATATGCTTGAATTATAGTTTGAATTAGGCCGATCTTTAGAATTATGTTGTTAGTTGATATAGTGTTTGAATTATAGATTGAGGTTAATAATTTTCCATATAATAAATAGTATGATGTATTGTGTTAAGTGTAAGAAATCAACAGATACAAAAATAGATAACATTAGAATAGAACAAACAAATAATGGAAGATATATTAAGAAAGGTATATGTGTTGTATGTGGTACTAATAAATCCCAATTCATTAAAAAGCCCGATTGACTATATGAAGGTGAAGGTATTAGAGAAGACATTATAGAAGAAATTCATAAACCATCTAGAAAGAATTATGCTAGGTTAAGTGTTATTGTTAAAGGTATAGATGATTTATGGCAAGCTGATCTTGTGGAAATGGATAGTCGTGTGTTAAAAGGTGTTTCAAAATTAAATAAAGGTTATAAGTATTTACTAACAATTATAGATGTGTTTTCAAAATATGCGTTTACTGTTCCTGTTAAAGATAAGAGTGGTAAGAATGTTACAGAAGCATTTGAATCAGTGTTAAAAGTAAGAAAACCCAACAATTTACAAACTGATCAAGGTAAAGAGTTTTATAATAAAGAATTTGAAGATTTGATGGGAAAAAACAATATCAATCATTACTCAACATATAGTGGTAAAAAAGCTTCTGTTGTTGAAAGATTTAACAAAACACTTAAACAAAATATGTGGAAGAAATTTACTGTTCAAGGTAATTATAAGTGGTTAAAAATATTGCAAGGTTTAGTTAATGAATATAATAACAAAGTACATAGAACAATTGGTGTGAAACCTGTAGAAGTGAATAAGAAAAATGAGCATGCGATATTGAAAAAAGTGTATAAGAAAGAATATAAGTCTGTTAAGTTAAAGTATAAGATTGGTGATTATGTTCGTATAAGTAAAATTAAAGGTTTGTTTGAAAAAGGTTATACACCAAATTGGTCAGCAGAAGTGTTTGTTATTAATGAGGTTATACCATCTAATCCGCCAACATATAAAATTAAAGATTTAAACAATGAAGAAGTTAAAGGAAGATTTTATGAACCAGAATTATTGAAAACTAAATATAAGGATGAGTATTTGGTTGAAAAAATATTGAGAAAGAAAGGTAATAAAGTGTTTGTTAAATGGTTAGGGTTTGATAATTCACATAATAGTTGGATAGATAAAGAAAATGTAGTGTAAATTTAATGTGTTTAACTTTTATGAATATTTTCATACAAGGTAATAAAGTGTTTGTTAAATGATTATGGTTTATTAAATGGTTAGGGTTTAATAATTTGCATAATAATTAAATAATTAGAGTTTATTAAATGGTTAGGGTTTAATAATTTACATAATAATTAAATAAATAATTTGCATTAATAATTAAATAAATAATTTGCATAATAATTAAATAATTAGAGTTTATTAAATGGTTAGGGTTTAATAATTTGCATAATATAATATTATAAATGTTGTAATGTAATTTAATGTGTTTAACTTTTATAAATATTTTCATAAAAGGTAATAAAGTGTTTATTAAATGGTTAGGGTTTAATAATTTGCATAATAATTAAATAAATAATTTGCATAGTAATTGAATAAATAATTTGCATTAATAATTAAATAAATAATTTGCATAATAATTAAATAATTAGAGTTTATTAAATGGTTAGGGTTTAATAATTTGCATAATAATTAAATAAATAAAAATAATATAATATTATAAATGTTGTAATGTAATTTAATTTGTTTAAACATGAAAAATATTATGAAAATGAATTAAAAAATCTGGTGAATATAAAAAAATGATACAGTGTTTTTTCATATAAGATGTGTTATTATATGGAAAAACACTGTTTCATTTTTTTATGTTGACATTAACAGCTGTATTAGAAAAATAAGTATGCTAATGTTGGTATAAAAATATTATGAAAATGAATTAAAAAATTTAGTGAATATAAAATTATGATACAGTGTTTTTCCATATAAAATGAGTATGAATAATGTTAATTTTACTGGTGAGGAGATGAAGGAGATGTCAATTACAAAACTAAAACAAATATGTAAAGTCAAGAAAATCCGCGGCTATAGTTATTTAAATAAGAGTGAATTAATCAAAAAAATCGAACAATACCAAAATGAACCAGATGAATTGAAAGTTATATACACAATGAAAGTTGATGAACTAAAAACCATTGTAAAAGGAAGGGGATAAAATGTTATTCTAAATTAAGAAAGGCTGAACTTATTGACCGTATTATAAAATATGAAGATGAACAAAACAGATCACAAATTAGAAACATATTTCCATTTAAACAAGATGTTTTTGAAGAATCCAAACCACAACGAATACCAATTAAAGTACAAACAAAGGAAACAGCAAAACAGAAACGATTACAAACTATCACAATCGAAAACATAGGAGGATATAAGGTACCGGTGAAGTTTTTAAATATAAGTGGGAAAGTAGTTATTAATAAAATCAAGGAAGAATTAAAGCACCATCCATTAAAAGTCAACCTTGTATTCATTTGTGATTATATTAAAGATAAAGAAGTACAAGAACGCAATTTTAAAACTATGAATGAAAGAATATTACAATCAACTGACTTAGATGAATATATAACCAATGCTAAACAAAAACTATGTAGAGAGATGGAGGAATTTCAAGGAAGAGGTTCAGGTTGGTCATTACATCAAATTAAATATTTAGAAATCAGATTAAATAAATATGTACCATTACGAGCTTCTTCCTATATTGACCTTCCTAAACCAATTAAAGATAAAAAAGCAGTGATTAATGTTCAAAATAAAGATAATAAATGTTTCTTATATTCTATTGCATGTTATTTAAAACCTATAGATCATCAATCACATCCTCAACGGCCTTCAAACTATACAGAAATTGTGGATGAATTACAAGAGAAATATTGTAAGGGTATTGAATTTCCTGTACAATTAAAAGATATAGTAAAGTTTGAAAAAAGAAGTAACATATCCATTAACGTGTATACCTATGATGATGAATATAATATATACCCACTTCAAATCACAAAAAATAAGCAGGATAAACACATCAATTTATTATATGTAAAAGATGAAAATAATGATCACTTTTGTTGGATAAAGGATTTATCAAGATTAATAAGAAGTCAAGTAACAAAGCATAAGGAAAAATTATACTTTTGTGATAGGTGTTTAACAAGACATTTTAGAAATGAGATACAATTACAAGAACATGAACTATATTGTAAGGAGCATGAATCTGTTAGAATAGAACTTCCAAAACCATATAACAATCAAATACAATTTCAAAATTATAATAGATCATTGAGGGTACCATTTGCGATATATGCCGATTTTGAATGCTTGTTATGTAAAATGGATGTAGACCATAATTGTTCTAAAACTGTGAAGTATCAAAAGCATTTACCAATGAGTTTCTGTTATTACATCAAATACTCAAATGGTGTGTATAAAAGGCCTGTTAGTTATATTGGTTTAGATGCTGCAAAGGTGTTTGTGGAGAATTTAAAACAAGAAGCAATAGAAATAAAGAAAATATATAACAAAAAGTTGAAATGAATGGTCTAACTAAAGATGAAGAAAATAGATATAATAATTCCAATAGTTGTCATATATGTGAGAGAAACTTGAATGATTTACCACCAGCAATTGAAAAACAAATAAATATGTTAAATAAGAAAATACAATTCGCTAAAAATAATGATAGCATGGTTGAAAAATTAGAAGAATGGAAACATGAATTAGTTAATGTTTGAAAAATATAAATATAAATAAAGCAAAAGTAAGAGATCATGATCATTTAACTGGAAAGTTTAGAGGTGCAGCTCACAGTTATTGTAACTTAAGCTATCGAAATCCTAATTTTATTCCAGTATTTATTCACAATTTAAGTGGTTATGATACTCACCTGTTTGTTAAAGAACTTGCTTATGATAAGAACGAAATAAAACTAATTGCAAATAATGAGGAAAAATATATAACATACTCAAAATATGTGAAGGTTGATAAAAAGAATGGAATTAATTTACGATTTCTAGATTCATTTAGGTTTATGTCAAGGGGTTTAGCAGAACTAGCAAATAACCTTACAAAAGAACAATATAGAGAAACGTCAAAGTATTTCACTAATGATTTATTAGATTCAGTAATTAAAAAAGGTGTGTACCCATATGATTATATTGACTCAATTGAAAGATTAGAAGAAACAAAACTACCTTCAAAAGAAATGTTCTTTAATAAACTTACTAACACCCACATCAGTGATGAAGATTATGAGCATGCGAAAAATGTTTGGAAGTCATTCAATATTAAAAATCTAGGTGAATATACAGAACTTTATAACAGGACAGATGTATTAATATTAGCCGATGTATTTGAAAATTTTAGAGATGTGTGTTTAAAGGAATATGGTTTAGATCCTGCTTGGTATTTTACTGCTGCTGGTTTATCGTGGGATTCAATGTTAAAGGTGACTAAAATCGAACTAGAAATGTTAACTGACTATGACAAAATATTAATGATTGAAAAAGGTATAAGAGGTGGAATTTCACAATGTAGTAAGAGATATGTAAAAGCAAATAATAAGTATATGAAAAATTATAACAAAGACGAACCTTCAAAGTATTTAACTTATCTAGATGCAAATAATTTATATGGATGGGCAATGAGTCAATACATGCCTTACAAAGACTTTAAATGGGTTCAACCTTACATGAACATAATGAATATTCCAGATGATTCAGAAACTGGCTACATATTAGAAGTTGATTTAGAATATCCAGAATACTTACATGATAAACATACAGATCTACCATTAGCTCCAGAAAATATGTGCCCACCAGGATCGAAACAATCAAAATTATTAACAACGCTTTACAATAAAGAAAGATATGTTATTCACTATAGAAATTTAAAATTATATATGTCACTTGGAATGATATTAAAGAAAATTCACCGAGTATTAGAGTTCAAGCAATCAAACTGGTTAAAGGAATATATTGATCTAAATACAAATATGAGAACGCAAGCTAAGAATAATTTCGAGAAAGATTTTTACAAGTTAATGAATAATAGTGTATTTGGTAAAACAATGGAAAACATTAGAAAGAGGCCATCAATTACTTTAGAATGTGATCCAATGAGGGTGGAAAAGTTAATAGCGAAACCGAACTTTGATTATAGAACAATATTTACTGAAGATTTGTGTGCGATACATATGAAAAAAGAAAAATCGATCTTCAACAAACCTATATATGTTGGTATGAGTGTGTTAGATTTATCAAAACTATTAATGTATGACTTCCATTACAACATTATGAAACCTAAATATGATATTGATATAAACTTATGTTATACGGATACTGATAGTTTTATATATGAAATTGGGACAGATGACTTCTACAAAGACTTAAATGAAATGATTGATTTATTTGATACAAGTAATTATGGAAAGGATAATCAATATGGAATACCATTAGTAAACAAAAAAGTATTAGGAAAGATGAAGGATGAAAACAATGGTAAAATAATGACAGAATTTATTGGGTTAAGGTCGAAAATGTATGCCTTTAAAGTTGAAAATAAAGAGGAGAAAAAACAAAAGGAATAACAAAATGTGTAGTAGCAAAAGAGTTACAATTTGATGATTATAAGCAAACCCTATTCAATGATGTGAAAACATATAAAAATATAAATCTAATTCGAAGTTGTAAGCATGATGTGTATACCATAGCTGTTAATAAATTAGCTTTAGATTCGAATGATGATGAAAGATATATATTAGAGGGTGGTGTGAGTACATTAGCTTGGGGGCATTATAAGATATAGTTAAAATGTATTTATGTGTAGTTTAGTTTTAAGTCATATTTAATTAACCTTTATGTATAGTTTAGTTTTAGGTCATATTTAATTAACCTTTATGTATAGTTTAGTTTTAGGTCATATTTAATTAACTTTTATGTGAGGTGTAGTTTAGTTTTAGATAAAATTTAATTAACTTTTATGCATAGTTTAGTTTTAGGTCATATTTAATTAACTTTTATGTATAGTTTAGTTTTAGGTAAATTTAATTAACTTTTATGTATAGTTTAGTTTTAGTTAAAATTTATATTTTTAAGTCATAAAAGTTGTTTTTGTAATTTTATCCTTAGACATAGGCAACCAGTAACATGTTAGAAAAAAATTATAAGAAAATAGAAACCATTTACCGTTTGAATTTTGAAAATCGGTTAATATTTGATGGTTACAGCAAACTCAAAATTTCGGGAATTTTTTACGGGTTTATTTTTGAGTTTTCGGGAAAATGTTATTCTTTAAAAAAGTGTTAAAAATTTCCTTTAATTATGGTAGTATTTTTATTTTTTCGATTTGTTGAAATTTTGTGGAGATATTGAAAAAGGGAAAAGTATCCTTTGGGTTGTGCAGCCATTTATGCATTTTAGAAAATTGGTTATGTTATTGGTATTCATTTGCCGTTTGAATTTTTGAAATCGGTTTATTAGGAGCCGAGGAATTAATTAATAACGTTATTTGGGGGTGGCACTGTAAGTGTTGCCAACTCACTTTTAACAATTATCATATTTATTAGTAGTGAGGTGAATTCATCCCGATATGTTTTAAAGCGATATCTTGAAAAATTAAAATCCTGGAACGTTCCGAAAAAATATATGGAGTTGGATACACTGACTTTTTCTTTTTTGAACATTAATGTTTTAGCTATATTTACCACCTAGGTGACTATGATCAATAAGTTACTCACGTACTCAATAGATGGTGTGGCATGCGGTATGTTTCAGAATTATAAAAGCTAGAGATTTGCGGACAGATTTTGTATCAAGAATTTTCTTCAAAGTGATGACCGTGAATCGAAAAAAGCGGGACTGACAAGAAGCCGTGACACCTAGGACAGACAGCCTGGACAGACAGCCAGGACGGACAGTTTTGGTGTTGTTATTATTACATACTCAGAAGAAAGAGAGAAGGAAACTGAATTGTAAATGTGTGCGTGTATGTTGTGTTGGGTTGTATAAATACAGGCGGCAAAATGCTAAATTCGTTATTTTTTATCCGATTTTGATAATTCAAACGGCATTTAAAAGAGTATGTATCAGAGTTTAAAATGCAATTGTTTATTCTTGTTAAATGTTGTTAGATTTAGTAATTTTTTTGTTTTTGTAACTAGATTTAGTGATTTTTTGTAACCAGATTTAGTGATTTTTGAAGTCTAAACCGGTTATAACCAGATTTTGTAACCAAATTTAGTGATTTTTTTAAAGTCAAAACCGGTTATAACCAGATTTTGTAACTAGATTTAGTGATTTTGTAACTAGATTTAGTGATTTTTGTAACTTGATTTAGTGATTTTTTGTATCCAAATTTAGTGACTTTTTTGTAACTAGATTTAGTGATAGAATGCATTAGAAGTTATTATGAGTAAGATAGAAGTTATTTGAGATGTGATAGAAGTTATTTGGGAAGTAGGGAGTGCGGTAGAAATTATTAGGGGTAGTTTAGAAGTTATTTGGAGGTAGGGGGATGCGCTATTGTTATTAGGGGTGCGCTATTATTATTGATGGTGTGCTAGATTGTTATTGGAAATGATGAAGTGGCGCAGAATCCCCACCCCACCCCTACTAACAAGAATACAAAGAAATGGAAGGAAGTTTATTAAGTGCAATTAGAAATGCTCCTCATCTCAACCTCCAATGCGATGGCTGGAGTAATGTGAGAAACGAGGGTGTTATTAATTTTGTAGTGACGAAACCGAAACTAGTGTTTGTTAAATTTGTTAATACAAAAGAAAGTCGGCATACAGGAGAATATCTAGAATCGCAAATTGTTTCCGTACTAGAACAATATGGGCCTCACAAGTTTCTTGTCTTAGTAGGAGATAATGCATCTAACATTCAAGAAGCTTTCAGCATCGTGATGGAAAGGAATGGATATGATCATCTAATAGGTTTGGGTTGCATAGCGCATACGTGCCATTTGTTTTGCAATGATATTCTTAAATCGGAATCAGTAAATACATTAGTATCAAGTGCGGTACAAGTTTTGAAAATAATAAAGAAAAGTTAAGTTTTGAATGCTTCTCTGCAAAAACTGTACCAAGAGAGAAATTGTAACAATAGCTTAAAGCTGCCTTGCAAGACACGTTGGGAAAGTCATTTAGAATGTTTGAAAAGGCTCAATTACACCAAAGTCAGTTTACAGATGTTAACAATTAGCGATACTGTGGAACTACCAAAAGGCATTAAAGCAAGAATTCTCGACGAATGAGTGTTTTGTGTCCGGGTGGAAGAAGTAATGGGGCTGATGCAACCTATTGTTACATGGCTTCGAAAACTAGAATCCGACGAATCCATAAGGTTTATCTAGATACAGAATCGACTATCTGATGTATTGCCTAAGTCCCAAAGCAGAACAAACATCACTTCTCGAGAAATTCCAGGAGAGGAAATCGAAGTGTCTGCAACCAATACATTATGCTGCTGTACTACTTGATCCAGCTAATCAAGGTCATGACCTGACAAAAGAGGAACAAATTGATGCGATGGAGTTCATCCATGTTGTAAATAAACCAATGAATCTGAATGAAGAAATTGTAACTGAAGAATTGTTTGGCTATAGATCGATAAGAGGGGTAATAAAAATGCGACATACTTAACTTTCATCTAATCAGTATGCATTCAGATGGTATTCTCTCATTCAGTTGCACGAAGCTAGATAAGGCACACATTTGTAGTCTTTTAACGTGGAACTTGGCAAATTATTCACTCCCTGGAACTTGAAATTTTTATGTTTTGTTGTTATGGAACAATGGTCATTCTTTATAAGTATATGAAGATATATATATACGTGAACCAGAGGATGACTCTTGTATAAATTCTATCGATATTTCATTAAGTACAGAGGTTTTGCTTTGTTATTTAATATTCATGAAATTATGAGTTCTTTTAATGCCTGATTATTGTATTTTTATTTTTATTTTAGTTTTACAGGTGCAGAAAGAAGAGAAAAATATCTGAAAGTTCTGAAACAGACACAGATACAGAGAGCTTAGATCTACATCTGTCTGACAAACCAGACAGCATTTCTCTTGAAACTGAAGACGAAGACACGGTTGACTGGTTGTTGACAAATGTAAAAACTACACATTACAAGAGAAGAAGCAAAGTATTGGAAAAGTTATAGACTTCACCTACGTGTTTCTCTTTAATTACATAAAGTTAGAAAAAAGTTATAAGCTTAAGAAACAAAATTGCTAGATAGAAGTGCTTGATTTAACACAGTATGTAGAACTCCTTAATCTGAATCCAATACCATTTTTTTTGTATCAGGTATGGTGGTTGAGAAGTTTAGAAATAATGGAACTTTTCCTTTTTTAAATATGTATGCCGAAAAGTCAGTATTGTTAAATGTGGAGAATGGTCAAAGAACACGTACGTACGGAGAAAATAATGTTTCCAGATATATCCAAGTACTGGAAGTACAATTACTTTGAATACATTGTTTACTGAAAACAAAACTTGCAATAAAATTGGAAATAGCGAAGCAAATGTAGTTAAATATGCAAAAATCCGAATATTTTCCCAAATTGGCAAAAAAAAAAGAAATATTTTCACGGGTTTTTGCCCATCACTAGGCTTAATACGCTTTGAAAAGGTTGGTGTGTTACATAAATAGTATTCAGTATTTTCATCTGGTAAAATATAAGTTCTAAGGGTACGCTCGAATGCAGTCTTTACCCTCTGATTAGCTTTTTGTCTTTTCGCAATATTACTTGATGATAATGAATGCAAACGTTTCATATGTTTGCCATAATTTGTCTTTGCAATCCAATTGTTACACATATCACAGTGTTTCTTTGAAATCCATATCGAAATGTTTTCTTTGCTATATAGAAGTATTTCTCTATAATATACCAAGAGGTCCTTTTTGTAATAGTGTATTATGGTTAATGTTTGATTTTTTACTATAATTGGGTCTCTTACCACTATGGAACACCAAGAAGTGTTTTTTCTGATAACGTATTATTCCTAACGCTCACTGATATTTTCTGCTGATATTTTTAAAACCTGTTAAAAAAGAAAAAAAACTAATTAATACACTTCATACATAAAATATTTTTTCTAAAAATCAATACACATGAAGCATACGATCTAGGTAAAAAAACAAATATTATGTTCATAATCAGCGTGTTCGAAAATCCCTATATACTGAGTTTCATGCAAATCGGTTAAAATTGACATAAAAAGGCGTATCCCACATAAACTATAAGATCTACGTCAAAACAAATATCATATTCGTAATCAGCATGTTTGGAAACCCCCATGTACCGAGTTTCATGCAAATCGATTGAAATTGACATAAAAGCGCGTATCCCACATAAACTATAAGATCTAGGTCAAAACAAATATATTCGTAATCAGCATGTTCGAAAGCCCTATGTACCAAGTTTCATGCAAATCGGCTAAAATTGACATAAAAGCGCGTAT
This sequence comes from Thermobia domestica, assembly GCF_964235325.1. Lineage (NCBI taxonomy): Eukaryota > Metazoa > Arthropoda > Insecta > Zygentoma > Lepismatidae > Thermobia > Thermobia domestica. The sequence continues at coordinate 113,501,545 of NC_137467.1, forward strand.
CTCACATAAACTATAAGACCTAGGTCAAAACAAATATCATATTCGTAATTAGCATGTTCGAAAACACCTATATACCGATTTTCAAGCAAATCGGTTGAAATTGACATGAAAGGGCGTATCCCACATAAACTGTAAGATCTAGGTCAAAACATTATAATAATCGTAATCAGCATGTTTGAAAACCCCCATGTACCGAGTTTCATGCAAATCAATTGAAATTGACATAACAGTGCATATCTCACATAAACTACAGTAATAGAACTTGGATAAAACTACTTACGTAAAATTTACTCTTCTTCTTCTACTACTACTGTTGCTGTTACTGATAATTTTTCTTCTGTCACTACTTCTTCCTCTTCTACGGCTGCTGTTACAACTAATTCTTTGCTTCTTATTCTGCTCCGCTGGGCTTGGACTCATGGGAATTTTTCATCTTTATTAAGGGTTTCATATAACTTTTTGTACAAAAAATATATGCTAGAGGTAATTATTTAAAATTATTTTTATTAATTTCCTTTGCAAATCAATAAACAATAATTAAAAACTTAAATCTTTTTAAAATATTTTCATATATGTTTTATATATTTTATACATATTTTATTATTATAATTGTATTACTAATCATGATCATTTCATGGTCAAGTGGGAGACGAAGCATAAAACTTCGCCATGTAATAAGACTAAATAAATAAATAAATAACATTTCAAACAATTCCAAGGTCCTTATAAATACAATAATATGTTACGTTAAATATTGTTAAAAAAGATGCCGTACTCTTTTACAAAAGTTCAATAAATAGCGACTTCAATGTTGTGAGGTCTAAGTTTTCAATGTTACCAAGTCGTAAAAATGTGCTCGTAAAACAGGACGAATACACCCCCATTATGTTAGTAGTCTTTGCTATGTGTTCATAGTCTTACATAATTTTGCTATGTTATATACGGGTTGAAAAAGGAAGAGATTGGAAAAGAGAACGAGTAGACCGGTAAAAATGTCATAAAAAGATTTACTATACCTGGTAATATCTTTCTGACATTGGAAAATGTGTTCATAGACGTATGTAATTTTCTGCTATGTTAAATATTGATTCAAAAATAAGCCATACTCTTTTGTTAGATCAGCTATGTTATAATAGGGTTAAAAAAGAGAACGAGTAAACCTCTGTTATGTTAGTACCCCTTCTGCTGTGTTACATAAGGATTAAAAAAGGTGTCATACTTTTTTATCAGCTCTGCTATGTTACATAGTCGTGTTCGTAGTCTCTGTGTCATAGTCTCATGTTACATAGGGGTTGAAAAATAAGTCATATTCTTTTATCAGATCTGCTAGGTTACAATGGATTGAAAATAGGTCATACTCTTTTATACGTAGGTGTTCGTAGTCCCTGTGTAATTTCTGTTATGTTAAAATAGGTGTTGAAAATAGTGACCATAAAAGAGAACGAATACATCCCAAGAAAGAGGTCATGAAAGGAAACGAAGGTTATGTAATTTCTATGTTAAAATAGGGGTTGAGAAGAGTGCTCAAAAAGGAGAACGAATACACCCCCATAATTTTCTGCTATGTGTTCATACTCTTATGTAATCTCTGCTATGTTATATAGGGGTTGAAGAAAGTGCTCATAAAAGAGAACGAATACGCTCCTAAGAAAGGGTTGTAAAAGGGTACGAATACACCCGCTAAAAGGGTCGTAAAAGAGAACGAATACACCCCTATAAGAGAGGACGCAATTTCTCAACTCGTACCTGGGTTGTTCCGGCATCGCGTATCAGGCGGCACTGGGACATTTGTTCTCTGCATCAGTCGGTACTGACGAAATGGGTGTGTGCTCAGTGACGTAGAACCGGCATTTTTCGACTACTTGTAGCAGAGGACATTTTAAGAGTATGGTTGAGAAATGCTAGTGTCACAATAAGTAGCGAGGATGGACAAGAAAGAACGTATGGTGACAAGTTAAACCAGCAGTTGATGGTTTTGAGAGAGGAAGTTGAAGGTGAGAAAGAATATTACTCGCAAAAACGGGATTCAAATTAATGGAACGTTGTAATAAGTGGGAGGAAAAGAAGTGAGAAGAGGACCACGTTTTGACCGCCAGTGAATTGTTTGTGAGTGAAAGAAATAAATTCTTTTTTTCGAAATAATTATGTTGTATTTTTTGTGATAAGCATCATAAAAATAAGGAATGCGTTCATGTTTCAAAGCTTTCTCTGGACAAGAAGCAAGAACTCGTAGAAAAGAAAAAAGCGTGTTTTGTTTGCTTAAAAGTTGGGCATTTTTCAAAGGCGTGTAAAGGAAAAATTCTGTGTTATCTGTAAGCAAAAGCATTGGGTGATTATGTGCGCGGAGTTACCGTCCAAACGTAAGGATACTAACGAATCGGAAAAGGAGGAAGAGAAACCTAAAGCTACCTTATCTAATCAGTGTTGCACACAAGGTGTTGTGTTACAAACTTTGCCTGTAGTGCTGGAAGGAAATGATAAAAGACGCATTGTAAGGGCGCTCATTGATTCAGATTCTCAGCGGTCCTACATTTTGTCTAGTATTGCTAAATTGATGTGTTACACACCAGTGAAAACTGAACAAGTAATACATGCGTTATTCGGAGATGGTTCTTCGAAGAAAACAGAACATAAATTTACAATATAATGTTGAAAAGTAAGGTAGGTAATGGTGCAGTTGAAATACAGGCTTTGGTTCAAATTGTCATTGGTAATCCCATACCAAAACTAAAACCAGGTCCTTGGCTTGAAGAGTTGAAGGCAAATAATATAATTGTCTCAGATATTGGTGTCGGTTCTCCAAAAATCGAAATATTGTTAGGTGCTGATTCTCTGGGTAAACTTTATACTGGAACTTTGCATTACTTAGATTGTGGTCTGACTGCTATTCAAACTGTGCTACGTTGGCTAATAATCAGAAAATTGGTCCAACATATGAGTGAAAGCGCTTATTCTATGGTAACTCTTACTCTTTTAAATCAAAATGAGGGAATTGTAGAATAAGTCCCAGAAGAAGAATTAAATAATCAAGAGCATTATTTACTTAATCGGGGAGTCTTTAAAGCAAATTCCACGAAGTGTTAGACCTTTTGTTTATGCTTCTTGTAAAGAAAAGGGATCGTGTTCCTTAAATGATTGTCTAGCATAGGGACCTAATATGCTGGAAATTATTCCTGCTATTCTCATGGATTTTAGAAAGAAAAGGATGTGTTGTTACGGACATAAGAAGAGCTTTTTTACAAATTTCTATTAATCCACCGGATCGTGATTACCTACGTTTTTACTTTATTTTTTGTGGTGGCAAGATTGTAATGAACAGGTAATTAAACTGTTTCGACACCACAAGGTAGTTTTTGGAGTTAACTGTAGTCCTTTTCTTTTGCATGGTATGATAAACCACCACTAGAAACAATACACTTATCCTTATAGTAGTGTAACTGAAAAGCTTAAAACTTCCATGTATGTTGATAATTGTGTAACATCTGTTGATTCTGAAAATGAATTGAAAGAATTTATTGAACAAGCAACGAATATCATGGCTGAGGGAAAATTTGACTTAAGAGGGTGAGAGCTACCTTATGTAAGGGTGAGCAGAAATATGTATCAATATCTGTTCTAGGTTTATTGTAAGACAAGCAAGATGATGTTTTATTTTGTGATCTAAAATTATGTGAAAAACCTCCAGAACACGTAACAAGAAGAGTTGTTTTGTCTTTTGGGCAGCGATTATTTGATCCCATTGGTTTCAGTTGTCCTGTTACTCTTTTCCCAAAAGTCTGGTTACAAGAAACGTGAAAAGAAAAGTTGAGTTGAGATACTAAAATAACCGGAAGAAACAAACAATTTCTTAAATGGTTAGAACTGACTTTGTTAAAGACTGTGAAAATACCTAGGTGTGTTTCGTCTGTAGACATAGAATCTTATAATTTGCACATATTCTGTGATTCATCTAAAACGTCTTATGTTGCAGTTGTGTTTTGGAGAACTGAGGTTAATGGCACTGTTTCAGTGCAATTATTGCAAGCTAAATCGATAATCGCACCACTGAAGGATATGACTATACTGGCATGTTTCATAGGAGCTCATTTAGCGAATTTTGTGGAAACAGCGATGGGGTTTGATCAAAGAATATTTTTAAACAAATTCGTCCACAACCTTGTGTTGGATACAGGGCGAAGGACCATGGGCAACATTCGTTAATAATAGAGTTATGTAAATACGAATTTTAACAAACGTAGAAGATTGGCGTCATATCTCAGGACAACATAACCTGGCAGACCTGCCTTCAACAAGATGTTCAGTTAATAAACTATTAAAATCGCAATGGTGGGAGGGTCCACAGTGGCTCAAGCAAGAAGAAACAGATTGGACTCGATCTACTGTCATAAGATAAAAAAGAAGTAAGTGCTGAAAGAAAAAGGAGATTTGTGATTACATAGCATGTTTGTTGAAAGTAAAATAGGTCCGTGGTAATGTACCTATTTTTCGAAGTATTTAAAGGTAATAAGAATGGTTGCTTGGATTAGCGATTTTGTCACGATGGAATCAAATGAACGAGCTGGCGGAGAGCTGACTGCTATTGAGCTTACTTTAGCAGAACGAATTTTAATCAGGAACGTACAAGAAGGAAGTTTTTCAACTGACAGGAAGTCCGAATTGAAGTCTCTTGACATTTTTTTTAGGATAAGGAAGGTATTTACAGAGTAAAGACGAAGCTAACAGAACGTCATGATGAAGAAGATTTTAAGTTCGCTATGTTTCTACCTAGAAAACATAAATTGGTGAAACTACTGATTTTTGAGCAACATGTCAGTGTGAATCATGCTGGTGTAAGTGTAGTATTGATTTCTCTCAGGGAAAGATTTTGGATTCTCAAAGGTAGAAGACGGTAAAAAAGATACTTGCTCAGTGTGTTAGATGTAAACAACATGAAACAAAAGGGATTCAGTGTATGCCCGCTTCGTTACCTAAAGAACAGATACAAGAAACTTCTCTATTTGAAGTGACCGGTGTTTTTTTGAGTGGCCCTCTTATTTTGAAAGATGGTACAGAGGCTTGGATTATCCTATTTACATGTGCTGTGATAAGAGCTGTCCATCTTGAACTCACCACATGTTTATCTACTAAGAGTTTCCTGCTTGGATTTCGAAGGTTCACTGCTTGGCGAGGACGTCCGAAAATTGAGTTGAGTGGCAATGGGACACATTTCGTAGGCGCAAGTAATTTGCTTAACGAAGTGGACTGGAATGAAATAGAAAGAGAAGCCTCAGTAAGAAAAATCGAATTGAAATTCAATCCGCCTACAGCGGCATGGTGGGGTGGTTTCTGGAAGAGACTTATACAGATTGTCAAAAAGCTTCTAAGGAGAATATTGGAACGTGCATCTCTACAGTATGAGGAGTAACTGACTATTGTATCTAATTGCGAGGCTACCGTAAATTCTAGACCTCTGACTTATGTTTCTGATGATCTACATGATCCCATTCCTACTACACCTGCAATGTTTTTGCAAGATATTTCTAATGTAGGTGTACTAGATTTAGATAATTTGGATCGTTTCTTTTTTGACAAAAAAATTTCGACATCAAGAGAATTTGAGAGATACTTTAAGGAAACGCTTCCGGAGGGAATATTTAAGTTCATTGATGCAAGGGCCTGGGAAGACAGATACTTCCCAAAACATCAAGAAAGGTGACGTAGTCTTGTTGGAAGTAGGAGATAAGAAAAGAGTGGCTTGGCCCTTGGCTAGAGTAATTGATGTTTATCATGGTAGAGACGGACAGTACAGAGTTCGTCGCTTGAAAACTTCATCAGGAGAGATGATTCGACTCATTTATTGTGTGTTTTCTTTGGAAGTAACTTCCGGTGAGGAATTACCTGCAGAGAAGGTTAAAGAGGTTGGAAGTATACCTAAAGTTGAAAAGACTGTAACCACGAAGAGTGGTAGACAAGTGAAATTCCCTAAGAAACTTTTAGATTAAGAATGTATGTTATGTAATACGTATTTTGTTTGATTAATATATTAATCAAAGGTGGGAGGATGTTAAGGTTGCAGCAAGAGGTGAGAAACTGTTTTAGCAAGAAGTGGAAACCTGATTAGCAGTAGAAAACCTGATTAGCAACAGTGTAGTAGTCTGTGGTTTTAGTAAGAGTAAAGGAGTCAAAACGCAGCTGCTAATAGAGGAAGAATAAGCGGGTAGTTCCATTTTGTTCCTAACAAGCTTCTTCATTAAGACAGTGGTATGCGACAGTTTCTGCCCTTATAAATAAGCTAAAACTTCACTGCTAAGGACACAATTCAGATGGAAAACAAGGGCACAAACCTGTATTCATGCAAAAGCTGCCAAGAAACGTACGCCCACATTTGATCATACCATTATTATCCACCTCTATCACTGCCTCCCTTAGCCTTGGAGCACAATCTTGGGACGTTAAATTTAAGAAAAAATGAAATGAGATCTTTGAGTTTTAGGTCCGATAGATGTATCGGGTAGGCTAAAGAGACAATGATGATCAAAATGAATGAGATAGTGGAATGAAGGAAGTAGGAAGAAACAGGAGAGCCCCGAGAAAACCCATCAAACTGTGTTTATCCACTACAAAGCCCACTTGCCACCAGCTGGGATCGAACCAAGGGTCTCATAGACGAGAGGTGAACGCTCTACCACTAGCTACCGCGGTCCTTCATTAAATTAAGAAGAAATGCATACAGTACTATATGCAGTGTGTGAATTGATGGGGAATGCCAAGGATTTCCTCTGAGAAAAATGTACTCCCCTGGAGAAGAAAAGTTTCATCCCTGGCAGGCATAACTTTTCAAGGGTGCACTCGAGCAGACAGTTCTACCAAATAGGAAATGTATAATTAAAATACGATGTGAAACATTGTTCGTGAAGGAATGAGAGTGTAAATGTAAGCAATTACTGTCAGTGCAGAGCATATTGAAATGAATTTTGAGTGATAATGAAAGTATTGTGTAAGTGCTCTTCCACTATCCTCTTTTATACTATACCCCCGTCGCTGATGCACCTGCTCCCTACAGACACACCCCCTCGCATCCACTCGGGCCCCATGCTGCGCTACTGCCCTGACTCGGTTAGATAGCATTTGTGCTTTTTAGTGAACACCTAGTAGAAATTGGTTCATGTTTTATGCACTGTAGTTTCCATGCCTCAATGTATACTGTATTTATACTGAGCCCTCCTGAAGTCAATCTGCAAGTAGTAATGGATGTTGATTTTAGTTTAGCGTCCCGTTCAGCAGCGAGGCTATATGAGACGTGGACCTACTGATTAACGTGGAATCCGAACCACATGAGCTCCCGCCGGGAATCGAACCCGGGTCTCCCATGCCAAAGGCGCGTACTCTAACCGCTTAGCCACGAAGGAACTCAAAAAGTAGTAATGGAGTTCTTCATTTAGTGTATGCTTTGCTAAAAGAAATACAGAGCTCTAACCTAACTTGAAAATTTAAGAAATATTTCAAATTTTGACAGAAGCGTCTGCTCGAGTAATGACCGTTTAAAATTCTTTATATATAGTATACGCGTGTGTGATGACTGGGTGCGTATATGGACGAAATTAATTCCTCCCTCTGAGAAAAATATTCAATTCGTACGTTGACTATATGCCACAAATAACCTGTCAATATATGTCATTAAAACGATTACTCATGAGGAAAAAGGAGGCACCAATCTATGCTAGGTGACCAGTACAAAATAATTCTGCATAACAATTCCATAATAATAAATCACACTTTTTAACGCAGTTTCTAACTATACAGATGACTTATATGTTCTTTGTTTCCGTAGGGGCCGCGGTGGCTCAGTGGTAGAGCGTTCATCTCTGGTGCTTGGGGTCCCGGGTTCGATCCCAGCCCCCACCAAGTGAACTTTGTGGTGGACAAACACCGTGTGCGTGGGTTTTCTCGGGGTTCTCCCGTTTCCTCCCACTTTCTTCATTCCACCATTTCATTCATTACTCATCATCACCGTCTCCTTTAGTCTAACCGGCATAACCGTGGGACGTAAAACTCAAAGATTTCATTTCATTTCATTTTTGTTTCCGTACATAAGCTATTTTGCATTTTATAAATCGGAAGGGGTGTAAAACATTGAATGCCTCTCCCATGGTGGAAAGACTACAAGGTGGTTGCATGCGCATGTCGCCTGGAGCGCTGTCGTGGCTGTGACGTCATCTGGTTTGCAAGGGACAACGGGAAAAGGCAATGTATATAGAGTACGTATTACAGGTAGCACATTTTCTGCTGTCGAGAGAAAAAAATTCCACATTGTAGGGAATACAGTAAGCGGTGTCGATGCGTGAAATTTTTAAAGAATGGGTAATTATTGAGACAAAAATGAATAAAAATAACTTTGTTGTTGCTCCATGTCCGAATAGAGAAAGAAAGACTCCATGTATAACATAGCACCCCTTTCCTAAAATGTTGTTGATACGACGACAGTGAGTTTCTCTGTGTAAACGCGCAGACAAAATCGATGTAAACAATGCTAATATATATTCTATTCATTTCTTATGAGACAGACTTACAACACGAACTTCATAAGCTACATGTAAGAAAAAAAGTTCCGCCGTCATGCAATTTCTTCTCTGCATATATGGAAATGGCATGGAATTGTTAAGAACGAACAGACAGGGGCGTCATTTAGGGGGAGCAGGAGGGGGCAATTGCCCTCCAAGAGTTTGAGTAATACATATACGTTAATCGATTGTCTACTAATATACCAGTACAACACGTGAAAATCTTATGTTGCTGGTGCTCTTGTCCCCCTCAAGCGAAATCTGAAATGACGCTCCTGCGAACAGAAGTAAAAGGTTAAGAGAAAACAATTTATTTTTCAAACATATGAAGTTGAAGAACTTGAAAGAAATTTAAATAACTAGTGTCATGGATCCAAATCCTGTAGGACGAGCAAAAATGTTAGAAAAGAGGATTTGCCCATTTTGTCCCCATAACTTGGGACAAATAATTGAGACAAATCTGATTGGCTCCTCTCTTTTCCGCCAGCAATGCTCGCTCAAAATTAGGTTTTCCGTAAGTCCATTATGTAGTGTTCATTGCGTTTATTCTTATTTAAATATTCTCTTTAACGTTTAAAATGGTTACATGTGCAGCTTATGGGTTCGTGTTCGTTACCCTCAATGAAGCTTGCGTTCTTATTTCCGTTGAGGCTCGTGCTCACTTGGGCTAGGACTCATCCTCCAATAAGGATCACACTCAGGATGGGATCCAGGATTTTCTGAGCGGGGGTGCACCAATAATTACCAAACTAACCAATCACAGTCTGAAACTCTTCAAAGTGACATGTGACAATATTCTTTACTCTTGACAACGCTGATACATAGAACGAAGAGGGGGGGGGGGATATTTTAAAGAAGGTCGCATGTTTTCTGTCCTATTTGACAAATGTTATATTGTTTTGCTTGGTGAATCCTTTTACTTTAACCTTCAGAAAATCGACTTAATGTATTGTTTTTGCAAAGCTCTGCTTTCTCTTAAGCCCCAAACGGAAAAATAATGACAGAAAGTTTCGGAAAGTATTGCCAATGTCATTGCTAGCTTCTCATTTTAGATAGTTATATTTACAACGAAGAGATACACCCCCGATGCACCCCCGTAAATCCGGCACTGATCACACTCACTAGACTGCTGGGAGCTCGTGCTTACTAATTTCATTGGAGGTGGAGGCGCGGTGGCTCAGTGGTAGAGCGTTTACCTCCGGTGCTTGGGGTCCCTGGTTCGATCCCAGTTCGCGCCGTGTGGACCCGGTGGTGGACAAACACCGTGTTCGTTTTCTCGGGATTCTCCCGGTTCCTCCCACTTTCATCATTCCACCATTTCATTAATTTCTCATAAACAGCGTCTCCTTTAGTCTAACCGGCATAATCGTGGGACGTAAAACTTAGATTTCATTTCATTTTCATTTCATTGGGGTACACGTTTATTGGGTTTGGGCTCACTACACTCAATAAAGCTCGGGATTACTAATCTGAACTAGAGTAAGGGTCACTACTATTAATGATCTCGTGTTCAATGACGTCAGTGGGGCTTGCAATGAGTTTATTACTTTCAGTGGGGAATGCGTTCACTATTCTCGTTAAGGCTCGCTCTTACTCAAGCTTGTGCTCATATCCTTCAATGAGGCTCGCGTTTACTGGGTCTTGGTCTCACATCCTTCAGTGAGGCTCACTCTCACTAAGCTCCTTGGAGATCGCGCACCCTAATCTATTTCGAGCGAGCACGCGATTAGTTAGGTTAAGGGTCACTAATCTTAATTAGACTTTTGCCCACCCGCGCGTGCTATCTGCCGTCAACTGGGCTCGAGCTCACTCATCAATGGGGCTCAAACTCACTGACACCAGTGTGTATTAATGTGGGCTCGGGTTCCATATTTTCAGTGGGGTTCGCGCTATTTATTCTCGTTGAGGCTTGCGCTTTCTTGGTCTAGGACTCACATTCTTTAATGAAGTTCGAACTCACTAGGCTCCTTGGAACTCGCGCTCGCGTCTCCTTCGGTCACGCACTTGCTTGGATTCGGGCACACTAATCTGGATTGAACTCGTGCTCATTTGTGTTGGCTCACTTCCGTCAGCTGGGCTCGATCTCACTACCATCAATATAACTCGAGCTCACTGATACCACTAATGTGGTTTTCACTAATGTGGTTCATTACCTTTAGTGGGCTCGTGCTCATTATTCTCGTTGAAGCTCGTGCTTATTTGGGCCCGGGCTCATATCTTTCAATGAGGCTTGCACTAACTAGATTCCTTGGAGCTCGTGCTCTCTGATCTCTTTCGGGCAAGCGCTTACTTGGGCTCAGACTTCAACACTCAGTGGGACTCGAGCTCACTGGCGTTAGTCATTTTTGTTTCGGCTCACATCCTTCATTCAGACTCGTGCTTAGTCAGGTTCTGGCTCAGATCCTTTAATGAGACTTGCAGTTATTAGCCTCCTGGCACTCGCGCTTACGAATTTTATTCCGGCACATTTTTCGCGAACTAAACCCAAAATATAGTAGAAACACATGTAAAAACAAGAAGATTTATTTGAGCAATCTCAACCTAATAAAATAAAGCCCAAACAATAAAAAAACACAGTGCAAGGAAAAACAATTTATGCGTTCCAGGTTCTGTGACTTCTGAGGGCTGCAATTAGAATTATCACTAACATTTCCTATCAATATTCATAAAATAATAACAATGAGTGGATGATAACATTAATATAAATGTATTATAATATATCAATTTACCCTGCGTATTTGTAGTTCGAATTAGTAATATTTTTGTCTCTATGTAGTTTCAACAATCAAATGAAGTTAGAATATGATCGGAGTATACAAAAAGTACGTACTCTATATGCTAAAAGCAGAAGACGCGATTTCCTCTCTTCCGCGTGACGTCACACTTCCAGTGACCAATGCCAGTTCGAATCGCATATTTAGCAGCCCCTGGGGAAAAGGCGCGGCTTTAAGTGACAAGTGGAAATTCTTTGTTACTTTGTTCTGCTAAATGATATCAAGAATATCTAACTGTACAGTGTACGGCTGTAGTAATTATTACAGAAAAACTAAAGGAACTAATAAAAATACTTTAGATTTCCTCAAAAAAAGAGGAAATGTCTCCAGAAATGGATTTTAGCTTGCAGGCGACTGTACAAAATAAACCTAAAATATGGTAAGTTTTACATAAAAGTAATAAATACAGTAAATGCAATGTTAAATGAAATTATGAAAAAGCGATTACATTATGGAGTTTCTTTTAGTAGATATAATGTGTCTGATGAAGGCAAAGTTAATTTGCCGAAACTGTAACGCTATTATTTATTAGTTAATATATGCTTTGGTCAGAATTTGTCTGTTATTTTATAGTATTAATAGTATGTAATAGTAGTATATAGGGCAACAGTAGCTTGTGTTGATTCTGCATACAAAAATCCAATAGTACGATTTAAAAAGACTAACTTTGAGGCAAGACGCTGTTCCGAAATCATGAGGGAAGGGGAGCGACAGAGGTGATCATTTCTATCATCGTTTCTTTCTACATAAGATATTGAAACAAAATTTTCCCCACAGAGGCAGGCATGTAACTCGAGAATGGAGGCACGATGATCTAGGAGGCTTACCTCCCTCGAGTTACGCAAATGGAGAGCATTGAACGCGTTAAAGTAGTTCAGATTCCATTTCATTCTGAAGGTCTGCATTCCCTGTAGCCTCGGTGCTGAAACGGGACGTTGCACTTCAAATTAACTAACGAATGGAATGTTCGTAATAACGATTAACGGTTACAAAGATATATAATAATGTATTACATCAAGAGAATAAAATATCCACCTACCATGTCAGAGCGTCATTGTCGGGACATTTTTACACTAAGATTTTGAAATTTTTGTTCATTTTAATCATAACTTTGGATAATTATATATACATATTTAGGCCCCCCTCCAGAATTACAAAATTAAGAATGACTGCAGTAAATTTAAAAATATGGTGGATTCTCAACGAATCAAGGAAGCACGGTGGCTCAGTGGCAGAAGGCTCACCTCTGGTGCAAGGGGTACTGATCCGCTTCTCGGTCAAGTGAGTTTGTGGTGGACAACATCGTGTCCGTGAGTTTCTCGGAGTACTCCCGCATTCTCATTCCACCAAATTCCACATAATCATTCACTTGCATTTATCTTTTGTCTTCTTTAGTCCACGGGACAGAAAAGAGAAACCTTATCAAGAAAATTTAAAAAATTATGTAATATTATGGTTTATATGTTTTGTAATCTAGCTGTAACACCCCTACATCGTCTTCACCTACGCCTAGTACTTTGTTTCTTGCTTGAAATAGTCATGTTGTTGCAATTTCTTTGTTTCACACAATAGTATATGCAATGTTCTATTTCGTACAAATGTTTAATAATGCAGTTTGTTATGGCGTAAATTTTGACACTAATATTCAGAGAACTGTCAATTTCACCAAACCTTTTATTCAAATATAAATTCTATAAATAAGCGATCAGCGATTTCAAATAAGATGATTTTTTATATAAATCAAAAACAAAAACGATGTTTAAAATATTAAATACGTGCGTCCCTGCTCAATAAAGTTTTTAACCTCCCCTGAGATTCTGATGAAACTTACGTGGGAGCAACCTCTAAAAAAATGTCGAAGCGTAACGAAAATATACGTACGTGCATCTCTGTTTACGAAAACCAAGAATTCTCCCTTGAGATATTCTCAAAATTTATATGGAGTCATCAGTAAAGAATTATCTTTCAAGCAAAATAATAGTAAATCAAAACCGATCAATGTGTTACGAAAATATACTTGAGCATACATAAATATATAATAATGAAATTTATTAACGACACACTGTGTTATAGATTATTCAGGCCTATACATACTCGAGTGTATTACTTCAGATGTTTAAAAAAGAAAAGAAAGAAAAAGCAGAAAATGTAGTGAGCAATATTGGATTGTTCAAGCTTCAAAGTTGTTTAATATGAACTGACATTGCTATTTCTTTTGCTATTGTAAATATCTTCCTTTGAATTCACTTAGCTTAATCATTGATTACATTACGTTTATCTAATTACTGTTTGTATTAAAATTTTTACTTCGTTGAAGATCACTATAAATAGAAGAGAAGTTTGAGTGTGAGATACCAGCGAGCAAGCGCTTGTTAAAAGCTCATCTATCTCTGGCTGGCCACGTCTGCGACCAAGATGACGTCATGCGCCAGAGCGACAAGAATGTAGCACTGCATTGCATCCACCTTGTAGTCTTTCCACCATGGCCTCTCCATTCCATTGTAATGTAGAAAACAACGTGCCCTACGTGGCTCTAACCCGCTTGCACTTGTTATTGCTGCACTCGTTTTTATGTGAATTGAGTGTTGAGCTTTGGCACATAAAGGAGTCAACCTGACTACTAACCTACATGAGAGGGGTAAGCGTTCTACACAATAACGAATGTATTACAGTATCATTTAATCTATTATAGTATGCTTACAATTCACCAAAGCACATTCATACCAGAACTAGGCAAGTAAACTAACAAGCTCTGTCTGTTGCAGTTTCTTAGCATAATTTATACTTTCTACCCGTTTCAGATAGGATTCCCGTTGTTTATGGTGGCAAAACACAGAACTAACAGAAGTTGTAAACAGAACGTAGCTAAACCGTGAAGAGCCCACTCGTGATTCAGTAATCTGCAGTGTTGAAAACTCAGTACGTTTTTGCAGAAAACATGGTATGTTCTTTGTGGAAACAAGCATGGTTTAAGTTAGCGTAGGAGTATATGTATGGGCATGTGAGTGACAAGGATTGTTTGCTTCAACTGCTCTCCACCCTCTCTCTCTAAGCCTATCTCTATCCATCTATCTACAGTGATTTATTTGTGGATTTTGTAGAAGGGGGGAATATTTATGAAAGATTGTGTTCCGTATAACAGAACAACTATAAAGTCAGGTTGGGACAACGTTATTTTAAACCTATCTACTTTGAAATTATGGTACTAGTTTCATAACCAGTCCCCAAGTTCATTTTTTTTTCATTAAAGAAAACAATTCTATGATAAATATTGGTAGGGACGTTAGATAAAATTTGGTTAGGCAGATGAGATCACATTCGTTACTTGCCTTGCTACTTTTCGTCCTACTGCTGAGGACAAGTGTGCAGCATCTAGCAAAAGCCCTATAGTTACATTGCAACCTGCATAACTTGTCATAACAAGTGTCACACTCCTACGTAAAACTGCTTTGTTATGACAAGTAATTCTTTATACCATTCTTATTAGGTATTTGAAGACGAAATTCATCGCCCGAACAATAAATACTACTAAAGTTAAGAGTTTACTTTTTGCAGAACAGTGATAGGTGCACATACACTTGAATCTAATTTTATTAAATAGAAGGGGAAAGACGGCACTAAATGTCATTGTTCATGCCATAAATAATTATAATTTTTAGTGTCAGTAGAATTAATAGTACTGTCACACCGTACCTCACTTTAGAATAGTGAAGCAATAGGAGATTGGTTTAAATCGGATACCGTCTTTTTCCCAGTTGATTTGTCGGTAGCAGCATGATGTTCACTTTTTATCCAGTTGATGACATACTTTTGTGCATTGAAAGAAGTCTCGTAATGTCTGGTAGATTTGAGGGTTTTTACATATAAACTATTTCTAGCGTCAGTGTGCTGTAAGTTTAAGCTGGAAAAGCCTCTGCCACAGTATGCAGAAGAAACAAGAAGAACAATGATTTCATGTTAAGATTTTGTAGATTTCGTCCAATACTAGGAGGTTCCCTCGGAATGCTACATAATTTTGGCTGTATTATCAGAGGAACATTTTATTTTATTTTAATTTATTTATTTTTTTTATTTCCATTACTTCTTTGTCGCCGTATAACATTCTTGCAGACAATTCTTCTGGCCACTTGGATTGTAGCAAAACCTCGACCCTACTGAACGTTTCGTTAGGAAAACAAGACCGTGTTATCTGCTAGACCCTGACAGAATTGCAATCTTATTTGCTGGTACTTCTCAAAAGAACTGTCTAAGAGTTTTGCGAGTGGGACTCCACAAAACTGACCAGTTTCTTCAAACTGACGTTGTAATTCTTCCATGAACATGCCATCCTTTTCTTGCAACGCTTCCAGTACACGTACAGTTGTTTCAATTTTGCTTATTACCTGTACAGTACAAGGGATGCTGACCTTTCTTGTAGAAACAGGCTAAGGACATCTACAGGTTCCAGCACATCTCGGACCATGGACATTTCATAAACCAAATTCCCCTTGTGAAATTTTGCAGGCCCGAAAATATTGCACGCTGCTCAAAACTTCTCTGCAAATTTGTAGAACCTTCTCGAAAGTGTTCCACTAGCGCAGGGTAGGACTTACACAATGCTTCTACTGAACGGTAAGAAAAGCCTAACCACCGTATATCAAAAACTGTAGTAATATTATAGAAGAGAATACCTAGTTCTTCTGATATTAATTCGATTTCTCGTGCTCTAAAGGGACATTGAGTAAACACCATGTAATCGCTCTACAAAGTTTTGAAAAGGAACCATATCTGAAACCGTATTAACAACGTTGTGAACAACCAGTTCCATCTTCTGACTCATGTAGTAAAACACGAGTAAATTGGTGTCAAATTCTTGCTGCAGTAAAGAGATAGCATCATTTATTCCACCTTGCATGTTACTGGCGCTCTCAGACAAACTGCCATAAGTCTTTCCCGTAATATCGTTTTGGAAAGATTCATACGTTCACATAATCACGGAATCAAAACCTCTCTGCCTGTTATTGCCTGTAACTCAAATAATCCTAAAATTATATCGATACATACGTGATCAACTACAGTACGGATATACACAATGAGAACATGAGACACAATGGAGGATTCATCCACCATTAACTCGAAGGGTTCAACGGAACGCGCAAGGTACTCAGTCAGTTTGCCTTCATTTCTGTAGCTAAAAGTCAATAATATTTGCACATGTTACATACGAGTAAAGAACTTGTCCGAGGTCCATTAAATTTATTTCTTATAATTTAATATGATGTGGGAGCACCGTAAACGATAGACAATTTTGGACAATAACGTAGGCAGTCCTAAATATCGTAGCTGTGTTTTTAACACGAATTTCATTCACAATTTTCCACCTGTCTTCTGCATTTGCCATTGAAACCTATATTTCTTCCCTATCTCTTTGTTCACATATTGACATATGAACATTTTTTCGTAGTCAAAGATTTTATAAAAAAAGTTTCTTTGATGCTTTTGCAATATCGTTGCACCACACACTTTGTGCATTTATTCTTCTTTCTGTATGAATAATGAAATAAAATCTTCAAGTTTTACATCCCACGTTTATGTCGGTTAGGCTAAAGGAGACGGTGATGATGAGAAATGAACGAAATGGTGGAATGAAGAAATTGGAAGGAAACAGAAGAACCCCGAGAAAACTCACGCACTGTATCAATACCGAGTTTACGAACGGAAGCACATATAGTATACACAACGCGAATGTCATTAGTATTTTGTTTAACACCTAGTTGAATTTTCCAGCTCGCAAATTGTTTTTGATCACATATACAAGAGAACAAGCCACTGGGACTAGAAATAACCTTACCATTATTAACACTAGGTCCCGAATCATTTTCATCTTTCTGATGAGATGTCTCTAATGTGATTTCGGATGTTGCACTATCTTCAAAGCCTCTTACTTTGTGTGCTGGAATTACTTGCCTCATCGTCAGGAGCTTTTCTTTTGTTAAAATATAGTCTAATATACATTTCCTTTTGTTCTTTTTAACGTGCTTGTCAACGAAGAAAATACCAATTCACAACTGCTATGACTGCTCACTGATTACTGAAAACGTTGCTTTTTTTATTACTGTGTTACTCAGATTAAGAATGATAAGTAGTGATGCCAGTTGAAAGAATTTTTCTTCGGGAAGCAATTCTACAGTATAAACGAGACCAACACAGCTCGCGACAATAAACATACTGAAAAAATGAATTATTATACTTTAAAACAGATTGTATAACTTAAGAAAGGGGGGAAATATCTTCCCAGGCTGGGAAGACTGAATTAAATCTAGAGACAGGGAAGTCAAAACTTAGAAGGGGGGAAATTCCCAGGCTTCCCTGGCTACAAATAAATCCCTGTCTATCTATCTCACGCTCTCTCTCTCTCTCTCTCTATTTCTCTGTCATAGTCACAGAACTCTCAAGCCGGGACTTGCTGCAAGTGTTCGAATTAACGGCGGATGCCGGGGAAATCGCTCTCTTGTAAAAGCTTATTCTCGGCTCAAACAATGAAAATAACACAGCATCCCTGACAGGAATAATTAACCCGTCCTAGTGTATATAAGATTTCCCCCTCTCGTTTAAAATATTAATTCGAACACTGCTTGCTAGGGCCTACTACGTGCCAAAAACCAATATGCAAACGAATACAATTCTGTTTGCGTATCAGCAACACAAAATCAGAGCGCAGTTTCTAGGGCTGCGTGCGAGAGTGATCCGTACATTCGGACGTGGTGGTATGAGTTGTAGTTGTGTTGTGGATCTGTGTTTGCGTTCGTAAAATGGAAACACCGAAGAAGTCTCCTCGTAGAGTAGTGCGGAGTGAAGGGAAAAGAATAATATATAAAGTATTAAAGTTCTGCAAGGAAGAAAAGAACAACGGTTTGTTAATTCCTTTAAACAATACGATGTTACGCACGTCTAGGGCTGTACGGGGAAAAGTGTGAGAACTGTGAGAAATATACACAATGACTTCAAAGGAGCAGCAGAAAGCGGCGGAAAATATTCTACTCCACGCAAAAGCCGGCGGCCGAAGCAGAAAATAGTGTTTGATGACTATGATAAGAGTATAGTGCGTATGAAATTTTTAGAATACTATGAGAATAAAGAGAAATACCAACGTTAAACAAACTTGAATTGCTGTCAAAAAAGATATCGACTTCAGAGGAAGTAAAACCACATTTTGGATATTATTAAAGGGAATGGGTTATAGGTTCAAAAATGTAAAAGCAATAGATATATACTGATGGAACGGCATGATATTGTGGCTCGTAGAGCAGCATATTTAAGGACACTAAGAAGAAAGAAAAAGGTGCTAGGAAGCCAGTGGTGTATGCAAATGAAACAGGGATACATACTCACTACACGGTACGCAAGTGCTGGCAACGTACGGACATACCTGGTCTATTGAAGAATACCACTGCTGGGCAGAGGCTTATTGTTCTTCATGCAGGGAGAGAAATGGGTTTCATTCCCGGCGCCAAATTGGTGTACGATGCAAAATCAAAAACTGGTGACTATCATAATGAGATGAACAGTGCAAACTATCAGAAATGGTTACAAGAACAACTGATCCCGAATCTTTCGCCCAAATCCATAGTTGTCTTGGATAATGCCCCGTATCATTCCGTGCAAGAAAACAAACAGTTCGGCCCACCACGGCTTCCCGCAAAAATGAAATTCAGCTTTGGCTAGGAAGGAATAATCTTAGATTTGATGATCATATGACGAGGAGAGAATTGCTTGTTACTGTGAAAAGTGATTCTCCGAAACCGATATGTACTGTGAACAGGCTATTAGAGGAAAAAGGTTTTACCATGTTGCGATTACCACCGTACCACTGCAAGTTATATCCCATAGAACTGGTGTGGAACATGATAAAACAGAAAATTGCGTCAAAAAATATCAGGGGCGTGTACATGAAAAAATTGAAAGACGTGACTCTAAATGCCATGAGGGAGATAACACAAGAAGATGAGAAGAAAGTATGCAGCACCGTAAAGACAGTGATAAACGATTTTTGGTGCCGCTATGGCTTAATGGAAGCTGGAATAGTGAGAATTGTAGTGAATGTGGAAAGTAGTGATGATGAGGAGGAAGAAGAAGATCTAGATAGTAATGCTGCTTCTGCAATAGAAGCAGAAAGCGAAACAGAAACAGCATCCGAAGGAAGTGTCCGATGTTCAATGGATACAGAAGATGAATTATCCGAAACAGCTACAGTTGCAAAAGAACGTTCTGTGTATACAAAAGACGAAGGATCCGAAACAGCTACAGTTACAGAAGGACGTTCTATGGATACAGAAGATGAAGGATCCGAAACAGCTACAGCTACAGACTGAAGTTCCATTGATACAAAAGATGAAGGATCCAAAACAGATACAACACACGAACTATCAGAGACACAAGAGGACCTCGAGTAGCGGATTCCGCGGTAAATGCTACATCAAGACACGGATGTTATTATGAAGCACCTTCGGTACGTCCATCTCTTTTTTA
The DNA here is from genome assembly GCF_964235325.1 of Thermobia domestica. NCBI lineage: Eukaryota > Metazoa > Arthropoda > Insecta > Zygentoma > Lepismatidae > Thermobia > Thermobia domestica. The sequence continues at coordinate 113,521,367 of NC_137467.1, forward strand.
TAACGCAGTATTTTGTTAACGATCACTTAACGTTGCTTTGTTTTGTTATAACAAATAACAATACTTTTCATGACGTCAATATTTAGTTTTATTGTATACACGACTCCAAAAGTGCATTACCACCTGCAATTCTCCTTTTCCTGCAATAGCAGGCAACCCCAAAAGCTCGGCGGTTGGGTTGCGTTGCGAATTCGAAAGGCGTTGGACAAAACCTCAATTTTGTCACAAATATATCAGTGTGGCAAACTGCAAATAAGGGAATAAAACAAATTGTTAAGAATGACAATTTTATTATTGTGATGGAGTAGGATGACATCAAAAGTTACAAAATGACTTACTTAAGCAGTTCAAACAAGATGAATGGTAAGAAACAGATATAAGAAGAAAGCATTTCTCTCTTTCCCCCCGCCCCACCCAAAAAAGAAACTCATAAAAAGAAAAAGTTACATAATATAAAAGTTTCATATAAAAGCCTAACAGCACAAAAACAAATATCTACACGAAACGAAAAAGACAAACACAGAATAGGGGACACCAGTGGCGTAGCAGACTTGCGGCCTATCCATGCAAGATAAAGAGACAAGACCCTAGTTGTAAACCCCATTGTTATAATAATAATAATAATAATAATTATTATTATTATTATTATTATTAAAAAGTCGTTTCCTTTTCTAAATCTCTGACTCTCCCTCAGAGCATAAATGCATATAGTGATCATGTGTGCACCTTTTGTCAATTAGCGGTCCCAAAGGCCAAAAGGGATGGAAATCTCCAAGGAAGAGAAACGAAAAACTTTCTTACGGTAAATTCTAGTTCAAAGTTCGAAGTACTTGCTTTTCCATGTGATTTTTTGTTTCTTTCTTCAGGGAACAAAAAAGTTCTTGCGCCTAAGAAATTACATCATACAATATTGCAAATTTGCAAGTGGATGTATTTACATTGCAATGTTTGGTAATAAAGATATTATGATTAGAAAACAATCTTGCAAAAAGTAAGTTTAATTTCTTCATCCATCGCAAGTCTTAGGGGACCTTTATACCTCGCATCCCCACTCCCCGAATATCGATATCGAAAATTTAGAATGATTATATTCATGTCCATATATTTGCGATATCGAATGTTGATATATGATAATATAGATATCGAAGATAGCGATATATCGACATATCACAGGCCCAGATTCCGAGAAGTGATGCTTGAAATATACCGGAATCAACAATCAAATTCTAAATAAGTTTTTCATTTCCGTATCCAATGTTGAGGGGGAAGGGTGGGAGTCTACTTAGCTACAGAGGCCATATCAATTGTGTTCTCAAACCAGCCATTACACCCGCTATTATCAAAGTGTTAAGTCAGCCATTGTCTGCGAGTTACCCCAGTTCCATTTGAAGTTTGAATTGAAAACCTGAATAGAAAAACACCCCAAGACCACTCTTTTTCTTCGTATTTTTCGTTTTGTGTTTTTTATGTTAGCATCTATGTTTCAGGGCTATTCACTTGCATAATACGTTAGTCCAAGTCAAAACTTTTTAAAAAAAAAATCAAAATAATTTCAGCTAAACAGAATAGCATTCCAAATATAATCTTCTTGTCTTTCTTCTAAAAAACAAAAAAGTACTCCGGTGGACTTCGGATGTTCTGCAATTCAGATCTTCAATTTTATTTACGGTCTTTAACCATCTTTAACTCGCAGGCTCCTTGCTTTCATAAAAAGCATTTGTTGTGTAGTTTAAAATCAAAAATGAATTAATCTATATTCTTGGGAACTTATTGTTGCACCAACACACATATATACAGGGTGTAACAAAAAGGTACGGCAAAATTTCAGAGATGGATTCCTTATGGGTAGACAAGCAAAATCGTTCATATGACCATATGTCGGGAAATGTATCATTACAGAGTTACGGCCATTGAGCCGCCTAATGGTGGAAATAGTCATATTCTGGTCGCTCCTTAATGTGACTCAATTTAAACCTCAATAACTCAGACCCTAATTAACCTAGGAAGATATTTTTGATATCTATGTATTTCTAAAGGACGATGCTTTCCGCCTATATATATAGGGTAGGTCAAAAGTCTTGGACACCTGCATAAGTTTTAAAATCGACGGAAAAAGTAAAAAGTGATGATGGGAAAAGTGGTTTGATGAGGGGCTGCAACTTGTATGTCATTCATGGCCGCCATCTCGAAACCCGCCATTTTGCATTCAAGTCTTTTTTTAAATGGGAAAGTGTATGCCACATCAAATGACACTAGCTTGAGCTCAGAAATTTAGTGGTGTAATTTGTTTTTTTCTATCTTGTACAGTTTAGAAGTTATTAATGTTCAAAAGTGGGAAATTATCTTGATAGTGACCCAGTTCTCTCTGTTCCAGATGATCTAAAATAGGTCTGACACGTGAACAGAAGATCGAAATCATCCTTATATCAGTGGAACGCAGCTACCGAACAATAGCAGCCGATTACAACCGACGGCACTCAGACAGAGAACCGGTATCGCACAGCACGGTGGCTCACGTGATCACCAAATTCTGAGAGACGGGCTCTGTTCAAGATAGGGCACGTAGTGGGCGACCAAAGACTGCCACCAATGAGGAAACTGCAACGGCGGTTGTTGCGTCGTTTGTGAAAAGTCCTACACGAAGTACCCGTCGTGTGTCCCTAGCATGTCCAATAAGCCAATCCTCCGTTATCCGGATATTGCACACCAAATCAGTGGCATCCTTAAAAGCTGCACATGCAACATAAACTGAACGAGGATGACCCTGATCGCCGGTTGGAGTTCTGCATGTGGGCTACTGAACAACACGAACTGGATCCTGCGTTTGTCAAGGGCATACTGTTCAGTGACGAGGCGTATCTCACTTTGAACGGGGAGGTTAATCGACATAATTGTCGACACTGGTGTGACGCAAATCCGATCTGGGTTCACCCGAGTCGAGAACATAGTCCAGCGAAGGTGATGGTTTGGTGTGGCATATGGGACACCCGCATCATTGGGCCATTTTTCAGTTACAACACCTTAACTGCACCACAGTATCTGATGCTGTTGCAGGACTTTGTATTCCCTGCCACACTGAACGCTGACGGCATTTTCCCATCTTATTTTCAGCACGATGGACCCCTCCACACTATAGACTTGGTGTCCGTGAATGGTTGGATGAACAACTGCCACGGAAGTGAATTGGTCGCCGTGGCCCCGTGGAGTGGCTGCCCAGATCCCCTGACTTAACGCCCTTTGATTTTTATCTATGAGGACATCTTAAGCAGATAGTGTATGCTGAGACAATCCGTGATTTGAGACACCTGGAGGAACGCATCCAACAAGCATGTGACAAAACTTCAGGAGACATCTCCTCCGTGTGAGACTCCAGTCAGAGTGGTTGCAGGGACTACAGTTGTGCATTGCACGAAATGGACAACACGTAGAACATGTGTTGTAGCATTCAGTATCAAGGTAATTTCCCACCTTTGAACATTAATAACTTCTAAACTGTACTAGATAGAAAAAACAAATTACACCACTAAATTCCTGAGCTCAAGCTAGTGTTATTTGATGGGTCATACACCCCCTTCCCATTTAAAAAAATGACGTGAATCCAAAATGGCGGATTTCAAGATGACATACACTTCAAAAGTTGCGACCCCTCATCAAACCTCTGTTCCCATCATTACTTTTTACTTTTCCCGTCGATTTTCAGTTATGCAGGTGTCCAAGGACTTTTGACTCACCCTGTATATTTTATGTATGTGTGGGAGTACCACGGTGGACATGGGAGGGTAATTACTTGTTTTTTGTTTGATTTTTGCATCAGCATTTTGGAGATGGCATTCCTTGGTGATACACTCATAAAATGCATATCAGCGGAAAGCTTAATTTTTGCAGAACACGTTGCTACTAAAATTACCTTCCTATCTTAGAGTTTGATATATTGAGGTTTAAATTGAGACACATTAAGGAGCGACCAGAATGTGGCTATTTCACACTAGTAGTCAGCTCAAAGGCCGTAATTCTGGAACGATGCATTTCCCGACATATGGTCATCGGAACGTTTTTGCTTGTCTACCAATAAGGAATACACCCATGAAGTTTTGTCGTACCTTTTAGTTACACCCTATATACAAGATCCGTTTTGTTGATTTACGAAATCACTCTTTTTTCCTCAAACAATTTACAAAAAGGGTCTTGAATGAGGTGGTCGCACTAGTAATGACATCCCGTAGCGTCGTTACGTAACACACACAGTATAAATAAAGCTTCAAAACCACAAATTGCAAGTTCTGCCGCAGATAATTCGGTAAGGTGTCTGCTTGTTGAGTGGGCAACCCAGATTCATATCACGGCTGGTACGGTTTGCTTTTTTCCCTTTCAAAATACGTTTCTATATGTATATATTTCTTCTTAATAATTACTTTCTTGCAATCTTAAATTAGTCGGGGTTAAGTAGTCAGAAGATTAAAATACATGTATGACTATCCGTGTGTGTGTACTCATATATGTATCTTTACATATTTGTTTCTTTCTTGGGGCCGCGGCGGCTCAGTGGTAGAGCGTTCAACTTTGGTGTTTGGGGTCCGGGTTCGATCCCAGTCACCGACAAGTGAACTTTGTGGTGGACAAACACCGTGTGCGTGGGTTTTCTCGGGGTTCTCCCACTTTGTTCATTCCACCATTTCATTCATTACTCATCATCACCGTCTCCTTTAGCCTAACCGGCTTAATCGTGGGACGTAAAACACAAAGATTTCATTAGTTTCTTTCTCTCAACTAGTGTTGCCACAAGACCAGACAGAAACCTTTGATACGAGACACGAGACGAGACAGACTACTTGTCCCGTCTCGTTTCCCAGACGAGACGAGACGTCTCTTGAAATGCCTCGTATCGTCTCATGTCTCAAAAATGAAAAGACAGTTTTTGAAATTGTTTAAAAATTTATTAACTCGGAATAAATTATTGCCTTCGAAAGTATATCAGCGTTTATTATTTCAAATGAGGACTATCCTAAAAGAACAAGGAAGACCTAAAGTTATTTTTTAAATGATTCTTACAAACAGCTTTCATTTCTATTTTCCAACCGATTCAAGTTTAAATATTTAGTGATACTGTTCCAGATTCAAGTAAAATGTTAAACCATTCTTTGAGATCAGTGTTTCAGAATATTTCATTCCGAGGGCTGGTGGTTATATCTATGTATAAAAATTCTTTATAGAAATACAAGTTCTCTTAATGCCAGTTTCATCAGCAACTAACCATTGTTCGTGAGTTTTCTCGTTCCGAACAAAGACAGAAACGTGTAGGCCTTTTCCTGTACTGAGTTTGAAAGGATGTTGGTTTGACAATAAAATTTAGTTTCGTTTTTTTGTTTTATGATGTTATTCGAACCAAAGTCATTTTTGAAATCAGAAAGTCACATGGGCCTTCTTATATTTTGAAGTGGCGCCAGAGGTTTTGAAAAAAGGATTTCAGAATAAGTGGGGAAGGCTTGCCTTTCGACTGTACCGACGATATTAACAAATATTCCTGTCGTAATAATTCATTACTGGAAACCATTGGCGCCCGAATAATTTTTAAGGGGCTCATCTCCTTGATTGCTATATTACGCCTGATATTTAACATACGTAGTTTGCTATATTACACATATGTTTTCGTGAGCAAGGGCGGCCGGGCCCCTTCCCCCTCCCTTCGGGCGCCAGTGGTCGAAACTAAGTAGTCGTTGTTTTAAGCAGTGTTTCTTCCAGACATGTTTTTGGGGTGCTGCCCCCTGGAACTCTAAGAGTACCCCCCACGGGGAGACCAAAATAATATATCTATAATAGAATAATACCCCCGGAATCCTAAATATACCCTCCCAGGAACATTTTTTCTGAAAGAAACACTGATTGGAAGATTGTAGTCGTGTTGTGTGTTGTGCTGATAACCAAACAAAAGTGGTTAAAAGCTGTAATTTTAACCACTTTGTATAACAGCTCCTTTTTGTGGGCCTCATCCGCTCTAGTGTTGCCACGAGACGAGACATTTCTCGTGTCTCGTCTCACGAGACTAGACAGCTTGAAGTCTTCTCTCGTCTCATCTCGTGGAAACACTACTTTCGACCATGTGGGTTACTGCCTCGATGTTGGAAATGTCCTCGAAGGGATTGTGCTATGAATAACATATTTTATTCGAACTAATTGACTGACTCCGATGCAACATTGTTCCAATTTCGCCTATTCGCAATGTAATTGAATAGACAAACATATGTTTATATGGTTACATGAAGGCGGTCCCGTGTTCGATTCCTGGTGGGGGCACTCGGTCGAAAAATTTAAAAGTTTTTCAGGCCAGTCACCTTGAATGAGATTTTCCTTGGTTTTCCACATTCACACCAGGAAGATGCCAGGGTGATACCTTAGGTTTCAGATCACTTCCTTTCTTCCCCAATCCTTTCTTCCTTCCCTTTCCCCGGAAAGTGTGTTCGTCTAGAGATGTCATCCCTCGAACGTGACGGGTTAAATGGTCTCAGATGCCGAAAGCCCAGAAGTCTAAATCCTAAATCCTAAATTTACAAAGTTACTTCTGGGAAACATTGTTCTTTCAAAATATATTTCTATATATTGATATTTATTATTAATAATTGCTTTCTTGCATCTTTCCTACATTATTCTAGATTAGTTACCATCGGTTAGTTTAGTCACATTATGTATAGTTAAATACGGTTACGTATGTTTACCGTTTCTTTTCTTTCTTTCAAAATACATTCCTATCTGATCACATGTATTGTCAATAACACTAGTTAACAAAGGTTTTCTTACATAAAAGAAAATACCTGTTCTTTAAGGAACATTTTGCGCTGAATTCGAATATGCACTCGGTTTTTCTCCATCACGTACGATTTTCCCGTAACAGAGGGATTTTCGGGAAAATCCCTCAAAAATTTCCCTTTTCGTTTATTTTACACCCCAAGATCTTGTTCCCTTGCATATACTAACATAGAAATTATACCTAAGTATACTTTGATTCATATTTAACAATCCCTCCAAATTTCGTAATAATCGCTTTATTCTTTCTAGAGAAATAAATATGTTTGTATGTATACTATGTGTACTGTTTATTGCACCTTATAGTAATGCTTTCAGATCTCTTAAGTTGAGGTAAAACGTTTTGCTTTATTACCACAAACACATATATAAAATATAATACAATATAATTTACAAGTGTGACAATTTACAATAAACAATAATACAAATGTACCAAAAGGTCATGAAAAGACAATCAAAACTATCACAATATATGAAACTTCCATTGGGTTACAAAAACGTACACTACTTCCTTCTTTTGTAAGAAATTTTGCATTCTCTAACAAGACCCCAACAATAGTCCCCCATCATTGAAGGATCCCATCGTCCCTGGTACCTTTTCTCCATTGCCATTATATCTTGGTGGAATCTTTCCCCCTGTTTGTCACTGAGAGCACCTAGGTTAGCAGGAAAGAAGCTGAGGTGGGAGTGCAAAAAGTGGATTTTTAAAGACATCCTACAATCCAACTCTTTGTATTTCTGTATCATGTCCTGTACGATTTCTGTGTAACTTTCAGCTTTGTTATTGCCCAGAAAGTTGCGCACAACACACTTAAATGCTGTCCAGGCAGCTAGCTCAGCACTGTTTAACTTGCTGTCAAAGCTATCATCAAGCATTAATTTCCTAATTTGGGGACCAATAAACACTCCCGCTGAAATCTTAGCATCACTCAGGTTAGGGAACTTACCTCGCAAATACTTGAAACCTTCACCAGATGTGTCCATGGCTTTGACAAAGTTTTTCATAAGTCCTAACTTGATATGAAGTGGCGGTAGTAATATCTTATTAGGATCTACCAAAGCAGCGTATTTGACGTTGCATTCTCCAGGTACGTAATTCACTCTAGGTTCCCATTCCTTCACTTCATAATGCTTGTCATCAGCTCGGCTATCCCATAAACATAAAAAACATTGGTACTTCGTGTAACCGCACTGCAGTCCTAATAAAATACCAACTACCTTGAGATCACAACATATTTGCTAACAATGGTCCTTGTAATTTATAAGATTTAGCAAAGTTGACATGGTGTCATAGGATTCCTTAATCTTCACTGAGTGCGCAAGTGGTATAGAAGGTTTTTTATTTCCATTATGTAAAAGGACAGCTTTAAGGCTGACCTTTGACGCGTCGATAAATAACCTCTATTCTTCTGAAACGTAAGGAATTCCTAGCTCCGCCATCAACCCATTTATATCCGTACATACGCACACATTATCTTGCATTGAGAAAAGATATATACGTTGGAAGTACATTCTATTTTTATACACGTTTCTAATTTACAGAGAGCAATACAAGTGTGTTGTTGACTATTGTAAATATTCATTTTTATGTCTGTGTTTGTAGTAATAAAGCAAATCGTTTTTACCCCAACTCAGGAGATCTGAAAGCATTACTATCAGGTGCAATAAACAGTGCACACAGTATACATACAAATATATTTATTTCTCTAGAAAGAACAAAGCGATTTTTACGAAACTTTTAGGGTTTATTAAATATAAATCAAGGTATACTTAGGTATAATTTCTATGTTACTATATGTAAGGGGACAGGAGCTAGGGGAATAAAATATCTGAAAAAGGGAAATTTTTGAGGGAATTTCCCGAAAATCCCTCTGTTACGGGAAAACTGTACGTGATGGAGAGAAACCGAGTGCATATTCGAATTCAGCGCAAAAAGTTCCTTTAAGATCAGGTGATTTTTCTCATGTAACAAACAAAAAGTTTAAATTTGTTAACTAGTGTAACTTATTTGTTGCATTTTTTAATAATTTATTTCATACACACAACAGATAAAACAACTCATACATTTTAATTACACAGCACATAGTTCTTTGAAATGGAGGGAAATCTCCTTTGGCTATAGGAGGATATAGTATTACCAATGGGGATTTCCCTCATCCCCCTTGTAATTCGCACATCGTCAAAAGATATAGAACATTGTTGAACATTTCTTGAACCACTACATCACACTCCTGGCCTTGTGACATGGTGCATTATTTTGTCGAAAAATGCCACTACCGTTGGGAAACATGGTCGTCATCAAGGGGTGTACGTAGTCTGCAAGCAGTGTGCGATACGCGTCGGCCGTCATTGTGCTTTGCTCGAGCTATACTAGATACATGCTCACGTGTATGTCCCCCAGAGCATTACTATTATTATTATTATTATTATTATTATTATTATTATTATTATTATTATTATTATTATATTTGAAGTACAATCAAATATCACGACATTAATTATTAGTTTTAATTAACGGAATTGAGATGAAAATTAAATCTTGATTTCGAAAGATTAACCATTAAGTTTATGCGTTCGGTACCTTTCTAAAGTAATAAATACTGGAATTGGTTTCAAGGCTGTTTCTGACTGAATACTTTCTTCAAAATAATATTAAAAATTATAGAAAGATTTTCGACACATTCGAGTCGAGTCGAGATTTTTACGAAAAGTCTCGACTCGACTCGTGTCTCGGCTCGAAAATTAGAGTCGAGAAATAAATTTGTCTTGACTCGTCTCGAATTTTACAAAGTGTGTCAACTCGAATTTCAGTCCAGATTGGAGACATGTCTCGACTCGTGCGTATCCCTAAATATTCATATTTTAAATGTGCAATACTACCTCGCGAAAAATGACCCCGAAGTTAATTTACCAAAGTCTACTTTCTTCTTGTTAGATTAGTGATCGTGGTTTAGGATAGATTATGTAAAGTCAGACATGGTTATGTATGTTTACACTTTCGTTTCTTTCTTTCAAAATGCATTCCTATCTGTTCCCATTTATTATTAATAATTTATTTCTTGCATTTATTAATAACTATCAGAAAAACCCATTATTCGCATGGTGGCTGTATTTGGAAGTCAACGCCTCTATAGTATCACCGTTGATTTCAGCGAGTGCGAAAACTTTGAATTCGATACTAATATCGGATATCTTCTAATACTTTTACATGTCCCTGTAAACGTCTCCTGAGACTTCCTGGTTCGATTTAAAAAAAACGCTTCGTCTTGATCCGGAACCTGGGCCCAGGTACCCAAGATCAAAATTTGGTAACTCTCGGTCCTCTCGTCTGGTCTCCAGGCAGCACAAAGATACATACATACAGACAGACAGACACACAAACTTTTTATTTTATTTATATTAGATTAGGTGTATTTCAAACAGTGCTTCTTCCAGAAGTGTTTTTAGGGGTACTGCCCGCCCGGAGCTCTGAGAGTGCCCCCCGGAAGAGACCAAAATAATGCATCTATAATATAATAAAAAATAGAAAGTTATCGATAGTGCCCCCGGAATACGAAGTGTGCCCCCCTCCCCCGGAACATAGTTTCTGAAAGAAACACTGATTTCAAACACAACAGATAGAACCAACGGCGCCGACTTTCCAAAATGTATGTGGGTGCATATAAATGGCGGGACGAGTTATATGTTTTCAGGGGAGTCTCGATTTTTTTTTGATTGATTTCTTTTTAGTTAAAATCTTTTATGAACACTGTCATAAAGGGCTGTGCTGTGATAAAGTAAAATATACCGGTAATATAAGGATAAGTTGGGACTCTCCTAGCTCAGTCGGTAACACGGCTGACTTAAACGTAAAGAAACAGGTTGAAACCCGGGTTCAAGTTTAATTCCTGTAATGCATATTCACAACATATATAATCGTGGTATTTAGTGTATATTTTCAACAACTTACATGATGCACAATAAGTGCAAGAGGCAGTGATATTATCAAACGTTACTAAAAGAAAATACTACATTCATACAAATTAAAATGAAAATATCATCATAAAAGAAAATAATTTTAATGGTATTGCAAAAAGAACTTGCAAGGATTTTGAAAATGAAATCTTTGAGTCTTGCGTCCCACGTTTATGCCGGTTAGGCTAAAGGAGACGGTGATATGAGAGATGAATGAAATGGTGGAATGAAGAAAGTGGTAGGAAACGGGAGTGCCCCGAGAAAACCCACGAGCACGGTGTTTGTCCACCACAAGATTCACTTGGCGGGGACTGTGATCGAACCCGGGACCCCAAGCACCAGAGGTGAATATTCTACCACTGAGCCACCGCGACCCCTGCAAGGATTTTGTTGTGGACATAAAGTATAAAGTGACTAATTAAGTGTGTTCCTTGGTTGCCTTTGCAAAAACAATCAATTATGTTTTAGACGTTAGAAATTTTAACTCCCATCACTATGTTTTAATTGTTTATTTTTTAATAGTGTCAAGCGAGAAATATTTATTTTATTATGTTTATTATGTTTCGAAACTAAAAATCTTGCCTGCAGCGCCCTGACAAGATTATTTGTGTGAGTGCTTTAACCAGGGAACACCAAGGAGGCGGCGCACAGACAGAACAACCCCTAGCATTTCTTAAACAGTACAACGTTGTTTGGCATATAACGTTGCTCCTGTACTAGCGAGTTCCAGCTAGTTAAGCCTTTTATTAACAGCCTGAGGCAGCATTCTGTTATATCGTTGTAGTGAGTGGCGTGTTAAAATACTCCTAGTATCATTTTTTTCATTGTTCGATTGACCTTGAAGGACCAACAAATGCCTTTCGAGGAATACAAGTTCCCTTTAATTCATGAAGTTAATATAGAAATGACCTTCAAACCTATGCTGTGCATAAATGCTGGAAGTCTTATAAAACGGTTTTATCCGTGTGTCTGTAGACCAGAGCCCTGCAAAGCCAGGCCCGAAGACGACCCGGATGGATCTGTATTCTGTGTCCGTCTCGACCCGATCCGGCCCGAATCTCGAGCCGGGCAGAGAATGGGCCGGACTCTAAACTGGCCGGGCACAAAGGAGCCGGGCTCTAAACGGGCCGGGCGTAACCGGCCTGAGAACAACCAAGTTGATAAATCAAGTCAATCCTTCAATATGTAATGGAAAATGAGAAATATGTCATCATAATATTGCACTGTCTATTTGTCCTTCTCAAATAGGAAAATCGTGTGAAAAGTTACCCAAGGTTTGTTTTCTATATCCCTATACTGTCTGTCTATTTGTTATTTGTGCTTGCTCTGTCCGGCCATGTTTATTATACAATAATACAGCTCATGGACGTAAAAGTCTTATACTACACTCATCAATGCATTACAAGTAACAGAGGAGATATGTAAAACTTCTACACCGTATGTGATACTAATACTACAATTACTACTGCTAATACTATTATTACTATTGCGATTACGAATGCTAGTGCTAATTCCACTATTGCCGCCACTGCTACTACTGTTACTATTACAACTACTGCTACTACTTATTACTATACTAATACGACAGCGAATACCACTACTGCTATTACTAGTAATACGAAAACAAAACAATACAAATGAAATCTTTCAGTTTTACGTCCCACAATTATGCCGGCTAGGCTAAAGGAGACGGTGATGATGGTGGAATAAATGAAATGAAATGGTGGAATTAATAAAGTGGGAGGAAACGGGAGAAAGTCGAGAAACCCCACACACGGTGTTTGTCCACCACAAATTTCATTTGGCGAGACCTGGGATCGAACCAGGGACCCCATCCATCAGTGGTGAACGCTCAATCACTGAGCCACCGTTCCAGGAACACCTAATCCGCCCTGGCGTCTTGGTGATTTATTTTATCATAATATTTTGTTATATTTGTAGTATCATACTATGATATAAAGAATACAGGAACATGTAACATCATTTGGTATTTGGCTTGCTAATTGAACATAACTACAAATTGCACTGATCTTATGAGCACGCCAGTTCACGGTTTTGGCCTCCTTGGTCTAAAGGTAGCGTAGCAAATTCTACTTAGTAGGTCAAGTACTTGACTTTGTCATACGTTTTTCAGGTAACTACGGCTCAGGCTGTATGGATGATGATGGGATGAATTGGTGGAATGAAAACAGTGGGAGGAAGCGGGACCACCCCGGAAACTCCCACGCACACGGTATTTGTCCACCACAAAGCTCACATAGCATCTGGGTGGTAGTTCTGTACGGATCCAATGACTACGGAATAACGTAGCAGAAACTCCCTACTCTGTAAATATATACTGCTAATATTCGTAAGTTTCAAGCTTGTAAAAGAACGTAGCTGTTTTGTCTTTCTATTAAGGTTTACGATATTTCTATCGTATCTTGTCTGAGCTGCAAAACGAGAGGTAATACATTTATCGATTTATGGTTAGGGATTGGTCCTTTAAAACATTTAATTAAATCGAGAGGTGATAGAAGCATACTCTCCCGCGAAAAACGTACATTTTCTTTTGTGACAGATGATAACACTACTTCAAGTTTCACTATTGAATTCATATTGTTTGGAAATCTTCGTTTCATACTGTGAAACGATACTCACTTCTTTTAGTTTGGTATTGGTACTGGTAACTCCTCTAATATATGCAACAAGTTGAAACTCTTAGTCATAGATTAAAAATGTAGCAATACACGTTGAAACCGAGCTTGGCTAACTTCAGCTACTTCTTTTTTGAATAGGGATTGGTGGAAAGTATTCTTGGGATGCTGAATTCTTGGAGGAACATTTCCTTACGACTCTGATATATTTAAAAAAAGCCGTATCTTGATATCTCCTATTGTTTTGATTCCTGGAAACAAGAATTGAAATAGGAAATGATAGTTAATTGGAACCACTTCCTGTTGATCGTAAAAAAAATCCGTATCCTGATATCTCCTATTGTTTTGATCTATGGAAAAAAGAATTGAAATAGGAAGTAATAGTCAATTTGAACCACTTCCTGTTCCGGTAGGGTGTTGACAATAATTATGGTATGTTGCCTAGAGACGGTAAATCGTTTGGACAAAAATGTTCTATCTGTTACTGTTTTTGCTCTATGGCGAGGAACGTTCAAACATAATATGGCTAATTTTAACAAATTCTGCTTTGATCAAAGCTGCCACGGAGATGGAGGAGGCTATTCTTGAGACGATGAATCGATTGCAAAAAGCCATTTTTTAATATCTTTTACCATTTTTGCTCTACGGAAATCAGTATTGGAACAGGAAGTACTAGTAAATTTGAACAATTTCCAGTTTTAGTAGAGTTATATGGATAGTAACGATATGTTTGTTGAGAGGCTGAATCGTTTGCTTAAAACTGTTTCTAGCTATCTGCTGCCGTTTTCATTCTATAGCGATAAACGTTGAAAACGTTGTTATTGAAACCAGAAGTTATTATAAATTCTAACTACAGCCGAATTTAGTATTGTAGATATTTGTCTTCAGACTCTAAATCGTTTGCAGAAACCACTTCTCACTATCTGTTATCATTATCTTTATATATTGACAAACGTTGAAATCGAAAATGGCTAATTTGAAGCAATTCCGGTTTGAGTAGAAAGTTAACGGAGGAAATAAAATATATTCTTTGGATACTGAAATAATTGCAAAAGACCACATCTTGAAGCATTTACTATTTCTATTAGGCGGAAATTGGAAATTGAAACCGGAAGTAATAGTAAATTTCAACCATTTATAATTTCGGTAGAATATTTTGTGTACCCATGATGTTGACTCTAGATGGTAACTCGTTTTCAAAAATCAGTTCTCGCTATGTTACCGTTTTATGCTATGACGATGAAAGTAGAAACTGTTGTTGAAACCGGAAGTAATAATAAATTTAAATCATTTTCAATTTTGGTAGAGATTGTGAATGACCATGATATGTTGCCTATACACGCGCAATCGTTTACAAAAAAAAAGAAGTTTTCATGTATGTTATCGTTTTCATCTATGGGTTGAATGTTAGAACCGGAAATTGCTAATTTGAACCACTTCTGGGTTCAATATAAAGTTAACGGATGAGATGGAACCTATTCTATTCATTGGATGAAGAATCAATAGCAGAAAACCATTTCTCTATACAGAGGCGGATCCAGGACCGACTTCTGGGGGGGGGGTCATAATGCTACTTTTAAGGGTTCCAAACTCTGGGATGGATTTTATTTATATATAAAAAATAAGAAAGTTTCCTCTTCTGGGGGGGAAATCGCCCCGATCGCCCCCCCTTGGATCCGCCCCTGTCTCTATATCACTTTCTGTCTTTGCTTTGGTATCTGTCAACAGACACACGGATTAAATCACTCTATAAGATTTCCGACTTTATGCACAGCACAATTTGGTAGTTTAAAACCTGTCTTTGGTTCCATAAATATTATTAACACTAGCATATCAATGATACTCTTGTGTATGATTCAAAAAGTTAGCCGTGAAATTTAATCTAGATTGGAAGTAGTTGTAGAAAGGCCTCTTGCTATAACAGATTTGTGGGTGTTCAGATAAAACCAACATAATATTTCTATTTCACAACGGGTGAGTAAGGCATAGGTCATTTCTACTGTATATCAACTTCATGGACCAAAGCGACTTGTGACTTGATGTGAAACCATTTGTTAGTTCTTCAAGGTCAATAACAACAAAATAGCTAATACTAGCACTACACGCGACCCATTACTTCGATAGAAGAGGCAGATTCAATAGACGTGTTTACGTATAAAAGAAGCCCTCCGGCATTTAGGCTGGGTGGAAGCAACAACATTCTATGCGAAAGAACGCTGTTTGTTCTATCTGTTCGAGTTTGCTTGTGTGTCTGTCTGTGTGCGGCCTGGGGATCAGACGAGTTGACAAAAAGTTACTAAATTTTAATAACGGATACTTTTGTCCAGGCCCCAGACCAGGACCAAGTGGTTTTTATTTTTAAAAAATCGAACCAGGGGTCTCAGGGGAGGGGGACGTTTACCGAGACATGTAATAATATTAGGAAATTGCCGATATTTGTGTCGAATTCATAGTTTTCACGGTCACTGAGATCAATGGTGACACTTCAATTAGCGATGACTTTCAAAATCAGCTACCATCGCGTGCGGGCCGGGGTCACCGGGAGGGGGGAGATGTACAGAAACACGTAAAAATAATCCAAAATGACCTATATTAGTATCAAATCCTTAGTTTTCACGGTCGCTGAGATGAATGGTGATTCTTCCAAAGGCGTTGAATTCTAAATACAGCTCCCATCGCTTGGGAGCCAGAGGCGTTCTTTTTAAATTTTGAACCAGGGGGTCTCAAGGGGGTTTCCCGCGATATGTAAAAGTAGTAGAAATTTACCGATATATTTTCGTTTCGTTGTTCAGTTTGTTTACATAGATATTTTATCTGACCCATGCGAAAAGTGGTTATTTTCAGCTAGTTATTATTAAATGCAAGAAATAAATTATTAATAATATACATGGTGGCCCAAAAGTACGTATACAGTACCGTACTGATCAGCTCATTGCATTTTATATAATTTCTTATTTTTATCCATCAGGTAAACTTAGTTTCTTTATTATTTGTTCTTAATATGTTTTTACTTACATCTTAAGCTCAGAAGAGCCGAAGCAAATAAACTCATACACTAGAATGTTATAGTTGATCAATACAGAGGTGTATGCCTACGTTTGGACTACGTGAACAGATAGGAGTGCATTTTGAAAGAAAGAAACGAAAATGTAAACATACATAACCGTATTTAACTTTACATAATCTATCCTAAACCGCGGTCACTAATCTAAGATAATGTAGGAAAAAATACAAGAAAGTAATTAATAATAATAATAAATATGAACATATAAAAATATATTTTGAAAGAAAAAAGTTCCTCTGGCAGAACTTGTTTACTCCAGACGCCGAAACGTTAACCAGAGTTGGAGTGGGTGAGTGGGTCAGTGGGTCGAGTTTTCTGAGTGGGACGTGGGTCAACCACCGTGACCCACTGCGACCCATCACCCACCATGACCCACTCTGCTCACTGCATTGTAAACAGCATTTTCTGAACAGCATATTTTTTTTCACCCTCGACTCTAACCATAGAAAGTAAAAATTAAAAAGAAGAAGAACATTGAAGAAGCAGTTGAAGTTAAATTTATATCATGGCAGTCACGGTGGTTCATATCAAGGACTGCCTAATATCAATATTAGGCAGTCAACTAATATCGATCGTTTTCGATTATTTTTAGAAATCAATCCTATATATAGAAAATCCCCCCCCCCCCACAAAAGGGAGTTTTAAAAAATGATATTGAGATTAGGGCCTAACTATGTATATGCCAAATGTCATTTCAGTTGACTGTGATGTTGATGATCACACATACATAGTTATATTACATTTTTATATAATAATTCATACATTATAGGTGATTCAAAATAAAACAAGTAGTTAGCTCCTCTAAAAACTCTTAGGCTGTGTCTGAAAAGTCAAGAAGTAAGTCCCATTGCTATTATTACAATTGCAAATATGATCAATTTCCTAAAGTTCTGCAAGAGTGCCTGAAGTTCTTTCTTCAATAGAAACAAATGAAAAAGAAGAAAAAAGAAGGCCTTGAAAGTAAAACGTAGACAAATTCACCAGTGCTCAGAAGAAGCTGTTTACAATGCACTGAGCAGAATGGGTTGGTGAGTCATAGTAGTTCGGTGGGTCAGCGTGGGTCAGAACGGATTGTTTGGTCAAAGTGGGTCACGGTGGGTTGTGTGTTGCAGTGAGTCATATCCTGTTGACCCACAACCCACTTAAAAATCGTAATCCAATTGACCCACTGACACGCCATTATTTCAGTCATTTTTACCGAAATCCAGAACATCAACATTTTCGATTACTTTCCAAAATTGGCCCTGTAGTGGCGAAACGGTCAGTGAGTAGTGGTTGTGCCTATTAAATTCTTTTCTCAGAATCACAATATCTACAACATATCACAGTTTCAGTCATTTTTACCGAAATCCAGAATATCACCATCATTGGTTACTTTCAAGTGGCCTGGTTGTGGCCAAACGGTCAGTAATTATTGGTTGTACCCATTAGAACATGTTCTCAGAATCACAATATCTACAACATATCACAGTTTCAGTCATTTTTACCGAAATCCAGAACATCAACATTTTCGATTACTATCCAAAAAGTCATCTCGTAGTGTCCAAACGGCCAGTGATTATTGGCTGTGCCCATTAAGATTTTCTCTCAGAATCACAATATCTACAACATATCAAGTTTCAGTCATTTTTACTGAAATCCAGGACATCAACATTTTCGGTTACTTTCAAGAAAGTGGCCTGTAATGGCCAAACGGAAATTGATTAGTGTGTGTGCCCATTAAATCCTTTTATCGGAATCACAAGATTTACAACATATCACAGTTTCAGTCACTTCTGTCGAAATCCAGAACATCACCATGTTCCCTTACTTTCAAGAAAGTGGCCCGGTAGTGGCCAAACGGGCAGTAATTATTAGTTGTGCCCATTAGGACATTTTCTCAGAATCACAATATCTACAACATATCACAGTTTCAGTCATTTCTAGCGAAATCCAGAAAATCAACATATTCGATTACTTTCCAAAAAGTGGCCCTGTAGTGGCCAAACGTTGAGTGATTAGTGGTTGTGCCTTTCTCTCAGAATCACAAGATCTACAACATATCACAGTTTTATTTTTTCGAAATCCAGAACATCATCTTCGATTACTTTCAAGAAAGTGGCCTGGTTGTGGCCAAAGGTCAGTGATTAGTTTGTGTGCCCATGGAGACATTACAAGATCTAAAACATATCACTTTTCAGTCATTTGTACCTAAATCCAGAACATCACTATGTTGCGTTACTTTAAAAAAGTGGCCCTGTAATGGCCAAACTGTCAGTGATTAGTGGGTATGCCCATTCAGACCTTTTCTCGGAATCACAAGATCTACAACATATCACAGTTCCAGTCATTTTTACCGAAATCCAGAACATCAACATTTTCGATTACTATCCAAAAAGTGGCCCTGTAGTGGCCAAACGGTTACTGATTAGGTGTTCTACCATTTTCTCAGAATAACAAGATCTACAACATATCACAGTTTCAGTCATTTTTACCGAAATCCAGAACATCACCATCCTCGCTTACTTTCAAGAAAGTGGCCTGGTTGTGGCCAAACGGTCAATGATTAGTGGGTGTGCCCATTGAGACCTTTTCTCGGAATCTCAAGATCTACAACATATCACAGTTTCAGTTATTTTTTTAAGAAATCCAGAACATCACCATGTTCCGTTACTTTCAAAAAAAGTGGCCCTGTAGTATCGAAACGATCAGTGATTAGTGGTTGTGCCTATTAAATCCTTTTCTCAGGATCACAATATCTACAACATATCGCAGTTTCAGTCATTTTTACCGAAATCCAGAAAATCAACATTTTCGATTACTTTCCAAAATTGGCCCTGTAGTGGCCAAACGATCAGTGATTAGTGGTTGTGCCTATTAAATCCTTTTCTCAGGATCACAATATCTACAACATATCACAGTTTCAGTCATTTTTACCGAAATCCAGGACATCAACATTTTCGATTACTTTCCAAAATTGGCCCTGTAGTGGCCAAACGGTCAGTGAGTAGTGGTTGTGCGTATTAAATCCTTTTCTCAGAATCACAATATCTACAACATATCACAGTTTCAGTCATTTTTACCGAAATCTAGAATGTCACCATCTTTGGTTACTTTCAATTGGCCTGGTTGTGGCTAAACGGTCAGTAATTTTTTGGTTGTTCCCATTAGGACATTTTCTCATAATCACAATATCTACAACATCTCACAGTTTTAGTCATTTTTAAGGAAATCAAGAACATCACCATTTTAGCTTACTTTCAAAAATGTGGTTTCGTAGTGTCCAAACGGCCAGTGATTATTGGCTGAACCCATTAAGACTTTTTCTCAAAATCACAATATCTACAACTTATCACAGTTTCAGTCATTTTTACCGAAATCCAGGCCATCAATATTTTCGGTTCTTTCAAGAAAGCAGCCTGCTTCTGCTCAATGGTCAGCGATTATTGGTTGTGCTTATTAGGACCTTCCCTCAGAATCAGCAATCTACAACATATCACAGTTTTAGTCATTTTTATCGAAATCCAGAACATCAACATTTTCGGTTACTTTCAATATAGTGGCCTGCAATGGCCACACGGAAACTGAGTAGTATGTGTGACCATTGAGACCTTCTCTCGGAATCAGAAGATCTACAACATATCACAGTTTCAGTCATTTCTATCGAAATCCAGAACATCACTATGTTCCGTTATTTCAAGAAATTGGCCCGGTAGTGGCCAAATGGTCAGTAATTATTGGTTGTGACCATTAAAACATTTTCTCAGAATCACAATATCTACAACATATCACAGTTTCAGTCATTTTTAATGAAATCCAGAAAATCAATATTTTGGATTACTTTCCAAAAACTGGCCCTGTAGTGGCCAAACGGTCAGTGATTAGTGGTTGTGTCCTTTTCTCAGAATCACAAGATCTACAACATATCACAGTTTCAGTCATTTTTACCGAAATCCAGAACATCACCATTTCGGTTACTTTCAAGAAAGTGGCCTGGTTGTGGCCAAAGGTCAGTGATTAGTTTGTGTGCCCATGGGGACCTTTTCGTGGAATCACAAGATCTATAACATATCAAAGTTTCAGTCATTTTTACCTAAATCCAGAACATCACCATGTTCCGTTACTTTCAAGAAAGTGGCCCGTTAATGGCCAAACGCTCAGTATTTATTGGTTGTGCCCATTAGGACATTTTCTCAGAATCTCAAGCTCTACAACATATCACAGTTTCAGTTATTTTTACCGAAATCCAGAACATCACCATCTTCGGTTACTTTCAAGAAAATGGCCTGGTTGTTGCCAAACGGTCAGTGATTAGTGGGTGTGCCCATTGAGACCTTTTCTCGGAATCAGAAGATCTATTACATATCACAGTTTCAGTCATTTTTACCGAAATCCAGAACATCACACTAGCCCTGTAGTGGCCAAACGCTCAGTAATTATTGGTTGTGCCCATTAGGACATTTTCTCAGAATCACCACATCTACAACATATCACAGTTTCAGTCATTTTTACCGAAATCCAGAACATTACCATGTTCCGTTACTTTCAAAAAAGTGCCCTCGTAGTGTCCAAACGGCCAGTGATTATTGGCTGTGCCCATTAAGACTTTTTCTTACAATCACAATGGTTACAACATATCGCAATTTCAGTGAATTTTACCGAAATCCAGGCCATCAATATTTTCGGTTACCTTCAAGAAAGTGGCCTGGTTGTGGCCAAAGGTCAGTGACTAATGGTTGTGCCTATTAAGACCTTTTCTTAGAATCACCGCATCTACAACATATTACAGTTTCAGTCATTTTTACCGAAATCCAGAACATCACCATGTTCCGTTACATTCAAAAAAGTCGCCCTGTAGTGGCCAAAGGTCAATGATTAATGGTTGTGCCTATTAAGACTTTTTCTTAGAATCACCACATCTACAACATATCACAGTTTCATTCATTTTTACCGAAGTCCAGAACATCACCATGTTCCGTTACTTTCAAAAAAGTGGCCTAACGGTCAGTAATTATTGGTTGTGCCTATTAGAAAATTTTCTCAGAATCACAATATCTACAACATATCACAGTTTTAGTCATTTTTAAGGAAATCAAGAACATCGCCATCTTCGGTTACTTTCAAAATAGTGGCCTCGTGGTGGCCAAACGATCAGTGATTAGTGGTTGTGCTTATTAAGACCTTTTCTCAGAATCACAATATGTACAAAATATCACAGTTTCAGTGATTTTACCGAAATCCAGAACATGGCCATCTTCGGTTACTTTCAAGAAAGTGGCCTCGTAGTGGCCAAACGGTCAGTGATTGGTGGTTGTGCTTATTGAGACTTTTTCTCAGGATCACAACATCTACAACACATCACAGTTTTACTGATTTTCATTGAAATCCAGAATATCACTATGTTTGGCTGTTTTAAAAAAAGTAGCCCTGTAGTGGCCAAATATCAGTGTTTGGTGGTTATGGCCATTAGGACCTTTTCGGAATCACAATATCTACAACATCACGGTTTTAGTATTTTTGTCCAAAATCTCGAATGTCGTTTTCTTCGGCTTTTTTGTAAGAAAGTGGCCTCATGGTGGCCAAACGGCCAACGATTTTTGGTTGTGTCCATTGAGACATTTTCTCAGGAACATAATATCTACAACATAACACGGTTCCAAGCAATTCCACCGAAATCCAATTTCCATAAAGATTGTTCGGGGTCCTTTCTCATTTCGAAGGAGCATTGCCTCTGCAAAACTTCTCTGTGAAAAACTTCAAAACCCGTATTTTGTACTTTGAAGTCATCTTTGCATCGGCAGAGTATCGTTTCTTTAATTTAGTCCTTTTAAATCAAAAGTACCCTTTTTAAAAAGGGACCCTTTGCCTACTTTAACCTGTTCTCCGAAAGAAACAAAAAAAAAAAAAAACATGTGTGCATTTATTTTCGGTCTAGTATATATGTGCCAAGTTTGAAGAAAATCAGATGAATAGAAATCCTCGTGAAGCTATCTCCTTTATAGTTTCACTTTTTGGACTTGACAAGTCGTTTGTCCCGAAGTCCTCAATTTCTTTATTACCTCAAATTGCATTGTAAATAAATGCACTTGCAAATTTGCAATATTATATACTGTAATTTCTTAGCCGATACAATTTTCTGTCCCCGAAAAACAAGAAAGCACCCGTCAAAAGCAATTCCTCGAACTTTCCCCTAGAATTTATCATAAGAAAGTTTTTTGTTCCTCTCTCTCAGATATTTGCATCCCTTTTACCTTTAGGGCCACTCATTGACAAAAGGTACTCACACAACCGCTATATACAGACATGATCTTAGGTAGGTCAGAGATTGGGAAAGTAGACGATTTTTAATAATGATAATAATAATAATAATAATAATAATAATAATTATTATTATTATTATTATAACAATTAGGTTTACAACTAAGGTCACATCTCTTTATCTTGTATGAGAGGCCCGCTAGTCAGCTAAGCCATTGGTGTTCCTTATTCTGTGTTTCTCTCTCTTTCTGTGTCGTGTGGATGTTTGTTTTGGGGTGTTAGGCTTTTATATTAAACCTTTACATTATATAATCTTTTTCTTTTTTACGAGATTTTCTTTTGGAAAAGGAAAGAAACTGCTTTCCTCTTATGTGTGTTTCTTACCATTCACCTTGTTTGAACTGCTGAGGTAAGATGATTTTGTAACTTTTATGTCATCCATTGACATCACGATAATAAAAAGGTAAGTCTTAACAACTTATTTTATTCTCTTATTTGCAGTTTGCCACACTGATATATTTATAACAAAATTGATGTTTGGTCCAACGCCTTTCGAATGTGCAACCAACCCAAGCGCTGAGCTTTTTGGGTTGCCTGCTATTGCAGGAAACGGAGAATTGCAGGTGGTAATGCACTTTTGGAGTCGTGTATACAATACCAAACTGCAACATGAAACAGGTGCATTTGTTCATAACAAATAATAAGAATTTTATACCTAATTTTGCTTTTGTTCCAATGTGTCATTGTTTTATATTTTTTTGGGGGGGGGTGTAATATGTGACAACGGATATTAGTGTCGTAATTCGATAGCGAATCATTTATTTCTATGCCCTTTTTCAAGGTTATATGCCTTCAAGATAGTACATTGTCATTATATTACTACAGTATAGTTCTTGGCGCGAAGGATGTCTTGTATTAAGCAGAAACAACACCCAGAGTTCAAGTAATTTCACTCCATCAACTAAATTTGCCTAGAAGCCTTGAAATTTACAACATTGTAGGTAATATCAGTACAGCATGAAACATTTTCTAGGCAAACAATATTATATGGTTGTATACACGACTCCAAAAGTGCATTACCACCTGCAATTCTCCTTTTCCTGCAATAGCAGGCAACCCCAAAACCTAGGCGGTTGGGTTGGTTGCAAATTCGAAAGGCGTTGGACTAAACGTGAATTTTGTCACAAATATATCAGTGTGGCAAACTGCAAATAAGAAAGTAAAACAATTGTTAAGAATGACAATTTTATTATTGTGACGGAGTTGGATGACATCAAAGTTGCAAAATGACTTACTTAAGCAGTTCAAACAAGATGAATGGTAAGAAACAGATATAAGAAGAAAGCATTTCTCTCTCTTTCCCCTCTCCCCAGCCAAAAAAGAGATCATAAAAAGAAAAAGTTATATAATATAAAGGTTTAATATAAAAGCCTAACACCACAAAAACAAATAGCTAAACGAAAAGAAAAGGAGACAAATACAGAATAGGGAACAACAGTGGCGTAGCAGACTTGCAGGCCTCCCATGCAAGATAAAAAAATGGGACCCTAGTTTTAGACCCCATTGTTATAATAATATTAATAATGATAATAATAATAATAATAATAATAATTATTATTATTATTATTATTATTATTATTATTATTAAAAAGTCGTTTCTTTTTCAAAATCTCTGACTCTGCCTAAGAGTTTGAATACATATAGCGATCATGTATGCACGTTTTGTCAATGAGCGGTCCCAAAGGCCAAAATGAGTGGAAATCTCCAAGAGAGAGAAATAAAAAACTTTCTTATAGTAAATTCTATTTCAAAGTTCGAAGCACTTGCTTTTGAACGCGATTTTTTGTTTCTTTTTTCAGGGAACAGAAAAGTTCTGGCGCCTAAGCAATTATACCATATAATATTGCAAGTGGATGTGTTTACATTGCAATTTGTGGTAATAAAGATATTATGATTAGAAAACAATATTGTAAAAAGTAAGTTTAATTTCTTCATCCATCGCAAGTCTTAGGGGTCCCTTATACCTCGCCGCCCCCCAAATTATCGATATCAAAAATTTAGAATGATATGTTCATGTCCATATATCCGCGATATCGAATGTTGATATATGATAATATAGATAAAGACGATAGCGATGTGTCGACATATCACAGGCCCAGGTCCGAGAAGTGATGCATGAAATATACTGGAATCAACAATCAAATTCTAAATAAGTTCTCCATTTCCTTATTAAATGTTGAGGGGAAGGGTGTGAACCCGAATAGAAATTTTAAGAAAAACAAATGTTAAGATAAAGGTAGTTTTTCCGTCTCCCCTTGAATACAAAAATTAACAGAAAACTATTACTGTAATTTACCTTTTACTTCTGTTTCTGATTGTTATTACAAATCAGTAACTGTACAAATACTTTACATAGTATACCAATACACTCTATAACTTTTCACAAACAAGCAAGCCGGTATATGAATTTCCTGTGATACTAAAGTGAAATGTTCTACAAAATAGTCATAATTCATTGGCAATATTTCTATCAGTACTTTGGTACGGACTAAGAGCTACAAGACTAACAACTAGAAATTAGAGATTTCATTCCTTTTTCTCTCAGACTAAAAGATATCTGCATTTTTCTGAGAGTTTCAGTTTCTTAATATAAGCCCCCTATCCTGGGCAAATTCTGGCTACCGCGGTTTCGAGGTAATCGGTAAACAATAGGGTAAAGTTTGACGACTCTCAACTCTCGACAGTTTGTGAGAAGATATTTCACAGTTCATGGGGTTATTTCTTCGTTACAAAAACACTTCTAGTTGACTCTACTGTATTCATGGTAAATTACTGAACTTATAAACATTTGCAATTATTGAAATATGAATAATTATTTTTAAACAAAAAGTCGTTACAGTTCAGTAGAATACAGTAGTAGATGGAAGTGAATGAAAATATTCTTTATTTGTTGAGATGTGCAAACTCAATGTGAATAATAAGTGTTTCCCCTTCTCTTGTCCAGAGGCGGATCTACGATGGACTTCTGGGGGGCTCGGTGGTTGATAATACTCCTACTTTAAGCTACTTTTAAGAGCTCCAAGCTCTGAAATGGGTTTTATTTATATATAAAATAAGAAAGATTTTTTTCTGGGGAGCAGTCGCCATGATTGCCCCTGGATTCACCCATGCTCTTGTGTAGCAGATTTTGAAGACATTTAGTTCGTGTATGCTCCTGACGATGCTCATTAAGCATGGCCACATCTGGATAATTTTTATCCTGATATCGGATAGAAACTTATCCGGATTTGCAATATCCGGTTGACGGATAACAAAACGGATGACGGATAACGGACAATATCCGGATATCGGATGACGAATAAAGGATAATATTCGGATAACGTATATGGTTTTAAAAAGACATAATAGGAGAGGGACGTATCAGTCTTTTCTGCTCATGGAGTTATTAAAAGACGTTCATCGGGCAGTGGTCTTTACCATTGAAAGATATTGCTTCTTAAAATGTTTGCAAGTAACTTCCAAATTTCTTGTTCTTCTTGTGAGGCGCGGTGGCTCAATTGTAGACCGCTTACTCTGGTGCCTGAGGTCCTTATTATTTCGATTCCCGGCCAAGTAAGTTTGCAATGGACAAGATCGTATCCGTAGGCTCTTTCAGGGTACTCCCGCATCTTCCTGCTTTTTATTCCACCAACCATTCATTATCACTGACTTTATTCATTGGACGCGGTGACTCAGTGCTAGAGCGCTTCCTCTGGTTCATGGGGTCCTTACTATTTCGTTCTCCAGGGAAGTAGGTTGTGTGTTGGACAGGATCGTATCCCTGGATTTTCTCAGGGAACTCCCACTTGTTCCCACATTTGATTCCACCAATTCCTCTATTATCATTGACTTGGTTTAATCATTGGGCGCGGCAGCTCAGTGATAGAGCGCTTCTTCTGGTGCGTGGGATCCTTATTGTTTCCATTCCCATCGAAGTAAATTTGTAGTGGACACGATCGTATGCGTGGTTCTTCTCAGGATACTCCTGCTTCTTCCTAATTTTCATTCCACCAATTCCGCCATTAACATTGACTTGGTTTAACCATTGGGCGCGGTGGCACAGTGGTAAACCGCTTCCTCTGGTGGACCAAGTTTCTCGTAAACAAGATCGTATCCGTGGGTTTTCTGAGGGCACTCTTGCCTCTTCCCACTTTTCATACCACCAATTCCTCTATTATCATTCAGTTACATTAATCATTAGGCGCGGTGGCTCATTGGTAGAGCGCTTCCTCTGGTACGTGTGGTCCTTATTGTTTCCATATCGGGCCAAGTAAGTTTGTGGTGGACAAAACCGTATCCGTGGATTTCCTCAGGATATTCCCGCTTCTTACCACTTTTCATTCCAAAAATTCCTCTATTATCAATGACTTGGCTCAATCATTGGTCGCGGTGGCTCATTTCTAGAGCGCTTCGACTGGTGTGTGGGTTCCTTATTGTTTCCATCCCCGGCTAAGTATGTTTGTGGTGTAAGGGACCGTATTCGTGGGTTTTCTCAGGTTATTCCCCTTTCCTTCCACTTTTCATTCCACAAATTCCGGTATTATCATTGACTTACATTAATTATTGGGCGCGGTAGGTCAGTGGTAAAGAACTTCCTCTGGTGGACCAAGTATGATTGTGGTGGACAAGATCGTATCCGTTGGTTTTCTGACGGTACTCCCGCTTCTTCCCATTTTTCATTCCACCAATTCCTCTATTATCATTAACTTACATTAATCATTGGGCGCGGTCGCTCAGTGGTAGAGCGCTTCCTCTTGTGCGTGGGGGTCCTTATTGTTTCCATCCAGGGCCAATTAATTTTGTGATGGACAAGACCGTATCCGTTGGTTCTATCAGGGTATTCTCGCTTCTTCTCACTTTTCATTCCACCAATTCGTCTATTATAATTGACTTGGTTTAATCATTGGGCGCCGTGGCTCAGTGGTAAAGCGCTTCCTCTTCTGGACCAAGTAAGTTTGTGGTAGACAAGATTGAATCCCTGGGTTTTCTAAGGGTATTCTTACTTCTTCCAAATTTTCATTGCACCAATTTTTCTACTATCATTGACTTACATTAATCATTGGGCGCGGTGCCTCGGTGGTAAAGCGCTTCATCTGGTGAACCAAGTAAGTTTGTGGTGGACAAGATCGTATCCATAGGTTTTCTGAGGGTACTACCGCATCTTTCCACTTTTCATTCCACCAATTCCTTTATTATTATTGACTTACTTTAATCATGGGGGACAGTGAGTCAGTGTAGACCGTTTCTTCTTGTGGGCCAATTAAGTTTGTGGTGGACAAGATCGTATCCATGGTTCTTTTCCCGGTACTCCTGCTTCCTCGCACATTTCATTCCACCAATTTCTCTATTATCATTGCTTTGCTTCAATCACTGGGCGCGGTCGGTCAGTGGTTGATCGCTTCGTCTGGTGGGCCAAGTAAGCTTTTTGTCTACAAGATTGTATCCGTGGGTTTTTCCAGGGAATTACAGCTTCCTCCCACATTTCATTCCACCAATTCTTCTATTATCATTGCAGACTTTAATCATTGGACGCGGTGGCTCAGTAGTAGAACGCTTCGTCAGGTGTGCCAAGTAAGTTTGCAAAGGACAAGATCGTATCTGCGGACCTTTGTCCGGATACTCCCGATTCTTCCTACTTTTCATTGCACCAATTCCTCTAATATCATTGACCTACCTTACTGATTGGGCGCCGTGGCTCAGTGGTAGAGCGTTTCCGCTGTTGGGCCAAGTAAGCTTGTGGATTACAAGATTGTATCCGTGGGTATTGTGAGGGTATTCTCGCTTCCTCCCACATTTCATTCCACCAATTCTTCTATTATCATTGACTTACTTTAGTCATTCGACGCTTTGGCTCAAGGGTAAAGCGCTCCCTCTGGTGGATCAAGCAAGTTTGTGGTGGACAAGATTGTATCCGTGGGTTTTCTCAGCGTACTCCCGCTTTTTCCACTTTTCATTGCACCAATTCCTGTGTTATCATTGACTCGGTTTAATCATGGGGTGCGGTGGGTCAATGGTGGAGCGTTAATTCTGGTGGGCCAAGTAAATTTGTGGTGCAGAATATCGTATCCGTGGGTTTTGTCAGGGTACTCCCCCTTCCTCCCACATTTCATTCCACCAATTCTTCTATTAATATTGAGTTCCTACAATCATGGGGCGAAGTGGCTCCGTGGTAGATCGCTTCATCTGGCGAGCCAATTATGTTTGGGGAGGACAAGTTCGTATCTGTCTGTTTTGTCA
This sequence comes from Thermobia domestica, assembly GCF_964235325.1. Classification (NCBI taxonomy): domain Eukaryota; kingdom Metazoa; phylum Arthropoda; class Insecta; order Zygentoma; family Lepismatidae; genus Thermobia; species Thermobia domestica. The sequence goes on from NC_137467.1 coordinate 113,550,332, forward strand.
GAGTAATCCCGCATCTTCTCACTTTTCACTCCACCAATTACTCTTTTAGCATTGACTTGATTCAATCATTGGGCACAGTGGCTCAGTGGTAGAACGCTTCTCTGCTGCGTGGGGACCTTATTGTTTCTATTCCCTGCATGGTAAATTTGTGCTGGGTGATCCGTGGGATTTGTCAGAGTAGTACCGCTTCCTCCCACATTTCATTCCACCAATTCCTCTATTATCATTGACTTGCTTAATTCATTGGGCGCGAGGCTCACTGGCATAGCGCTTCCTCTGCTTGGCCAATTAAGTTTGTAGTGGACAAGATCGTATCCATAGATTTACAAGGCACTCCCGCTTCTTAATTTTCATTCGAGCAATTCCTCTATCATTATTGAGTTGCTTCAATCATTGCGCGCACTGGCTTAGTGGTTGGGTGCTTTTTCTGGTTGGCCAAGTAAGTTTGTGTTGGACAAGACAGTATCCGTGGATTTTCTGACGGTGCTCTTGCTTCTTCCGGCTTTTCATTCCACCAGTTCCTCTATTATCATTGACTTACATTAATCATTGGGAGCACTGACTCATTGCTAGAGCGCTACCCCTGGTGCGTGAAGTCCTTATTGTTTCCATCCCCGGCCAATTAATTTTGTGATGGACAAGATCGTATCCGTGGGTGTCTCAGGGTATTCCCGCTTCTTCTTACTTTTCATTGCACAAATTCCTCTATTATCATTGAGTTGTATCAATCATTGCGCGCACTGGCTTAGTGGTTGGGTGCTTTTTCCGGTTGGCCAGGTAAGTTTGTGATGGACAAGACCGTATCCGTGGGTTTTCTCAGGGTACTCCCGCTTCCTCCCAATTTTCAATCCACCAATTCGTCTATTATTATTGACTTGCTTCAATCATTGGGCACGGTGGCTCAGTGGTATTCTAATGCCACATTGACTTGATTCCTAGTCTTCCGTTCCAAGCGCTGCTATCGGCTGAAGGAATTCCATTCGCTTTCTCTCGCTTAGCAACAGCTGAACACTTATTGGCACAACGCGTGGGTGTGTGAGGGTGTGAGCTTTAGTTCACATTTTTGCCACGGCTCAAGACATTTTGGCAGCACAATAGTACGCTTCATCTGGTACGTGGTGTCTTTACTTGTTTCGATCCCCAAGCTAGCAAAGTTTGTGGTGGATAAGACCGTATCAGTGGGTTTTGTAAGAATGCTCCACTTCCTCCCACATTTCATTCCACCATTTCTCCTATTATCATTGTCTTGGATTCATCATTGGGCGTAGTCTCTCAGTGGTAGAGCGTTTCGTCTGGCCATCCAAGTAAGTTTCTGGCGGACAAGATCGTATCCCTGAGTTTTCCCCGGGTACTCCTGCTTCTTCCCACTTTTTATTGCACCAATTCCTCTATTGTCATTGACTTGGTTTAATCATTGGCTGCGGTTGCTCACTTGTAAAGTGCTTCCTCTGGTGGAACAAGTAAGTTTGTGGTGGACAAGATGGTATACGTGGGTTTTCTGAGCGTACTCTCGCTTCTTCCAAATTTTCATTCCACTAATTCTTCTATTATCACTGACTGATTTCAATCATTGGACGCGGTGGCTCAGTGGTAGAGCGCTTCGTCTGCTGTGCGAAGTAAGTTTGTAATCGACAAGATCGTATCCGCGGGCTTTTGTCCGGATACTCCCGATTCTTCTCACTTTTAATTGCACCACATCCTCTATTATCAATGACCTACATTAATGATCGCGCGCTGTCTCAGTGGTAAAGCGCTTCCGCTGGTGGGCCAAGTAAGTTTGTGGTTTACAAGATTGTAACCCTGGGTATTGTGAGGATACTCTCGCTTCCTCCCACATTTCATTTCACCAATTCTTCAATTATCATTGACTTTAGTCATTCGACGCGTTGGCTCAGTGGTAAGGCGCTTCCTCCGGCGGATCAAGGAAGTTTGTGGTGGACAAGATCGTATCCGTGGGTTTTCTCAGGGTACTCCCGATTTTCCACTTTTCATTCCACCAATTCTTCTATTATCAGTAACTTGGTTTAATCATGGGTCGCGGTGTGCCAGTGGTAGAGCGTTTCCTCTGGTGGGCCAAGTAGATTTTTGGTGGACAAGAGCTCATCCTTGGGTTTTGTCAGGGTATTCCCGCTTCCTGCCAACTATCACTGCCCCAATTCTTCTATTATTATTGACTTCTTTCAATCATGGGGCGAAGTGGCTCAGTGGTAGAGCGCTTCATCTGGTGGGCCGATTATGTTTGTGGGGACAAGATCGTATCTGTCTGTTTTATCAGGGTAATCCCGCTTCTTCTCACTTTTCAATCCACCAGTTCCCCTTTTATCATTGACTTGATTCAATCATTGGGCACGGTGGCTCAGTGGTAGAACGGTTCCTCTGCTGCTTGGGGACCTTAATATTGCTATACCCTGCCTGGTAAATTTCTAGTGGACAATATCGTATTCATGGTTTCCTCAGGGTACTCCCGCTTCCCCCCACATTTCATTCCACCAATTTCTCTATTATCATTGACTTGCTTTACTCATTGGGCGCAGTGGGTCAGTGGTTGATCGCTTCCTCTTGTGGGCCAAGTAAGTTTGTCGTTTACAAGATTGTATACGTGGGTTTTGTCAGGATCCTCTGGCTTCGTCCCAGATTTCATTCCATCAATTCTTCTAATATCAATAACTAACTTTAATCATTGGACGCTGTGCCTCAGTGGTAGAGCGCTTCCTCTGATGTGCTAATTAAGTTTGTTACGGACAAGATCGTATCCCTGGGTTTTGTCAGGGTACTCCCGATTCTTCCCACCTTTCTTTCCAAAATTCCTCTATTATCATTAACCTACCTAATTCATTATGTGTGGTGGCCCAGTGGTAGATCGCTTCCTCTGGTGGGCCGAATACGTTTGTGGTGGACAAGATCATATCCATGTGTTTGGGAGGGTACACCTGCTTCTCGCACATTTCATTCCATCAATTCTTCTATTATAATTGACTTGCTTCAATCATTGGGCGTGGCTTAGTGGTAGGGCGCTTCCTCTGGCGATCCAAGCAAGTTTGTGGTATACAAGATCGTATCCCTGGGTTTTGTCAGGGTACTCCCGCTTCCTCCCACTTTTCATTCCACCAATTCCTCTATTATCATTGACTTACTTCAGTCATTGCCACAGTGGCTCAGTGTTAGAACGCTTCATCTGGTGCGTCGGGTCCTTACTGTTTTGATCTCCGGGCTGGTAAGTTTGTGGTGGAAGAGACCGTATCAGTGGATTTTGTCAGAATGCTCCTCTTCCTCCCACATTTCATTCCACCAATTTTCTTATTTTCATAGACTTGGTTCCATCATTGGGCGCAGTGTCTCAGTGGTAGAGCGCTTTTTCTTCTTGGCCAAGTAAGTTTCTGGCGGACAAGATCGTATCCGTGAGTTTTCTCCGGGCACTCTATGCTTCTTCCCACTTTTGATTCCACCAATTCCTCTATTGTGATTAAGTTCCTTCAATCATTGCGCGCACTGGCTTAGTATTAGGGTGCTTTTTCTGGTTGGCCAGGTATGTTTGTGGTGGTCAGTTCGTATCCGTGGGTTTTGTGTGGGTACTCTCGCTTGTTCCCGTTTTTCATTCCACTAATTCCTCTATTATCATTGACTTGCTTTAATCATTTTGCGCGGTTGCTCATTGGTACAGAGCTTCCTCCGGTGCGTAAGGTCCTTATTGTTTCCATCCCCGGTCAAGTAAGTTTGTGGTCTACAAGACCATATCCGTTGGTTTTTTCACGTTATACCCGCTTCTTCCCACTTTTCATTGCACCAATTCCTTTATTGTCATTGACTTAGTTTAATCATTGGCCGCGGTTCCTCAGTGGTAAAGCGCTTCCTCTGGTGGACCAAGTAAGTTTGTGCTGTACAAGATGGTAAACGTCGGTTTTCTGAGAGTACTCTCGCTTCTTCCTACTTTTAACTCCACCAATTCTTCTATTATCATTGAGTGACTTTAATCATTGGACGCGGTGGCTCAGTGGTAGAGCGCTTCGTCTGGTGTGTCAAGTAGGTTTGCAATGGACAAGATCGTATCCGCGGGCTTTTGTCCGGATACTTCCTACTGTTCTCACTTTTCCGTGCACCAAATCCTCTACTATTAATGACCTACCTTAATGATTGGGCGCGGTGGCTCAGTGGCAGAGCGCTTCCGCTGGTGGGCCAAGTAAGTTTGGGGTTTGGAAGATTGTATCCGTGGGTATTGTGAGGGTACTCTTTCTTGTTCCCACATTTCATTCCACCAATTCTTCAATTACCATTGACTTACTTTAGTCATTCTACGCGTTTGCTGAGTAGTACAGCACTTCCTCTGGTGGATCAAGCAAGTTTGTGGTGGACAAGATCGTATCTGTGGGTTTTCTCAATGTACTCTCGCTTTTTCCACTTTTTATTCCACCAATTCCTCTATTATCATTGACTTGGTTTAATAATGGATTGCGGTGGGGCAGTGGTAGAGCGTTTCCTCTGGTGGGCCAAATCGATTTTTGGTGGACAAGATCGCATCCGTGGGTTTTGTCAGCGTACTCCCGCTTACTCCCACCTTTCACTCCCCCAATTCTTCTATTATCATGGAGTTCGTTCAATCTAGGGGCGAAGTGGCTCAGTGGCAGAGAGCTTCACTGAGTAAGATTGTGGTTTACAAGCTTGTATTCGTGGGTTTCGTCAGGATCCTCTCGCTTCATCCCAGATTTTATCCCAACAATTCTTCTATTATCATTGACTAATTTTAATCATTGGACGCGGTGGCTCAGTGGTAGAGCGCTTCGTCTGATGTGCTAATTAAGTTTGTAACGGACAAGATCGTATCAGTGGGTTTTGTTAGGGTACTCCCGATTATTCCCACTTTTCTTTCCACAAATTCCTCTATTATCATTAACCTACCTTATTCATTATGCGCGGTGGACGTGGTAGATCGCTTCCTCTGGTGGGCCGAATACGTTTGTGGTGGACAAGATGATATCCGTGTGTTTTGACAGGGTACACCTGCTTCTCGCACATTTCATTCCACCAAGTCTTCTAATATCATTGACTTGCTTAATGATTGCGTGGTGGCTCAGTGGTAGAGCGCTTCCTCAAGCGATCCAAGCATGTTTGTGGTGTACAAGATCGTATCCGTGGGTTTTGTCAGGGTACTCCCGCTTTCTTCCAATTTTCATTCCACCAATTCGTCTATTATTGTTGACTTGCTTCAATCATTGGGCACGGTGGCTCAGTGGTAGTACGCTTCATCTGGTACGTGGGGTCCTTACTTGTTTCGATCCCCAAGCTATCAAGTTTGTGGTGGACAAAACCGTATCAGTGGGGTTTGTAAAAATGCTCCACTTCCTCCCACATTTCATTCCACCAGTTCTCCTATTATCATTGTCTTGGTTCCGTCATTGGGCGTAGTCTCTCAGTTGTACAGCGTTTCCTTTGACGATCCAAGTAAGTTTCTAACGGACAAGATCGTATCCCTGAGTTTTCTTCGGGTACTCTTGCTTCTTCCCACTTTGTCATTGCACCAATTCCTCTATTGTCATTGACTTGGTTTAATCATTGGCTGCGGTTGCTCAGTTGTAAAGTGCTTCCTCTGGTGGAACAAGTAAGTTTGTGGTGAACAAGATGGTATCTGTGGGTTTTCTCAGGGTACTCCCGATTTTGCACTTTTCATTCCACCAATTCCTCTATTATCATTAACTTGGTTTAATCATGGGTCGCGGTGGGCCAGTGGTAGAGCGTTTTCTCTGGTGGGCCAAGTAGATTTTTGGTGGACAAGGGCGCATCCTTGGGTTTTGTCAGGGTATTCCCGCTTCCTCCCACCTTTCACTCCCCCAATTCTTCTATTATTATTGACTTCCTTCAATCTAGGGGCGAAGTGGCTCAGTGGTAGAGAGCTTCATCTGGTGGGCCGATTATGTTTGTGGGGACAAGATCGTATCTGTCTGTTTTGTCAGGGTAATCCCGCTTCTTCTCACTTTTCAATCCACCAGTTCCCCTTTTATCATTGATTTGATTCAATCATTGGGCACGGTGGCTCAGTGGTAGAACGTTTCCTCCGCTGCGTGGGGACCATAATGTTGCTATACCTTGCCTGGTAAATTTCTGGTGGAGAATATCGTATCCGTGGGATTTGTCAGGGTAGTATCGCTTCCTCCCACATTACATTCCACCAATCCCTCTATTATCATTGACTTGCCTTATTCATTGGGCGCGCAACCTCACTGGCAGAGCGATTTCTCTTGTTGGCCAATTAGGTTTGTAGTGGACAAGATCGTATCCATGGTATCCTCAGGGTACTCCCTCTTCCTCCCACATTTCATTCCACCAATTTCTCAATTATCATTGACTTGCTTAACTCAATGGGCGCAGTGGGTCAGTGGTTGATCGCTTCCTCTTGTGGGCCAAGTAAGTTTGTGGTTTACAAGATTGTATCCGTGTGTTTTGACAGGGTACACCTGCTTCTCGCACATTTCATTCCACCAGTTCTTCTATTATAATTGACTTGCTTCAATCATTGGGCGGTGGCTCAGTGGTAGGGCGCTTCCTCTGTTTATCCAAGCAAGTTTGTGGTATACAAGATCGTATCCCTGGGTTTAGTCAGGGTACTCCTGCTTCTTCCCACTTTTCATTCCACCAATTCCTCTATTACCATTGACTTACTTCAGTCATTGGGTACAATGGCTCAGTGTTAGAACGCTTCATCTGGTGCGTCGGGTCCCTACTCTTTCGATCCCCGGGCTAGTAAGTTTGTGGTGGAATAGACCGTATCAGTGGATTTTGTCAGAATGTTCCCCTTCCTCCCACATTTCATTCCACCAATTCTCTTATTTTCATAGACTTGGTTCCATCATTGGGCGCAGTGTCTCAGTGGTAGAGCGCTTTTTCTTGTTGGCCAAGTAAGTTTCTGGCGGACAAAATTGTATCCGTGAGTTTTCTCCGGGTACTCTATGCGTCTTCCCACCTTTGATTCCACCAATTCCTCTATTATCATTGAGTTGCTTCAATGATTGCGCGCACTGGCTTAGTATTAGGTTGCTTTTTCTGGTTGGCCAGGTATGTTTGTGGTGGTCAGTTCGTATAAGTGGGTTTTGTGTAGGTACTCTCGCTTGTACCCGCTTTTCATTCCAGTAATTCCTCTATTATCATTGACTTGCTTTAATCATTTCGCGCGGTTGCTCATTGGTACAGCGCTTTTTCTGGTGCGTAAGGTCCTTATTGTTTCCATCCCCGGTAAAGTAAGTTTGTGGTCTACAAGACCGTATCCGTTGGTTTTATCACGTTATACCCGCTTTTTCCCACTTTTCATTGCACCAATTCCTTTATTGTCATTTACTTAGTTTAATCACTGGACGCGGTGGCTCAGTGGTAGAGCGCTTCGTCTGGTGTGTCAAGTAATTTTGCAATGGACAATATCGTATCCGCGGGCTTTTGTCCAGATACTTCCTACTGTTCTCACTTTTCCTGCACCAAATCCTCTACTATTAATGACCTACCTTAATGATTGGGCGCGGTGGCTCAGTGGCAGAGCGCTTTCGCTGGTGGGCCAAGTAAGTTTGTGGTTTGGAAGATTGTATCCGTGGGTATTGTGAGGGTTCTCTTTCTTGTTCCCACATTTCATTCCACCAATTCTTCAATTACCATTGACTTACTTTAGTCATTCTACGCGTTGGCTCATTAGTACAGCACTTCCTCTGGTGGATCAAGCAAGTTTGTGGTGGACAAGACCGTATCCGTGGGTTTTCTCAATGTACTCTCGCTTTTTCCACTTTTTATTCCACCAATTCCTCTATTATCATTGACTTGGTTTAATAATGGATTGCGGTAGGCCAGTGGTAGAGCGTTTCCTCTGGTGGGCCAAGTAGATTTTTGGTGGACAAGGGCGCATCCTTGGGTTTTGTCAGGGTATTCCCGCTTCCTCCCACCTTTCACTCCCCCAATTCTTCTATTATTATTGACTTCCTTCAATCATGGGGCGAAGTGGCTCAATGGTAGAGCGCTTCATCTGGTGGGCCGATTATGTTTGTGGGGACAAGATCGTATCTGTCTGTTTTCTCAGAGTAATCCCGCTTCTTCTCACTTTTCAATCCACCAGTTCCTCTTTTATTATTGACTTGATTCAATCATTGGGCACGGTGGCTCAGTGGTAGAACGGTTCCTCTGCTGCATGGGGTCCTTAATGTTGCTATACCCTGCCTGGTAAATTTCTGGTGGTCAATATCGTATCCGTGGGATTTGTCAGGGTAGTATTGCTTCCTCCCACATTACATTCCACCAATTCCTCTATTATCATTGACTTGCTTTATTCATTGGGCGCGCAGGCTCACTGGCAGAGCGATTTCTCTTGTTGGCCAATTAGGTTTGTAGTGGACAAGATCGTATCCATGGTTTCCTCAGGTTACTCCGGCTTTCTCTCACATTTCATTCCACCAATTTCTCTATTATCATTGACTTGCTTTACTGATTGGGCGCAGTGGGTCAGTGGTTGATCGCTTCCTCTTGTGGGCCAAGTAAGTTTGTGCTTTACAAGATTGTATCCGTGGGTTTTGTCAGGATCCTCTCGCTTCGTCCCAGATTTCATTCCACCAATTCTTCTATTATGATTGACCAAATTTAATCATTGGACGCGGTGGCTCAGCGGTAGAGCGCTTCGTCTGACGTGCTAATTAAATTTGTAACGGTCAAGATCTTACCCGTGGGTTTTTTCAGGGTACTTCCTTTATTATCATTAACCTACCTTATTCATTATGTGTGGTGGCCCAGTGGTAGATCGCTTCGTCTGGTGGGCCGAATACGTTTGTGGTGGACAAGGTCATATTCGTGTGTTTTGACAGGGTACACCTGCTTCTCGCACATTTCATTTCACCAAGTCTTCTATTATAATTGACTTGCTTCAATTATTGGGCGGTGGCTCAGTGGTAGGGCGCTTCCTCTGTTGATCCAAGCAAGTTTGTGGTATACAAGATCGTATCCCTGGGTTTAGTCAGGGTACTCCCGCTTACTCCCACTTTTCATTCCACCAATTCCTCTATTATCATTGACTTACTTCAGTCATTGGGCACAGTGGCTCAGTGTTAGAACGCTTTATTTGGTGCGTGGGGTCCTTAGTGTTTCGATCCCCGGGCTAGTAAGTTTGTAGTGGAAGAGACCGTATCAGTGGATTTTGTCAGAATGTTCCTCTTCCTCTCATATTTCATTCCACCAGTTCTCTTATTTTCATAGACTTGGTTCCATCATTGGGCGCAGTGTCTCAGTGGTAGAGCGCTTTTTCTTGTTGGCCAAGTAAGTTTCTGGCGGACAAAATCGTATCCGTGAGTTTTCTCCGGGTACTCTATGCGTCTTCCCACCTTTGATTCCACCAATTCCTCTATTGTGATTGAGTTGCTTCAATGATTGCGCGCACTGGCTTAGTATTAGGTTGCTTTTTCTGGTTGGCCAGGTATGTTTGTGGTGGTCAGTTCATATAAGTGGGTTTTGTGTAGGTACTCTCGCTTGTACCCGCTTTTCATTCCAGTAATTCCTCTATTATCATTGACTTGCTTTAATCATTTTGCGCGGTTGCTCATTGTACAGCGCTTCCTCTGGTGCGTAAGGTCCTTATATTTCCATCCCCGGTCAAGTAAGTTTGCTGTCTACAAGACCGTATCCGTTGGTTTTTTCACGTTATACCCGCTTCTTCCCACTTTTCTTTGCACCAATTCCTTTATTGTCATTGACTTAGTTTACTCATTGGCCGCGGTTGCTCAGTGGTAAAGCGCTTCCTCTGGTGGACCAAGTAAGTTTGTGGTGTACAAGATAGTAAACGTCGGTTTTCTGAGGGTACTCTCGCTTCTTCCTACTTTTCACTCCACCAATTCTTCTATTATCATTGAGTGACTTTAATCATTGGACGCGGTGGCTCAATGGTAGAGCGCTTCGTCTGGTGTTTCAAGTAGGTTTGAATGGACAAGATCGCATCCGCGGGCTTTTGTCCGGATACTTCCGACTGTTCTCACTTTTCCTTGCACGAAATCCTCTATTATTAATGACCTACCTTAATGATTGGGCGCGGTGGCTCAGTGGCAGAGCGTTTCCGCTGGTGGGCCAAGTAAGTTTGTGGTTTGGAAGATTGTATCCGTGGGTATTGTGAGGGTACTCTTGCTTGTTCCCACATTTCATTCCACCAATTTTTCAATTATCATTGACTTACTTTAGTCATTCTAAACGTTGGCTCAAAATTAGAGCACTTCCTCTGGTGGATCAAGGAAGTTTGTGGTGGACAAGATCGTATCCGTGGGTTTTCTCAATGTACTCCCGCTTTTTCCACTTTTTATTCCACCAAGTCCTCTATTATCATTGACTTGGTTTAATAATGGGTTGGGGTGGGGCAGTGGTAGAGCGTTTCCTCTGGTGGGCCAAATAGATTTTTGGTGGACAAGATCGCATCCGTGGGTTTTGTCAGGGTACTCCCGCTTACTCCCACCCTTCACTCCCCCAATTCTTCTATTATTATGGAGTTGTTCAATCATGCGGCGAAGTGTCTCAGTGGTAGAGCGCTTCATCTGGTGGGCCAATTATGTTTGGGGGGACAAGATCGTATCTGTCTGTTTTCTCAGGGTAATCCCGCTTTTTCTCACTTTTCAATCCACCAGTTCCCCTTTTATCATTGACTTGATTCAATCATTGGGCACGGTGGCTCAGTGGTAGAATGCTTCCTCTGGTGCGTGGGGACCTTACTGTTTCTATTCCCTGCCTGGTAAATTTCTGGTGCACAATATCGTATCCGTGGGATTTGTCAGGGTAGTACCGCTTCCTCCCACATTTCATTAGACCAATTGCTCTATTATCGTTTACTTGGTTCATTCATTGGGCGCGCTGGCTCACTGGCTGAGCGATTCCTGTGGTTGGCCAATTATGTTTGTAGTGGACAAGATCGTATCCATGGTTTTCTGAGGGTACTCCCGCTTCCTCCACATTTCGTTCCACCAATTTCTCTATTATCATTGACTTGCTTAAATCATTGGGCGCAGTGGGTCAGTGGTTGATCGCTTTTTTTGTGGGCCAAGTAAGATTGTGGTTTACAAGCTTGTATCCGTGGGTTTTGTCAGGGTCCTCTCTCTTCTTCCCAGATTTTATTCCTCCAATTCTTTTATTATCATTGACTAACTTTAATCATTGGACGCGGTGGCTCAGTGGTAGAGCGCTTCGTCTGATGTGCTAATTAAGTTTGTAACGGACAAGATTGTATCAGTGGGTTTTGTTAGGGTACTCCCGATTATTCCCACTTTTCTTTCCACAAATTCCTCTATTATCAATAACCTACCTTATTCATTGTGCGCGGTGGCCCAGTGGTAAATCGCTTCCTCTGGTGGGCCGAATATGTTTGTGGTGGAAAAGATGATATCCGTGGGTTTTGACATGGTACACCTGCTTCTCGCACATTTCATTCCACCAAGTCTTCTAATATCATTGACTTGCTTTAATGATTGTGTGGTAGCTTAGTGATAGAGCGCTTCCTCTGGGATCCAAGCATGTTTGTGCTGTACAAAATCGTATTCGTGGGATTTGTCACGGTACTCCCGATTCCGCCCACACTTCATTCCACCAATTCTTCTATTATCATTGACTTAGCTTCAATCATTGGGCGGTGGCTCAGTGGTAGGGCACTTCTTCTGGCGATGCAAGCAAGTTTGTGGTGTACAAGATCGTATCCGTGGGTTCTGTGAGGTTACTCCCGCTTCCTCCCAATTTTCATTCCACCAATACGTCTATTATAATTGACTTGCTTCAATCATTGGGCACGGTGTCTCAGTGGTAGTACGCTTCATCTGGTACGTGGGGTCTTTACTTGTTTCGACCCCCAAGCTAGCAAGTTTGTGGTGGACAAGACCGTATCAGTGGGTTTTGTAAGATGCTCTTCTTAATCCCACATTTCATTCCACCATTTCTCCTATTATCCTTGTCTTGGTTCCATCATTGGGCGTAGTCTCTCAGTGGTACAGCGTTTCCTTTGGCGATCGAAGTAAGTTTCTGGCGGACAAGATCGTATCCCTGAGTTTTCTCCGGGCACTCCTGCTTCTTCCCACTTTGTCATTTCACCAATTCCTCTATTGTCGTTGACTTGGTTTAATCATTGGCTGCGGTTGGTCAGTTGTAAAGTGCTTCCTCTGGTGGAACAAGTAAGTTTGTGGTGGACAAGATGGTATACGTGGGTTTTCTGAGCGTACTCTCGCTTCTTCCAAATTTTCATTCCACTAATTCTTCTATTATCATTGACTGACTTCAATCATTGGACGCGGTGGCTCAGTGGTAGAGCGCTTCGTCTGGTGTGTCAAGTAGGTTTGTAATCGACAAGATTGTATCCGCGGGCTTTTGTCCGGATACTTCGGATCCTTCTCACTTTTAATTGCACCAAATCCTCTATTATCAATGACCTACCTTAATGATTGGGCGCGGTGGCTCAGTGGTAGAACGCTTTCGCTGGTAGGCCAAGTAAATTTGTGGTTTACAAGATTGTATCCCTGGGTATTGTGAGGATACTCTCGCTTCCTCCCACATTTCATTTCACCAATTCTTCAATTATCATTGACTTTAGTCATTCGACGCGTTGGCTCAGTGGTAAGGCGCTTCCTCCGGCGGATCATGCAAGTTTGTGGTGGACAAGATCGTATCCGTGGGTTTTCTCAGGGTACTCCCGATTTTCCACTTTTCATTCCACCAATTCCTCTATTATCATTAACTTGGTTTAATCATGGGTCGCGGTGGGCCTGTGGTAGAGCGTTTCCTCTGGTGGGGCAAGTAGATTTTTGGTGGACAAGGGCGCATCCTTGGGTTTTGTCTGGGTATTCCCGCTTCCTCCCATCTTTCACTCCCCCAATGCTTCTGTTATTATTGACTTCCTGCAATCATGTGGCGAAATGACTCAGTGGTAGAGCGCTTCATCTGGTGGGCCGATTATGTTTGTGGAGACAAGATCGTATCTGTCTGTTTTATCAGGGTAATCCCGCTTCTTCTCACTTTTCAATCCACCAGTTCCCCTTTTATCATTGACTTGATTCAATCATTGGGCACGGTGGATCAGTGGTAGAACGGTTCCTCTGCTGCGTGGGGTCCTTAATGTTGCTATACCCTGCCTGTTAAATTTCTGGTGGAGAATATCGTATCTGTGGGATTTTTCAGGGTACTCCCGCTTCCCCCCAGATTTCATTCCACCAATTCTTCTAATATCATTGACTAACTTTAATCATTAGACGCGGTGGCTCAGTGGTAGAGCGCATCCTCTGGTGGGCCGAATACGTTTGTGGTGGACAAGATCATATCCGTGTGTTTTGACAGGGTACACCTGCTTCTCGCACATTTCATTCCACCAAGTCTTCTATTATAATTGACTTGCTTGAATCATTGGGCGGTGGCTCAGTGGTAGGGTGCTTCCTCTGGCGATCTAAGCAAGTTTGTGGTGTACAAGATCGTATCCTTGGGTTTAGTCAGGATACTCCCGCTTCTTCCCACTTTTCATTGCACCAATTCCTCTATTATCATTGACTTACTTCAGTCATTTTGCACAGTGGCTCAGTGTTAGAACGTTTCATCTGGTGCGTGGGGCCCTTGCTGTTTCGATCACCGGGCTAGTAAGTTTGTGGTGGAAGAGACCGTATCAGTGGATTTTGTCAGAATGTTCCCCTTCCTCCCACATTTTATTCCACCAATTCTCTTTTTTCATAGACTTGGTTCCAACATTGGGCGCAGTGTCTCAGTGGTAGAGCGCTTTTTCTTGTTGGCCAAGTAAGTTTCTGGCGGACAAAATCGTATCCGTGAGTTTTCTCCGGGTACTCTATGCTTCTTCCCACTTTTGATTCCACCAATTCCTCTATTATCATTGAGTTGCTTCAATGATTGCGCGCACTGGCTTAGTATTAGGGTGCTTTTTCTGGTTGGCCAGATAAGTTTGTGGTGGTCAGTTCGTATCCGTGGTTTTTCTCTATGTACTCTCGCTTGTTCCCCATTTTCATTCCAGTAATTCCTCTATTATCATTGACTTGCTTTAATCATTTTGCGCGGTTGCTCATTGGCACAGCGCTTCCTCTGGTGCGTAAGGTCCTTATTGTTTTCATCCCGGGTCAAGTAAGTTTGTGGTCTAAAAGACCGTATCCGTTGGTTTTCTCATATTATACCCGCTTCTTCCCACTTTTCTTTGCACCAATTCCTTTATTGTCATTGACTTAGTTTAATCATTGGCCGGGGTTGCTCAGTGGTACTGCGCTTCCTCTTGTGGAACAAGTAAGTATGTGGTGCACAAGATGGTATACATCGGTTTTCTTAGAGTACTCTCGCTTCTTCCTACTTTTCACTTCACCAATTCTTCTATTACCATTGAGTGACTTTAATCATTGGACGCGGTGGCTCAGTGGTAGAGCGCTTCGTCTGGTGTGTCAAGTAGGTTTGCAATGGACAAGATCGTATCCGCGGGCTTTTGTCCGGATACTTCCGACTGTTCTCACTTTTCCTTGCACCAAATCCTCTATTATTAATGACCTACCTTAATGATTGGGCACTGTGGCTCAGTGGCAGAGCGCTTCCGCTGGTGGACCAAGTAAGTTTGTGGTTTGGAAGATTGTATCCGTGGGTATTGTGAGGGTACTCTTGCTTGTTCCCACATTTCATTCCACCAATTCTTCAATTATCATTGACTTACTTTAGTCATTCTACGCGTTGGCTCAATAGTAGAGCACTTCCTCTGGTGGATGAAGCAAGCTTGTGGTGGACAAGACTGTATCCGTGGGTTTTCTCAATGTACTCTCGCTTTTTCCACTTTTCGTTCCACCAATTCTTCTATTATCATTGACATGGTTTAATAATGGTTTGCAGTGGGACCACGGATACAAGCTTGTAAACATTAATCTTACTTGGCCCACAAGAAAAGCGATCAACCACTGACCCACTGCGCCCAATAATTTAAGCAAGTTAATGATAATAGAGAAATTGGTGGAATGAAATGTGGGAGGAAGCGGGAGTACCCTCAAAAAACCATGGATACGATCTTGTCCACTACAAACCTGATGAGCCAACAAGAGGAATCGCTCAGCCAGTGAGCCAGCGCGCCCAATGGATGAACCAAGTCAACGATAATAAAGGAATTAGTCTAATGAAATGTGGGAGGAAGCGGTACTACCCTGAAAAATCCCACGGATACGATATTGTGCACCAGAAACTTGCTTGATCCACCCGAGGAAGTGCTCTACTATTGAGCCAACGCGTAGAATGACTAAAGTAAGTCAATGGTAATTGAAGAATTGGAGGAATGAATAGTTGGAAGAAGCAAGACCACTCTCAGAAACCCACGTACACGGTCTTTTCCACCACAAACTTACTTGGCTCACCAGAAGAAACGCTTTACCACTGACCCACTGCGCTCCATGATTAAACTAAGTGAGTGATAATAGGGGAAATGGTGGAATGAAAAGTGGGAAGAAGCGGGAGTACCCTCAGAAAACCCATGGATACGGTCTTGTCCACCACAAACTAATTTGGCCGGGGATGGAAACAATAAGAACATTACTCACCAGAGGAAGTGCTCTACCAATGAGCAACCGCGCAAAATGATTAAAGCAAGTCAATGATAATAGAGGAACTGGTGGAATGAGAAGTGGGAAGAAGCGAGATTTCCCTCAGAAAACCCACGGATACGAAGTTGTCCACCACAAGGTTACTTGGCCAACCAGGAAAACCACCCTACACTAAGCCAGTGCGCGCAATGATTGAAGCAACTGAATGATGATAGAGGAATTGGTGGAATCAAAAGTGGGAAGAAGCAGAAGTACCCGGAGAAAACTCACGGCTACGATCTTGTCCGCCAGAAACTTACTTGGCCAACAAGAGGAAGCGCTTTACCACTGAGACACTGGGCCTTTTCATGGAACCAAGTCAATGATAATAAAGGAATTGGTGGAATGAAATGTGGGAGGAAAGGAACCACTCTGACAAAACCCACTGATACGATATTGTCCATCCCAAATTTACTAGCGAGGGGATGGAAACAGTAAGGACCCCACGCACCAGATGAAGCGATCTAACACTGAGCCACTGTGCCCAATGATTGAAGCAAGTCAATGATAATATTAGAATTGATGGAATGAAAAATGGGAAGAAGCTAGAGTACCCCGACAAATTCCACGGATACGATCTTGTCCACCACAAACGTATTCGGCCCACCAGAGGAAGCGTTGTACCAATGGGCCACCGCGCCCAACGATTAAGGTAGGTTAATGATAATAGAGGAATTGGTGGAAAGAAAAGTGGAAGAATCGGTGTACTCTGACAAAACCCAAGGATACGATCTTGTCCATTAGAAACTTACTTAGCACATCAGACGAAGCGATCAACCACTGACCCACTGCGAACCATTGATTGAAGCAAGTAAATGATAATAGAGAAATTGGTGGAATGAAATGTGGGAGGAAGCGGGAGTACCCTCAGAAAATCATGGATACGATCTTGTCCACTACAAACCTAATTGGCCAACCAGAAGAAGCGCTTTGCCACTGAGCATGGGCGCCCAATGAATGAAGCAAGTCATTGATAATAGAGGAATTGGTGGAATGAAATGTGGGAGGAAGCGGCACTACCCTAACAAATCCCACGGATACGAAATTGTGCACCACATATTTACCAGGCAAATGATAAAAAATTCAGGATCCCGCGCACCAGAGGAAGCATTCTACCACTGAGCCACAGTGCGCATTGATTGAATCAAGTTAATGATAAAAGGGGTATTGGTAGAGTGAAAAGTGAGAAGAAGCGGGATTAACCTAACAAAACAGACAGATACGATCTTGTCCCCCCAAACATAATTGGCCAAGCAGATGAAGCGCTGTACCACTGAGCCACTTCGCCCCATGATTGAAGAAAGTCAATAATAATAGAAGAATTGGGGAAGTGAAATGTGGAAGGAAGCGGGAGTACCTTGATAAAACCCACGGATACGGTCTTGTGCACCACAAATCTACTTGGCTTACAGGAGGAAACGCTCTACCACTGACCAACCGATACCCATGATTAAAGCAAGTCAATGATAATAGAGGAATTGGTGGAATGAATTGTGGGAAGAAGGAAGAGTACCCTCACTATACCAATTGGTACAATCTTGTAAAACACAAACTTACTTTGCCTACCAACGGCAGCGCTCTACCACTGAGCCACCGCGCCCAATCATTAAGGTAGTTCATTAATAATAGAGGATTTGGTGCATGGAAGATAGAAGTTGTGAAGATAGGATCCGTGGATTTTCTCAGGGTACTCCCGCTTCTTCCCACTTTCAAATCCATCAATTCTTCTATTATCATTTACTTGCTGGAATCCTTGGGCGCGGTGTCTCGGTGGCAGAGCGCTTCGTCTCGTGCGTCGTTTCCTTATTGTTTCGATTCCCAGCAAAGTAAGTTGTGTGGTGGACCGGATTGTATCCGTGGGTTTTCTCAGTGTACTCCCGCTTCCTGTTATTTCATTCCACCAATCCCTCTATTGTCATTGTCTTACTTTGATCATTGGGCACGGTGGCTCAGTGGTAATGCGCTTCCTCTTGTGCGTGTGGTTCTTATTGTTTCGATCCCTGGCCAAGTAAGTTTGTGGTGTACAAGATCGTATCCGTGGAGTTTTCTCCGGGTACTCCCGCTTCTTCCCAATTTTCATTCCACCAATTCCTTTATTATCATTAATTTGCTTTAATCATTGGGCGCGGTGGCTCAGTGGTAGAGCGCTTTTTCTCTTGGGTCAAGTAAGTTTGTGGTGGAGAAGATTGTATCCGTGTGTTTTCTCAGGTACTCCCGGTTCTTCCCACTTTTTATTCTACAAATTTCTCTATTATGATTAATGCTTTAATCATTGGGCACGGTAGCTGAGTGGAAGAGCCCTTTCTCTGGGGCATTGGGTTCTTATTGTTTCAATTCGCGGCCTGGTAATTTTTTGTTGACAAGGTCGTATCGTTAAGTTTTCTCAGGGTACTCCCACTTCCTCCCACATTTCATTCAACCAATTCTTCTGTCATCATTCACTTGCTTTAATCATTGGAGAGGTCCTGGTCCCTTGGGCAATGCGATGATGCTAGAAAACAGATTCGGTCCCAAGCATTTGGGTTGTGATGTAAAACTTTGCTGTGGTTTATTCTCAGTATTTTATTACGCGAGAAAAGACCATCCACACAGGTATAAACGCTTTTCTATCATGCGCAACCAGGTGTTGAGATTGAGCCAATTCGGAAACTTATTTGTGGCGCTTTGAGCCCAGAAAGCAATTTCGGACATTACACTGTCGTCAAACGACTAGGATCTCTTCAATGTTACCATCCGCGTCCAACAAATCCATGTCTAAAAGGGGAAAAGAAAGGACCTGCGTTTAAAACTTCGGGACCCAGTTTCTTGAGGTTCAAGGCTAGGGATCGATTTCTGACATCACAAATGTGCTCAACGGATCAAAACCTTTCAAATGCCGCGAACGCTGTCCAACAACTATATGTTTAATACGTGAATAGAAGGGATCCGACCCCATAACGTCAGGACCTATTCCTTGAGCATCATGTCCTGGGCCTGATTTCTGACATTACTATTGCACTCAGGGGCAGTGGTAATGTCAGAAATCATTAACCTAACTATGTAGTCGAGTGGGTGACCTTCCTGCTGGTCTAGTGGCTAGCACGTGACCCTTTGGTACCCCAGAGTTTTTCAATGAATGCACTTTTTACTAATTATACCATTTTTTCTTTTAAAATGGTGCAATCAATACGTTTGTTTATTTAATACTTAGTCACTCTTGAACAAAGTTCTCATTTTTATATCTGGAAATAAGATCCTCTCTCTTCTGTCTCCAGACCCAATCATATTACACTTAACAAATGCCAAATTACGAATTTTATCAACAAAGAGAAGCTGCTAAATAATAATAATAATAATAATAATAATAAAACGTCTGAATAATAAAGATATTTTTTCACCCTTTAAAATTTCTGTGGGCTTCTCTGAATCTGGATATGTTGTTTTATAGTGTATAATGCAAAAAGGCTTCAAACACATTCTGGCGAAAAGTATTTGTGTAAAAGACACAAACGTCTTATCAGTTGTTCTACAAAGAACTACCAGTAAACAACTGACCTTGTTTCTGTTTGCCTTTAAACATAATGTAACGATTTACAAGGCACAGACAACAGTAGAGAGCAACGTGATATTTCGCCTAAGAGCAACTTCGTTGCTTAACTGAAGACTAGCACTCTGTAAATATATTGCATAGCTTTCAATAAGTCATACTCACAGGTTCTTTCCAAACGTTTTGTTATAACAGGTCAATAAAACCACTCTGAAATATCGTTAAGTGTTGGAGCTCAGAGCCGTAGTTAGAAATTTCGTTGCCCGGGGCGAAGTAGAATTCGGCGTCCCCCGACACTAACCTTACCAAGCTTTGAATTTTCCTTCCTGTGATTTTATTTTTAACATATAAGAGAAACGCCTTTTTGGGGTTATGCTATGCTGATATTTTTTTTACCAAGCCGCTTGGACAGACAATTGCAACAGCCAAAAGCAATCGTTATGTATTCTTTAAGAAATAAGAGCCGCTCTGAAGAGGCTTATTGAGACCTGCTGCTAAACTTGAGAAAACTACCTTGTATACAAATCCATTTGGAGAATAGTTTGACATCACCGCAATGCTCAAGGGACCAAAACCTCTCCAATGATTAAAGCAAGTAAATGATAATAGAGGGATTGGTGGAATGAAAAGTGGGAAGAAGCGGGAGTACCCTTAGAAAGCCCACGGATACGATCTTGTCCACCGCAAAGTTACTTGGCCCACCAGAAGAAGCGCTCTACCACTGAGCCACCGCGTCCAATGATTGAAGCAAGTCGATAATAATAGAAGAATTGGTGGAATGAAGTGTGGGGGCAAGCGATCGTACCCTGACAAAACCCACGGACACGATCTTGTCCACCACAAATTTATCAGGCAGGGGATCGAAACAGGAAGGACCCCACGTACCAGACGACGCGTTCTACCATTGAGCCACCGTGCACAATGATTGAATCAAGACCATGATAATAGAAGGATTGGTGGAATGAAATGTGGGAGGAAGCGGGAATTCCCTGACAACACCCACGGATACAATCTTGCACACCACAAACTTACTTCGCCCACCAGAGGAAACGTTCTACCACTGACCCATTGCGCCCAATAATTGAAGAGTGTCAATGATAATAAAAGCATTGGTGGAATGAAATGTGCGAGGAAGCGGGAGTACCCTCTCAAAACCCATGGATACGACCTTGTGCACCACAAACGTACTTGCCCCACAAGAGAAAGCGCTCTACCACTGAGCCAACACGCCCAATGTTTAAACCAAGTCAATGATAATAGAGGAATTGCTGGAATGAAAAGCCGCTTGGACAGGCAATTGCAACAGCCAAAAGCAATCGTTATGTATTCTTTAAGAAATAAGAGCCGCTCTGAAGAGGCTTATTTTAGACCTGCTGCTAAACTTGAGAAAACTATCGTGTATACAAATCCATTTGGAGAAACTTACTTCGCCCACCAGAGGAAACGTTCTACCACTGACCCATTGCGCCCAATAATTGAAGAGTGTCAATGATAATAAAAGCATTGGTGGAATGAAATGTGCGAGGAAGCGGGAGTACCCTGTCAAAACCCATGGATACGACCTTGTGCACCACAAACGTACTTGGCCCACCAGAGAAAGCGCTCTACCACTGAGCCAACACGCCTAATGTTTAAACCAAGTCAATGATAATAGAGGAGTTGCTGGAATGAAAAGTGGGAAGAAACGGGAGTACCCTAAGTAAACCCACGGATACGATCTTGCCCACCACAAACTTAATTGACCGTGGATCAAAATAATAATGACCCCACTCACCAGACGAAACGCTTTACCACTGAGCCACCGCGCCCAATGATTAAATAAGTCAATGATAATAGAATAATTGGTGGAATGAAAAGTGGGAACAAGCAGGAATACCCTGAGAAAACCCGCGTATACGATCTTGCTCACCACAAAGCTACTTGACCGGGGATCGAAAATATAATGACTTTATTCGTCATCCATTATCCAGATATTAGCCGTCATCCGTTATCCGGATATTATCCGTTATCCGTCATCCGTTTTGTTATCCGTCAACCGGATATTGCAAATCCGGATAAGTTTCTATCCGATATCAGAATAAAAAATTATCCAGATGTGGCTATGCTTAATGAGCATCGTCAGGAGCATACACGAACTAAATATCTTCAAAATCTGCTACAGAAGAGCATGGGTGAATCCAGGGGCAATCATGGCGATTGCTCCCCAGAAAGGAAATCTTTCTTATTTTATATATAAATAAAACCCATTTCAGAGCTTGGAGCTCTTAAAAGTAGCTCAAAGTAGGAGTATTATCAACCACCGAGCCCCCCAGAAGTCCATCGTAGATCCGCCTCTGGACCAGAGAAGGGGAAACACTTATTATTCACATTGAGTTTGCACATCTCAACAAATAAACAATATTTTCATTCACTTCCATCTACTACTGTATTCTACTGAACTGTAACGACTTTTTATGTTTAAAAATAATTATTCATATTTCAATAATTGCAAATGTTTATAAGTTCAGTTATTTACCATGAATACAGTAGAGTCAACTAGAAGTGTTTTTGTAACGAAGAAATAACAACATGAACTGTGAAATATCTTCTCACAAACTGTCGAGAGTTGAGAGTCGACAAACTTTACCCTTTCGTTTACCGATTACCTTGAAAGCGCGGTAGCCAGAATTAGCCCAGGATAGGGGGCTTATATTAAGAAACTGAAAATCTCAGGAAAATGCAGAAGTCTTTTAGTCTGAGAGAAGAAAGGAATGAAATCTCTAATTTTTAGTTCTGTTAGTCTTGTAGCTCTTAGTCCGTACCAAAGTACTGATAGAAGTATTGCCAATGAATTATGACTATTTTGTAGAACATTCCACTTTAATATCACAGGAAATTCATATTCCGGCTTGCTTGTTTGTAAAAAGTTATAGAGTGTATTGGTATATGATGTAAAGTATGTGTACTGTCGCTGATTTGTGATTACAATCTGAAACAGAAGTAAAAGGTAGATTACAGTAACATTAACTAAGAAAGGCACGAAAAGTAGTTTACGAAACGAATGTAATGACAGACGTCCCCAAGTAAGAGAAACTTCAGATTCCGAAACATCTATGTCCAGCAGCGCATATGATGATCAATTATCAACGTTTAATAGCATTCCCAATAATGATCAACCAGAGACAGGAGAAGATGCTGAGAGCCTCTTCTGCTCATCAAAATTTTCTGAAGATGAAGATGGTGAAAAGTGGGTGATGTGTATGATGTGCCAATCCTGGGTTCATAATGAATGTTCCGGATAAGACAAAGTTTTTTATATCTGTGAATTCTGTAAATTGACATAGATTTCTCATTAGACATTTTCCAACATATCTAATAATTTTTCTTTTACCTAACTTTACAAGACCTCTAAGACATAAATGTCTCCTTGCAAATTTTGCAGCATATCTATGGTTCTTTTTGTAACTTTACAGCTCATTTACTACATTTTTTGCATTTTTAAAATAATCTTTTGAATTATTTGCATCTTTACACCGTATAATTATCATGTAATTAAAATATTTCTATTGGCAACTTCCCTTGCTTTACTGAGCATACCTATATTAGAAGCATGTGCAACATTCTAGTATATTTCATGAGAGTTGTTATGGTATTCCATATTTAGAGCACTTTCTTTTCGAGTAACAATTTTGTACTCTTTTGATTTTCATTTATTTTTGAGGTCTTTTTTATTATTGACTGACTTTAAATGTCAGAAGTTGTTATCATATGTGTACAGAATGCACACACATTTAATCATATGTAGAAACGTGTAAGGTGAGTTACAGTTGCCAAAATATGGAACGGTATTCAATATTTAGGTACTTTCCTCTCTCTCTCTCTCTCTGTATATATATATATATATATATATATATATATATATATATATATATATATATATATATATATATATATAGCGGTTAGAAAAAAAATCTAAAATGTTTACAAAAGTGTGAAAATCATACCTAGTATGGTGTGGGGCCTCATATTGCGTCCAAAACAGCTTGGATCCGACGTGGAATGGACGTATACAGCTCCTGAATACGTCCATTTATACAGCCTCCCACCTTTTCAGACTCAACCAGAAATAGTCTCAATCGTTTGTACATCGTTTGTACAGAAATGTGCAGGTGAAATTTTCGTTTGTACACAATTAGGGGCGCACCAGAACGAAAACAAAATGGGGGGCTGTCAAAATGGTAGCCCCCCACCATGTCCAATACAATCGCAAATTGTCCCAATCGTTTCTACATCGTTTGTACACAAATGTGCAGGCGAAATTTTTGTTTGTACACAATTAGGAGCGCCGCCAGAATGAAAACACAGTGGGGGGCTGTCTAAATGGAAGTCCCCCCCAACATGTCCAATTCAATCGCAAATGGTCGCACTCGTTTGTACGTCGTTTGTACAGAAATCTGCAGGTGAAATTTTCGTTTGGACACAATTAGGGTTGCCGCCAGAACGAAAACAAAGTGGGGGGTTGTCTAAATGGTGGCCCCCACGAGTTCCAAGTCAATCGCAAATGGTTGCACTCGTTTATACATCGTTTGTACACAAATGTACAGGCGAAATTTTCGTTTGTAAACAATTAGGGGCGCCGCCAGAACGAAAACCTAGTGGGGTCTGTCTAAATGGTAGCCCCCTCACCATGTCCAATTCAATCGCAAATGGTCGCAATCGTTTGTACATCGTTCGTACAGAAATGTGCAGGCGAAATTTTGGTTTGTACACAATTAGGGGCGCCGCCAGAACGAAAACAAAGTGAGGGCTGTCTAAATGGTAGCCTCTCACCATTTCCAATTCAATCGCAAATGGTCACAATCGTTTGTACATCGTTTGTACAAAATTGTGCAGGCGAAATTTTCGTTTGTACACAATTAGGGGCGCCGCCAAAACAAAAACAAAGTGGGGGCTGTCTAAATATTAGCCCCCTCACCATGTCCAATTCAATCGCAAATGGTCGCAACAGTTTGTACATCGTTTGTACAAAAACGCGCAGGTGAAATTTTCGTTTGTACACAATTAGGGGCGCCGCCAGAACGAAAACCAAGTGGAGTCTCTCTAAATGGTAGCCCCATGTTCAATTCAATCGCAAATTGTCGCAATCGTTTTTACATCGTTTGTACAGAAACGTGAAGGCAAAAGTTTCGTTTGTACACAATTAGGGGCGCCGCCAGAACGAAAATAAATGGGTGCTTTCTAAAGGTTAGACCCCACCATGTCCAATTCAATCGCAAATGGTCGCAATCGTTTGTACATCGTTTGTACAGAAATGTGCAGGCGAAATTTTTGTTTATACAAAATTAGGGGCGCCGCCAGAATGAAAAGAGTGGGTATTTCTAAATGGTAGCCCCCATGTCCAATTCAATCGCAAATGGTCGCAATAATTTGGTCATCGTTTGTACAGAAACGTGCACGCAAAATTTTCGTTTGTAGACAATTAGGGGCGCCGCCAGAATGAAAATAAAGTGAGGGGCTGTCTAAATGGTAGCCCCCTCACCATGTCGAATTCAATCGCAAATGGTCGCACTCGTTTGTACGTCGTTTGTACAGAAATCTGCAGGTGAAATTTTCGTTTGGACACAATTAGGGTTGCCGCCAGAACGAAAACAAAGTGGGGGGTTGTCTAAATGGTGGCCCCCACGAGTTCCAAGTCAATCGCAAATGGTTGCACTCGTTTATACATCGTTTGTATGATCTGTCAGGAAAGTAAATGTACACCTGTTTTTCGAGTCTGGCATTCCTGCTCTCCATCCGTGGAGAGTATGAGAATTAAATCAATCAAATGTTTACTGAGGGGCAAAAAGAAAAGTTTAATCTGAATAAGACATTGCAGAGGGACACAAGCTGTGAATACGAATAGTGCATAATGTAAATAAAGGACGACACCGAAAGAGAAAGCCAGAAACAGCTGTTAAATTTAGAAAAAAGAGTAAAAATTGTTGAAGTGGGAACATAAAACACAAATACAACAAATACGCCGAAAACTAAACGTTCACCATGCTATGATGTTGGTGTAGTGGCTAAGGTCCTGGCTTACAAATGCAAAGGTCGCCAGTTCGAATCTTCGGTGAGGACATTTTTAAAAATTTTTGTTTATAATACATGCAGCTCATGAGAGATGGTAAAAGAGATCGTATTTAGTCTTTTGTAGCAATTATTATTGGTAAGGTTTAGTACTGATAATACTTTTTGTCTTTGCGTATTGCTTTTATTCTTTTCTTCATTTCAAAAGAGAAAAATATCCGAACAAATGCCACCAAAATTCCTCATATTTTGAATGTAAACGCTATTTGCAATTAGTAAAGAATAAAAATTGAACGTTCCGATGTAGCTGCAAAAAGTAAAAAGAAAAACATGGAAGTAAACCATACTCATGGTTATTAAAAATACAATTTCTACATGCCTTACACCTCCCGACCACGTTTCTACGTTAGCAAGTAAGAGGTTTGTGTTTAGGTCAGGCTGGTCAATACGTTTTGCAAAGGGGCCCGGTTTAGCTCTGACGCACCACAGGTGCGAGAAGGGAGCAAAACACTTTTTCTCTCTCCCTCTGTGTGTCTGTTTATCTATCTGTATATATATAACGCTATTTGTGAATGCCGTAACCACCCTAATTTTCAGCGGATTGAGATGAAACTTGGCACAAACATTAATTGTTGAAATATCTTCAGTTCGTTAACCAGAATAATCACACGAAAATGTTCAAAATGGCGGCCCTTTAAACTCTTAAAAACTTCGAAGGGAACCAAATTTCCCCCATAAATGGGTATTCAGAAAGTTTGAATAACTTTTCCTCTTTTAATGAAATATTTGTGTGCAGAGACTTATTGAAATATTGGACCCGATTAATCGCATAAAGAATGTTCACGCCCTTTCGCTACGGTCAGACTTTTTTTTTTTTTTTTTTTTTTGCAGGAGGGGGTTATTTTCGTATCGGAACAAGATGATTGCTAGTGATGATATGAAATTACACATTGAAAGTGAAGTAACTTGTGAAACGTGTTATTTGAAAGAATAATATAATAAATGTGCTTTCCTCTAACACAGAGAGAGCGTGAATGGCGAGGAGTGTTATTTGGTTTGCTTTTTAGTAACACATTGCATTGCAAATAAAGGTAGGCAACATTAGTAGTAAGTAAAATAATAATAATAATAATAATAATAATAATAATAATAATAATAATAATAATAATAATAATAATAATAATAATAATAATAATAATAATAATAATAATAATAATAGGTGTTGTTTGCGGCAAGGCAATATCTTCCTCAATTCTTCTTCAAACGTAATGATTGTAACGCCATATCTCCCTTACAAACAAAATATTAGCAATTTATATCGAGAGAACGGGAAACTGTTGAGTGATGGGACCAACTTTGGACAGTATGCACTCATAGTACTCAGAAAAATAAGCGACTTCAACGAAAAATGAACGAAGAGTCATTGCCGTGGGTAGTCATGGAGCCAAGCAGAGCCCTCTTTAGGCAAAATGACGATAACTTATATCGAGAGAACAGGAGGTGATAGTGAGATGGGACCAACGTTGGACACCGTGGACCCATAAGGCGCATTGAAAAAATTAGGGGGGCGGGCGCCAGCCAGCCTTACTTATTTCCACATAATAATATAAAATTATATTGTCGAAATACACACACGAGGTAGCTAGTAATATTTCATATTATTATTATTATTATTATTATTATTATTATTATTATTATTATTATTATTATTATTATTATTATTATTATTATTGTTGTTATTATTATTATTATTATTATTATTATTATTATTATTGTTGTTGTTATTATTATTATTATTATTATTATTATTATTATTATTATCGACAGCGTCTTTTCATTACGTGTGCATGTTTGACATGAAGCCAAAGAGAAGATCCATCATTCGTAGAAAGAATAAGAATAGCCAGTTACTTTAATTGTGAACGACGGCGAAAAATACGAAAAGAGACAACCTTAGCGAAAAGAAACAATACTTTCTCTCAAATGGATAAAAAAATCAAGCCGAGATAGATTCGAAGTTGCATGGACGGCGCGAACAGCCAGTTCATTGTCCACTTTTTTTTTTTTTTTTAACTGACTCACCGAATGTGTTTTAGTAACTTACTTATTGCTAATTTTACTTGCTTCACTCGTTTAACTTGCTTTTTCTAATAACTTATAACGACAGGGACACGAACACAGAAACATCGAGGACAGTTAAAAATCATAAATGTTCTCCCACCGGGAATCGAACCCGGGACACCATGCACCAAAGGCGCACGTGCTAGCCACTAGACCAGCGGGCAGTGTTGTTAGGGATTACGACCACTGTATTGCCAGCTATCACTTCTGTGGGTTGTATACTATGATCACATGTTTCTTCTTTGCTGGAAGAGTTAAACCTACATTCTATGTAATACATGAGGTATTTAGACCTACATGCTCTTCATATAATGTAATAAAAGTGTCATGCTGGGAATAAGAAAAAGAACATTCCTTGGACAAAACGGAAACTATTGGCATCAGAAATATTTATCTACGAGGCATGCGCAGTAGTATATTTCAGAATAGTTACTGTTTAGTTCAGTAAACGAAGAAAGGGGTATAAAAAAGCAAATATGTCGAGTCAACGAGATCGACCAGAGTTGACAGAGGCGGAGTAGTAATACAACAACTTCGTTAAATTGATAATTGGTTCTTTATTCTGTAGTAGATCGTATCACAACTTTACGGGAGAGCAGAGAAAGACTTACTAACGCTGTCCTATAGTATGCATTAGTAACACGATCATACAGACACAAATGGATGTAACTGTGAGTACTACAACTTGGATATAACGAAAGCCGTTTAGATATTCAGTGATTTGCAGGGTTGTATAAGACACAAAAAGTTAAGACACAATACAATTCTTCATACCTCAGCTTCCAGTAACTAGATACATGCAATTTCAGGATAGATACTGAAACTGCTGTCGGATTTTAATACATGACGTATTGCAGGATACAAAATGCTTTGCATTACTTGTTTGTTTGTAGACAGCTACTAGCTTAGTGTTCTGAAAGGTTGTGTATAAACTAGAGATAGCCAATTCCGGAATATGACTTTCCGGACTCCCGAAAGTAAAACCGGACAAATTCCGGAATTCGGAAAATTCCGATTTTGGAATAATTCCGGAATTCGGAAAATTCCGATTTTGGAATAATTCCGGAATTCGGAAAAATCCCGAATTTAGAAATTTCTGATTTCGTTTACATTCCGGAATTCGGAACAATCCGGTTTTTTTTCGAAATCCGGAATTTTTCTAAATTTCGGAATTATCTAAATTCCGGATTCTTCCCAAGTTCCGGAATGCTTCTGAATTATGGAGTTTAACTGAATTCCATAATTTTCCGAAATCCGGAAAGTGAAAGTTCCGCTTCCAAAAAATGAATTTATTTTGGTTAATATGAATCATGGTGGAAATAAGTCTTTGACCAGGTAATGGCGACTGCTTTGAAAGAAATAGAGAGTATGAGAATTCAATCTGTCATATTTGTAGTTTCGTGTGGAGAAAATACAAACTTGTGAACCAACGGTTTAAGGAAAACTCAAATTATTAATGTAAACTTTTCGGACATCATAAAAGAAATACGAAAGACATTTTGAATCGAAGAAATATAACA
Organism: Thermobia domestica; assembly: GCF_964235325.1. NCBI lineage: Eukaryota > Metazoa > Arthropoda > Insecta > Zygentoma > Lepismatidae > Thermobia > Thermobia domestica. Next base: position 113,579,113 of record NC_137467.1, read on the forward strand.
TACAAGTTTGCAAGCGGAGACAAAGAAACCTAACGTAGCCAGACTAAAGACGAATCGTTTACCGCGTAGCGATCAAGGTCGAGCTGTTTTCCAGGGCGAGTTTCGAGTTGAGTCGAGTTTGATAATGGCTCGCTCGCTCGTTCAGCTCGTTTTAACTTTTTTAAATAATGGCCTGATTAGACTGGAAAGCGAAAGCCATGAGAAATGTAAGCACTAATATGGAATACTTTTTAGTGCTGCTCACGATAGGGGTGCGTCTCGTCTCGTAATTTTAGTGCATCTCGTGGGGCAATTTTTGTGTATCTTGTCTCGTCTAGATAACGAGAAGACAAGGGTTTCTTTTTATTATTACGAGACAGCCTCAAATGTCGTAATCACCAATATAAGTATACTGTTGTTCTTAAAATCAAGGCTGAGACCTGCACTGTCGAATTTTTGAGCCCAAGCAGAAGACCAACTCGGGTAGCGATATCAACCGGCTCTGCTCGTATCAACTGAGCGAACATCTCGAGTCGGCTCGGTTGGGATGAGCCGATGACCCGATCCGGCTCAGTTGGAACGAGCCATCGACTCAGCTCAATTGAGCCGGTGGCTCGAGCTTTCTCGGTTGGGATGGGTACCCTACTCGGCTCATGTGAACCGGTTCAAGCCAGCTAAGTTGAAATTAGTCCATCGGCACGTTTCGATTCAGCTCAACTAAGCCGATGGCTGAAATCGGCTCGGTTGGGTGAGCTGTTGGCTCGGCTCACTTCTTGGTTCGGTTCGATAGTGAATGAGCTGTAAGCCGAGCCGCTCGAGCCGTTGAGAAGCCTAAACCCGGTCCCAGCTGTTTTGAACATGTTTGGCTGAAGCCTATAACTCTTAACAATTTTTGGCTCGAGCCCGAAAACTTGCCCCTTCGGAACTCAAACCCAGAACGTGACCGATGTCCTTCCCTCCTGAAGACTTCTCGACGACCGAGATCGACAGTCAATTAGCTTTTACTATTCAGATACAAACCGTATATCTTTTAAAGATTATACACGGTGTTGATATAATAATAATAATAATAATAATAATAATAATAATAATAATAATAATAATAATAATAATAATAATTATTATTATTATTATTATTATTATTATTATTATTATTATTCCTGAAGATTTGGTAGTTCAAATATTGCATCCGAGTATTCAAATATCTGAATATAATAAAACATATGTTATCGCTGATCAATCGCCATCAAAATCCTAAAGTAAAAAAAAGAAACATTACAATGTGCATTCGCACAAGCACCTTGACCATTCAACCGCGATCGCTATGCGGTAAAAGATTCGCTTTTAGTTTGATTACGTAAGGTTTCTTTGTCTCCGCTTGCAAACTTGTATGTTATATTTCTTCGATTCAAAATTTCTTTCGTATTTTTTTTTTATGAAGTCGGAAAAGTTTACATTAATAACTTGAGTTGTTCTTAAACCGCTGGTTCACAAGTTTGTTTTTTCTCCACACGAAACTATAAATATGACAGATTGAATTCTCATACACCCCATTTCTTTCAAAGAAGTCGCCATTACCTGGTCAAAGACTTATTTCCGCCACGATTCATATTAACCAAAATAATTTCATTTTTCGGAAGCGGAACTTTCACTTTCCGGATTTCGGAAAATTATGAAATTCAGTTAAACATCGGAATTCAGAATAATTTCGGAACTCGGAAACAATCCGGAATTTAGAAAATTCCGGAATTGAGAAAGACTCCGGATTTCGAAAAAAATCGGATGTTTCCGAATCCCGAAATATTAAAGAAATCAGAAATTTCTAAATTCCGGAATCATTCCAAAATCGGAATTTTCCGAATTCCGGAATTTTTCCGGTTTTACTTTCGGGAGTCCGGAAAGTAATAATTCCGGAATTGACTATCTCTAGTTTATACACAACCTTTCAGAACACTAAGCTAGTAGCTGTCTACAAACAAACAAGTAATGCAAAGCATTTTGTATCCTGCAATACGTCATGTATTAAAATCCGACAGCAGTTTCAGTATCTATCCTGAAATTGCATGTATCTAGTTACTGGAAGCTGAGGTATGAAGAATTGTATTGTGTCTTAACTTTTTGTGTCTTATACAACCCTGCAAATCACTGAATATCTAAACGGCTTTCGTTATATCCAAGTTGTAGTACTCACAGTTACATCCATTTGTGTCTGTATGATCGTGTTACTAATGCATACTATAGGACAGCGTTAGTAAGTCTTTCTCTGCTCTCCCGTAAAGTTGTGATACGATCTACTACAGAATAAAGAACCAATTATCAATTTAACGAAGTTGTTGTATTACTACTCCGCCTCTGTCAACTCTGGTCGATCTCGTTAACTCGACATATTTGCTTTTTTATACCCCTTTCTTCGTTTACTGAACTAAACAGTAACTATTCTGAAATATACTACTGCGCATGCCTCGTAGATAAATATTTCTGATGCCAATAGTTTCCGTTTTGTCCAAGGAATGTTTTTTTTTCTTATTCCCAGCATGACACTTTTATTACATTATATGAAGAGCATGTAGGTCTAAATACCTCATGTATTACATAGAATGTAGGTTTAACTCTTCCAGCAAAGAAGAAACATGTGATCATAGTATACAACCCACAGAAGTGATAGCTGGCAATACAGTGGTCGTAATCCCTAACAACACTGCCCGCTAGTCTAGTGGCTAGCACGTGCGCCTTTGGTGCATGGTGTCCCGGGTTCGATTCCCGGTGGGAGAGCATTTATGATTTTTAACTGTCCTCGATGTTTCTGTGTTCGTGTCCCTATCGTTATAAGTTATTAGAAAAAGCAAGTTAAACGAGTGAAGCAAGTAAAATTAGCAATAAGTAAGTTACTAAAACACATTCGGTGAGTCAGTTAAAAAAAAAAAAAAAAAAGTGGACAATGAACTGGCTGTTCACGCCGTCCATGCAAGTTCGAATCTATCTCGGCTTGATTTTTTTATCCATTTGAGAGAAAGTATTGTTTCTTTTCGCTAAGGTTGTCTCTTTTCGTATTTTTCGCCGTCGTTCACAATTAAAGTAACTGGCTATTCTTATTCTTTCTACGAATGATGGATCTTCTCTTTGGCTTCATGTCAAACATGCACACGTAATGAAAAGACGCTGTCGATAATAATAATAATAATAATAATAATAATAATAATAATAATAATAATAATAATAATAATAATAATAATAATATGAAATATTACTAGCTAACTCGTGTGTGTATTTCGACAATATAATTTTATATTATTATGTGGAAATAAGTAAGGCTGGCTGGCGCCCGCCCCCCTAATTTTTTCGATGCGCCTTATGGGTCCACGGTGTCCAACGTTGGTCCCATCTCACTATCACCTCCTGTTCTCTCGATATAAGTTATCGTCATTTTGCCTAAAGAGGGCTCTGCTTGGCTCCATGACTACCCACGGCAATGACTCTTCGTTCATTTTTCGTTGAAGTCGCTTATTTTTCTGAGTACTATGAGTGCATACTGTCCAAAGTTGGTCCCATCACTCAACAGTTTCCCGTTCTCTCGATATAAATTGCTAATATTTTGTTTGTAAGGGAGATATGGCGTTACAATCATTACGTTTGAAGAAGAATTGAGGAAGATATTGCCTTGCCGCAAACAACACCTATTATTATTATTATTATTATTATTATTATTATTATTATTATTATTATTATTATTATTATTATTATTATTATTATTATTATTATTATTATTATTATTATTTTACTTACTACTAATGTTGCCTACCTTTATTTGCAATGCAATGTGTTACTAAAAAGCAAACCAAATAACACTCCTCGCCATTCACGCTCTCTCTGTGTTAGAGGAAAGCACATTTATTATATTATTCTTTCAAATAACACGTTTCACAAGTTACTTCACTTTCAATGTGTAATTTCATATCATCACTAGCAATCATCTTGTTCCGATACGAAAATAACCCCCTCCTGCAAAAAAAAAAAAAAAAAAGTCTGACCGTAGCGAAAGGGCGTGAACATTCTTTATGCGATTAATCGGGTCCAATATTTCAATAAGTCTCTGCACACAAATATTTCATTAAAAGAGGAAAAGTTATTCAAACTTTCTGAATACCCATTTATGGGGGAAATTTGGTTCCCTTCGAAGTTTTTAAGAGTTTAAAGGGCCGCCATTTTGAACATTTTCGTGTGATTATTCTGGTTAACGAACTGAAGATATTTCAACAATTAATGTTTGTGCCAAGTTTCATCTCAATCCGCTGAAAATTAGGGTGGTTACGGCATTCACAAATAGCGTTATATATATACAGATAGATAAACAGACACACAGAGGGAGAGAGAAAAAGTGTTTTGCTCCCTTCTCGCACCTGTGGTGCGTCAGAGCTAAACCGGGCCCCTTTGCAAAACGTATTGACCAGCCTGACCTGAACACAAACCTCTTACTTGCTAACGTAGAAACGTGGTCGGGAGGTGTAAGGCATGTAGAAATTGTATTTTTAATAACCATGAGTATGGTTTACTTCCATGTTTTTCTTTTTACTTTTTGCAGCTACATCGGAACGTTCAATTTTTATTCTTTACTAATTGCAAATAGCGTTTACATTCAAAATATGAGGAATTTTGGTGGCATTTGTTCGGATATTTTTCTCTTTTGAAATGAAGAAAAGAATAAAAGCAATACGCAAAGACAAAAAGTATTATCAGTACTAAACCTTACCAATAATAATTGCTACAAAAGACTAAATACGATCTCTTTTACCATCTCTCATGAGCTGCATGTATTATAAACAAAAATTTTTAAAAATGTCCTCACCGAAGATTCGAACTGGCGACCTTTGCATTTGTAAGCCAGGACCTTAGCCACTACACCAACATCATAGCATGGTGAACGTTTAGTTTTCGGCGTATTTGTTGTATTTGTGTTTTATGTTCCCACTTCAACAATTTTTACTCTTTTATCTAAGTTTAACAGCTGTTTCTGGCTTTCTCTTTTGGTGTCGTCCTTTATTTACATTATGCACTATTCGTATTCACAGCTTGTGTCCCTCTGCAATGTCTTATTCAGATTAAACTTTTCTTTTTGCCCCTCAGTAAACATTTGATTGATTTAATTCTCATACTCTCCACGGATGGAGAGCAGGAATGCCAGACTCGAAAAACAGGTGTACATTTACTTTCCTGACAGATCATACACAAATGTACAGGCGAAATTTTCGTTTGTACACAATTAGGGGCGCCGCCAGAACGAAAACCTAGTGGAGTCTGTCTAAATGGTAGCCCCCTCACCATGTCCAATTTAATCGCAAATGGTCGCAATCGTTTGTACATCGTTTGTACAGAAATGTGCAGGCGAAATTTTGGTTTGTACACAATTAGGGGCGCCGCTAGAACGAAAACAAAGTGAGGGCTGTCTAAATGGTAGCCTCTCACCATTTCCAATTCAATCGCAAATGGTCACAATCGTTTGTACATCGTTTGTACAAAATTGTGCAGGCGAAATTTTCGTTTGTACACAATTAGGGGCGCCGCCAAAACAAAAACAAAGTGGGGGGCTGTCTAAATATTAGCCCCCTCACCATGTCCAATTCAATCGCAAATGGTCGCAACAGTTTGTACATCGTTTGTACAAAAACGTGCAGGTGAAATTTTCGTTTGTACACAATTAGGGGCGCCGCCAGAACGAAAACCAAGTGGAGTCTCTCTAAATGGTAGCCCCATGTTCAATTCAATCGCAAATTGTCGCAATCGTTTTTACATCGTTTGTACAGAAATGTGAAGGCAAAAGTTTCGTTTGTACACAATTAGGGGCGCCGCCAGAACGAAAATAAATGGGTGCTTTCTAAAGGTTAGACCCCACCATGTCCAATTCAATCGCAAATGGTCGCAATCGTTTGTACATCGTTTGTACAGAAATGTGCAGGCGAAATTTTCGTTTATACAAAATTAGGGGCGCCGCCAGAATGAAAAGAGGGGGTATGTCTAAATGGTAGCCCCCATGTCCAATTCAATCGCAAATGGTCGCAATAATTTGGTCATCGTTTGTACAGAAACGTGCACGCAAAATTTTCGTTTGTAGACAATTAGGGGCGCCGCCAGAATGAAAATAATGTGAGGGGCTGTCTAAATGGTAGCCCCCTCACCATGTCGAATTCAATCGCAAATAGTCGCAATCGATTGTACAGCGGTGGACACTTCTAAATGGTACATCTTAGCCGTAAATCTTCATATGGCTGTACCATTTAGAAGTGTCCACCACTGTACATCGTTTGCACAGAAATATGCAGGCGAAGTTTTTGTTTTTACACAATAAGGGACGCCGCCGAAACGAAAACAAAGTGGGGTCTGTCTATATGGTACCCCCAACCATGTCCAATTTAATCGCAGATGGTCGCAATCGTTTGTACATCGTTTGTACAGAAATGTGCAGGCGAAATTTTCGTTTGTATACAATTAGCGGCGCGCCGAAATGACAACAAAGTATAGGCTGCCTAATCGGTAGCACCTCCCCACTTCCGATTCAAAAGAAAGTTATCTTAATCGTTTGTACATCGTTTGTACATCGTTTGTACAGTAATGTGCAGGCGAATGTTTTGTTTCTACGCTATCAGGGGCTTCGACAGAACGAATACAAGGGGAAGCTCTCTAAGTGCTCGATTGAACCATGATCGATTGAACCACAAATTGTAGCTATCGTTTATACAGCGTTTGTGCAGAAATGTGCAGGTAAAATTTTCGTTTGTACTAAATAATATACGGATGTATTTTTAATATTTGACCTAAAATTGAAGAAAAGGGTTGGGAATTGCAATTATTGTACTTATGTATATGAACAAAATCACCAGAGATGCAAAATGTTGCTACCTACCGTTTCCCTTGGGTGCTGGCTTCCAAAGAACTCCCTAAGAAAACAGCTGATAACAATTCTGGTCCAGGCTCATACCTTGTTCAGGCGCTGATTGACAATGTTGAAATATAACAAGTGATTTGGCATGAGCAGCATTGGTGCTTTTTTGACTCAGGTTGTATTATACTTACTTTTGCGTATGCATACGTATACATATACGTAACTGGCAAGCCGACTGCTCGCAAGGATTCACACACACATGAATGAAAATGATAATATTTCCTTAAGTGAATTCTTATTTATTAAATATGAATATATGTGTATACGGAATGGAATAAGGAATATATATCAACAACACACAAAATTTTCACTTTACAGAGCTAAATGCTCAAACAGAAGGAGTAGCACTGATGGAATCAAATAAAAGAAATAATGAAAATAAAACACTTAATACTGCATGATAAATATGCACACACTATATAAGAACACTAGAAACACAGCCATTGTTTGATATCACTTGCACTATAAATTTACTATTCACACTGAGATGAGACTTTCACTGCGTAATTATGACAAGGGGAATGGGGAGATACGTGAAGCACTGATTGATGAAGTTTCTTGACTCCAAAGAAATACTACATGTCCAGAAGATATTCGTTCACTTGTTAACTTCACACGAAAGTAAAAGTCCTCTTACATATTTAAGTTTTCGTGGCACTCGGTTATATTAATATGGTGACAAAATGTTCTTCCTGATTATTCGTTGCTTCTTCCTACGATGCCTTCGGTTCACTTGTAGCTTCTACTCACGCTTGGGAACAACCCGTTCGCTATACATAGGGTTGGTAATGCATTATACAAAATAATATAGAAATGTTAAAGTTTCCTGCATTCACACACAATACCAATATGACGACGTTATAATGGAGAACACTGGCAACATTTGTTTCGGTCCCGTGGGAACGAAACTTGGAAGTGATAGTTAAAAAAAGTGTTGCAGTCTGAACTAGTAGATTCTTTCCATGGCTATTAGATTTTCATACACTACTGTTATAGGTAAAACAGTTCAGTGGAAAGGAGCGAACGTTGATAATTGTGCGAATGAGTCATTTCACCTACGACTCCTGCGAGCCATGAACACTGTTCTCACGGTAGGAAGGATGACGTAATATGAGTATGTGGGAACACGACAGACGAAAATTCGTTCATACACAATATCAACTTCGTGTCCAAAAATATTCCCAATCTAATAAATGTTATGAAGAAAATATATGTGGAACAGTCATAGTAACGAAAACTATAAGTTGGTAACTATTTTTAGGGAAAGAAAAAAATGAGTTTGCTGCTACGAAGCACTTTGTCCAGACGATAAGCGTTGTATTGAAAAACAGCAAGTTCTTTGTTCCACCGTGAGAAGCAATAAGAAGGACTGAAGAACATCTGCAGACAAAGAAAAAGTTGAAGTTCTCACCAGCCAGAAAAATAGCTTTTCTTTTCTATGAGTAAAATAACAATTTCATTACATGAATAAAAGTTAAAGAAAAGAAATACACTGTTCGTCCAAAAACGTAGTTTTGTGGCCGGGCTGACGGTCACAAAGTGCAGCCAAGTTCGTCAGCCTCAAAAAGTGTTGAGATGAGGATGGATGAGCCAAGTTCCTTGGCCCTGCATCTCAAACGAAAACTGAAACTTGGCGCGAGGTGTCTAACACATTTGAATACATTAAGATGTCTGTTTCTAGTTTCACGGCCCGAACATTTCAGCCCTAAGGCTAGTGGTGACCTCCAAATCCACCACGCTCACAAACACTACCCCTAAGGCTCGTCAACATCATTCACCTTGAAACTTTGTGGACGAATATAAGTTTTCTTTGTCTGGGTTTCGGACCACCAATCTTACTGCAGTATACTGTATATGTGCCTTAGCACCTTACGAAAGTTGATATTCCTAAGGTTGGTGGTGGTCCCAAACGCAGCACGCCCACCACCACTATCCCTAAGGTTCCTTAACATTATTTTCTTTGACACTTTGCGCCAAGTTCCAGTGTTCATTTCAGATGCATTGCCAAGGAACTTGGCTCATCCATCCTCATCTCAACACTTTTTCAGGCTGACGAACTTGGCTCCACTTTTTGCACCTTTGGTGTTTTTGTTCATATTTCAATTCCTTTTGTAGTTCACAATGTCAATATTGTATATTGGGATTCTCAATTGCGGCATATTGTTGGATTTAAATTTAGAATTGTACATTTTTAAAGAAGTCATAATGTGTCACATGCAAAGTTAGTTCCCAAGGGCTCTCCCACCGGAAATCGAACTCAAGACCCTGTACAAGAAAGGAGGAAAAGCTACCCACTAGAACAGCGGGGAGGATTTATTCTATTAAATATCTGTCAGAGAGTTATGTCCAAACGAGATTCCAATTCATTTACCCGAACTACAAAATCACTATCGCTAACATCTCATTTTTCATGACCTAAATACGAAGAGTATCAACGTGGCCCACAATCCTTGATGCTGAATCCTCGCTGCTACATCACTAGACATGACTTGTGTTTCAATATACTTAGTTGTTCTCTACTTTTCCACATTGCGAAATTATGGAGTTCATTACATGACGCGCATGTTGCGCAGTTTCATACTGCCTCGGATTTTCCTTCCAATGATATACACTTTCAAATAGCTTGTAATCTTAATTATATTTGTTACCAAATATCCTAACTGTATATAAAACTACATGAACTGACATAAATTAAAGGGGTGCTTCGGTTGACGTGGAAAGTTGAAAAGATGAAGGGGGATGAAGAATTTCCCCATGTTATTTAAATGGGTCTTTTTTGGACCTATAATCTCATGTTTTAGGAACTTGGAATTGGAATAAAAAAATGACATTCGGTATGCTTGTACGCTTTAGTTAGTATTACCTAAGCAAATCAGTAAAAATAATAAATTCCAAGTTTAGAGTGGTTTTATGGGAACAGAAAAACCTTTTCCATGTTATTTATATTCGACGCCCCAAAGGCACTTCCGGCAGGATTGGCACGATTGTAGCCCCCCGGGAGTAACCTACAGGAAAATTGCTAAAACTGAATACTTTTAATTTGTAAGGAGTCTAAAGGGAGATGAAGAAATCGCCATGTTATTTAAATAGGTGTTTTCCTGGAATACAAAATATTATCTTTTAGATAGTTGAAACACGAAAAGAAACTTGAAATTCGGGAATTGTGAGCTTAAGAGGTGTGAGGAAGTAGGCCGAGCAAAGGCGAGGGTGTGGGGACGAACCGCCAAGAGGGCAAATTCAGGAAATATGAAGATCAAAGGCACGAAATTCACTGTTGATAAAAAGGCTGATGCGTAAGAGATTCGCACACTGTTCACAGATGGAGACACGAAGCATCAAGAACATTTTTACATAACGACTGTGGTAACCATAATATAACTCGTGGTACCAATATATTTACGAAATCGATTACATTTTGTTGCTAGTCTCAAATAAATTCGAACAATTGGATTTCTCATTTTTTTCGAAAACTTCATTTTAAATATTCTCACCTCTACATTATCGTACTTATCAAATTAATTTCAATATCTATTTAATACCAATGACTGCAATAAAGGAAAAATATTCATCGAAAAAAGAAAAAATATTGGCTTTCCTTGTCTAGGTTTCTACGAAATTTACGGCAGTATGTATGTGTCTTAGCCCACGTTTCTAAAAGTTAACTGATTCTCAGAATGTGCCTCATTAACTTTCTTAACTACTTATTACTAGCTTTCACTTATTTTACTCGCACACTGAGAAAAAATGTATGTGTCGTACGTAAAAACGTTGGTTACATGTGTAAATCCTGTAGTTTTTGGACTTAACGTACACTAAACGTAGAACTGCAAAAGTATATTTTAAAGATACTTTCCGTATAAGTGTTCCGAATAAACGTACTTTCCGCACGAACGAAAGAACTGTACGAGTATGTGGGCAGTCAGAATCTCACATACAGATGGCCGTATGTAACTTATAGCTGACGTACGTAATGTACGGAAGATTGCTAGATGTCAGACACCCTTCAACGACATTGTGTAACATTTAAGTGGGAAAGAGGGCAGTAGGTATGCAGCATATGGATAACGTATGTTAAGTATTGATTTCTGTAGTAAATATAAGAATCTCGTATATTTCTACAATACACCGCTGTCCGGATAACGGATTTTTCTCAGTGAGCTTAGGTCGTTTTTCTATTAACCTAGAACGACAGGGACACGAACACAGAAACATCGAAGAGAGTCAAGATTCCAAATGCTCTTCCACCGGGAATCGAACCCAGGAGCCTATACACCAAAGGCGCACGACGTAGCCAATACACCAGCAAGGAGGGCACCAACTCGACCACTCGGACGATTGACAACATTATCACTATGCACATGATGTGTTCAATAACGGAATCGTTCCCGATTTCTGATTTAAGGACAGTTTTTTTTTCAATGAAAAATTCTCCATAGCAAATTTCTCAAATTTCATTCTCAAGCCGTTATAGAGTACCTTCATGGAGAGTTTCGCATCTTTATCTCATTAAATGCATCTAATGGCTATGGACAGTTTTTTACCCATAAAAATTCCCACAGTACATTCCTTAAATTTGGGATATTTTACTTACACAAGTCATTACGTAAGATAGGTACCATTATGCAGAGTTTCAATTCTCTATCTCATTTGGAAGCACCTAATCAATGATGACTGAGTAAATGAACCGATCTCTGTTTGAGTACGGACGTTTATCGCCCATAGAAAATTCTGTAGCACATTCCTTAAATTTCAGATATTTTTCATATCCAAACCATTATAAGCTACCTTCGTGTAGACATTCACATCTTCATCTCATTGGAAAGTACCTAAGGGCTACAGACAATTTTTCGCCTATAAAAAAATTCCATAGCACATTCGTTACATTTCGGACTTTTCCATACTCAGGTCATTATAAGACACCTTTATGCAAAGTTTCACGTCTTATGTCATTGGGAAGTACGAAATCAATGTGATGAGTGATTGAGGGAACCGATTTCTGCTTGACTAAGAACAGTTTTCACCTATAAATTTTTTCCATAGCACTTCCTTAAATTTCGTACATTTCCCGTACTCAAATCATTCATCATCATCATAGGTATTCTGCCTTTATTGGCAGGTCACTTGCCGCAGCTGAGAAGCTTCCATGCTTTACGATCCTCCGCTAACCTTTTCGTCTTCGCGTATGATCTTTCTGTTTTAATATCATCCATTAATTGTAGTCTCTTTCGCCCCCTCCCTCTCTTTCCCGCCACCATACCCTCTAGGACGTCCCTCATGATACAATCTCTTCTTAGGCAATGTCCCAACCAGTTTCTCTTCCTCTTCCTAATAATATCTAAAGGTGTTCTTTTCTCACCCACCATTTCTAACACTCTCTCATTCGTTTTCCGCTCGACCCAACTAACTCTTTCCATTCTTCTCCACACCCACATTTCGAAGGCTTCCAGTCGATTTTCGTCACCCTTACGCAATGTCCACGTTTCCGCCCCATACAGTACAACACTCCACACGAAGCATTTTATGAGTCTTTTTCTCAACTCTTTGTTCAAGGTCCCACAAAACAGACTTTTCTTTCTTTTAAAGGCTTCTTTCGCCATTCCTATCCTTGCTTTTATTTCACGTTCGCATTTCATGTCATTACTAAGAACACTACCCAGGTATCGAAAACTATTCACTTGTTCTATTTTCTCCCCTCCTACTTTTATATTTGACACAGACCCCTTCGTTCCAATCACCATGGCTTTTGTCTTTCTAACATTTATTTTCATCCCATATTCTCAAATCATTATAAGGTACTTTATGCAGAGATTCATCCCTCTATCTCATTGGGAAGTGCCTAATCAATGGTATGAGTGAGTCAGTCAGTGAGTGAACTGATTTCTGTTTGGCTAAGGAGAGTTCTCACCCATAAAAAATTTCCTTTAGTACATTACTAAAATTTCAGACCATTTCCATACTCAAGTCATTATAAGGTACCAATAAACATACTTTTCCGTCAATATTTCATAAACAAGTACTTAATCAATGTGACGAGTGAATGAATTAACCGATTTCTGATTGGCTAAAAACAGTTTTTCACCCATAAAAAATTCCCATAGCACATTCCTCATATTTCGGACTTTTTTTCACACTCAAGTCATTATAAGGTATTTTATGCAGAGTTTCACGTCTCTATCTCATTGGAAACTAGCAAATCAATGTGATGAGTGAATGAATGAACCGATTTCTACTTTGCTAAGGACAGTTTACATCCATGAAAAATTTTCCATAGCACATTCCTCTTATTACAGTCCTTTTTCACACTCAAGTCATTATAAGGTACCATTATGCACAGCTTCACGTCATTATCTCATTGGGAACAAGCAAATCAATCTGATGAGTGAGTGAACGAACCGTTTTCTGCTTTGCTGAAGACAGTTTTTCGCCCATGAAAAATTTTCCATAGCACATTCTTCACATTTCGGAATTTGTTCACACTTAAGCCATTATAAGGTACTTTTATGAATAGTTTCGCGTTTCTATCTCAATGGGAAGTACGTAATCAATTTGATGAGTAAGAGGACAAACCTATTTATGTTTGGCTAAGGACAGTTTTTCGCCCATAAAAAATTCTCATAGCACATTAATCACATTTCGGACTTTTTCTGTACTCGAGTCATTATAGGGTGCTTCTATGCAAAGTTATACGTGTATATCCCATTGGGAAGTACCTAATCAATTTGATGAGTGAGTGAGTGAAACGATTTCTTGCTTAACTAAGAACATTTTTTTGCCCATAAAAACAGTTTTTTGCCCATAAATTTCCAACTTTAGAGTGGTTTTATGGGAACAGAAAAACCTTTTCCATGTTATTTATATTCGAAAAATTTCCCATACCACATTCCTCAGATTTCGGACTTTTTCCATACTCAAGTCATTATAGGGTACCTTTATGCAAAGTTTCACGTTTTTATCTGACTGGGAAGTACTTAATCAATTTGATGAGTGAGTGAGTGAAACGATTTGGTGCTTAACTAAGAACAGTTTTTTGCCCATAAAAAAATTCCCATACCACATTCCTCAGATTTCGGACTTTTTCCACACTCAAGTTATTATAGAATACCTTTATGCAAAGTTTCACGTTTCTATCTCATTGGGAAGTACCTGATCAATTTGATGAGTGAGTGAGTGAATAGATTTCTTGCTTGGTTATGGACAGTTTTTTGCTTATAAAAACTTTTCCATAGCACATTCCTCAAATTTCGGACTTTTTCCATACTTAAATGATTATAAGGTACCTTTGGACAGAGTTTCGCGTTTCTGTCTCATTGGGAAGTATCTAATCAATTTGATGAGTGAGTCAGTGAGTCAGTGAGCCGAAAAACTGCATATTTCAGGGGTCCAGTACTCGACTATGGTTGAAGGTAGGAATGTGAGATTTGGTATATGACCACATCTTTCTTTCATCTGTGTCATACATGTCATACTTCATGAGCACATCTTTCTATGGTTATTTCTTTCATCTGTGTCATACAAAAGTAACAGTCTGAAGAATGATCTTTGGGTTCCTTCCAGATCATCGGCACTGCGAAGCTCATGTTTCGTTCGCCATTTGCCCACCCAGTCAGACGATTCATGCAAGTACAACAAATGTAGTGAGGACCCCAATTCTTATTTTGGTCTTCTACACAGCAACCAAAATATAACTGATAACACTTCCTCACAAGTGTAGTAAAACATCGATTTTGCGATTTAAATGTCAGCTCTCCACATATATAACAGAAATTGTCCGGGTGATTTACACACTTCCTCGGCATCTTGTATCCTGTAAGGTATCACACACACGAATCTACACTCCATCAAATTCCCACAAAATCCCTCTAGAAATTCCCTCATACAAAAATGGCGACATGGTGTACACATCATTGAAAAAATATTTTACTGGAAGTCCATTGAAACCGTGCTTATATTGTAATTTTCGTGGAAATTATATGTGATGAAGACCGACCCGACCCGACCCGACCCGACCCGATAACTCGACCCGACCCGCGTGAACCGACCCGTGATCCGACCCGACAACTTGACCTAACTCGATTGACCCGACTGAAGTAATGTGACATTTAACTTGGCATAAAAACGCAGAAAGGAAAAAAGTCAGTCGTAATATTAATTACAATTACCATGCCAATTAGTTAATATAGGGTTAAATTAAAATGTTATTACTATTTCAGCTACAATGAGTCACGATTATCATTCATTCACCAACTTCGAATTGAATTCTACAACAAAGCTCCTTATACTATTTCAAAATAAGTGAAGAATGTGACGACCCGACCAGAGAACCCGAACCGAGCCGACCCGAGTGACCCGACCCAACAACCCGACCTGAGCTGACCCGACTGACCCGACCCGAGACACAGCACTAGTCAGAGGGGGTACAATTTACAGTACAATTTATTTTGTATGGTTTAGCATATTTTAAGGCTACCATATTTTTTGAAAACAGAAAGAACGGAACATCTTACAAATTAGTAATAAATATTACATTTTGTATTAACTTTATCTTTCGAATTTTACTACAGGATCTCAATAATTACACAACTTAAAATAATGTATTAATATAGTCCATACTTAATCAACAGTGCTAAAAATTATTATAGAAGATGTTATACAATATAAACGGAATCAGTGACCATACACTATTTAGGCAAAAATTATATTTTCAATGTTATTACACATACCACCTCTCGTGTTCTACATCTCTATAAAGAAAAAAATCCAGATTTATGAAGTTGTTTCCAAATTTCAATGGACTGATTTATTTTTGTTAACCTAAAATGCAAACTAAAAGAAAGCAATTTGCCTGATTGTTTTCCTGAAACAGAAAAAAAAAATGTGTTTTCGAGGCTGGTCTGCAACTTCACAAGAATTGTCGCTATTTCTGGGTATACATTCTTACTTTTGGTGATAAGAGTGCCAGTTAGGAGAAGGATTTAAACATTGCATGTTATATCCAGGGAAGCAGAGATTTGAATAACAATAGAGATTAGAATGCAATTGTTCCTATAGTATTGTCGGAATCGAAAGCAAAAGGAATAAGTCGATTTCATTATCTTTTCAGAGCTTTTGATATGTATTTGGTCTAGGAATTAATTCGTGCGGGTGGACAAGAGATGGCGCAACGAACGGAGCGTCCCACAGTTCCGTGTATCCACACATGTGTTGCAAACCCCTGTCATCGCGTATCGTTCGTAGTATAGGGCAGTGGATTAAAGCGTCAACAACACCAGTTTGTAGTTAAGTGAACATGGCGCAATTTGTGCCTGATAAAGTGTTTTTGCGGGGTGTCCTGCTGCATTACTTTAACATGCAGAAAAGTGCGACTGAAAGTCATCGTATTTTGGTGGAAGTGTATGGTGACCATGCTCTAGCTGAGCGAACGTGTCAGAAGTGGTTTGCACGGTTTAGAAGTGGTGATTTCGGCTTGGCAGACCAAGAGCGAGCTGCACAGCCAAAAAAAAATTCAAGACGAAGAATTGACAGCATTGCTCGAGCAGGATTCGTGTCAAACGCAGGAACAACTTGCAGCAGCATTAGGCGTTGATCAAACAACAGTCTCCAAACACTTGAAAGCCATGGGAATGATTCAAAAGATGTCACATTGGGTTCCACATGAATTGAAAGACAGAGACGTTGAAAGACGAAAAACCATTTGCGAATTGCTGCTTCAACGACAGAGCAGAAAGGGGTTTCTGCATCGAATTATTACAGGTGATGAGAAGTGGATCCATTACGAGAACCCTAAACGAAAAAAGGCCTGGGTGAAACCAGGTGAACCAGGTCCATCACAACCAAAACGAGATATTCACTGTGCAAAGGTTATGCTGTGCATATGGTGGGATATGAAAGGTGTGGTGTACTATGAGCTGCTGCAACCGGGTGAAACTATGAATGGAGAACGTTATCGACGACAATTAATGCGTTTGAAGCAAGCTCTGGCCAGAACACGACCAGAATGGGAGAACAGACATGATAAACTTATTGTTCAACATGATAACGCTCGCCCACATGTCGCAAAACCGATCAAAACCTATTTAGAAAATGTCGGATGGGAAGTTTTACCCCACCCGCCGTATTCACCAGACGTTGCTCCTTCGGACTACTACTTGTTCGATTGCATGAACAACGATTTGATTGGACAGCGGTTTACTTCTTCAGAAGATATCGAAACATGGGTCTCTGACTGGATCGCTTCCAAGGATGAGGACTTCTTTCGCCACGGAATCCGTACATTGCCTGACAGATGGGCGAAAGTGGTGGCTAGCGATGGACAATATTTTTCTTAAGGTATTTATGTATTTTGTGTTTGTACTACAGCTTCAATGTGTGCGTACCAACCGCACGAATTAATTCCTAGACCAAATAATAAATAAATAAGACAGGAGAAGAGGAAACATTTCTGCACACCGGGACAAATTTTAAGAAACCGGAACGTATGATAGCCTTACATATTTATTTGCATGCGGAGTATCAGTACGGAGCCACTGCGTAGCAGAGTTGAAACAAAAGCTCGTAAATAGATTGCCAACTCAGGAAAACAAAATTAAAGGCACACCCTCAAAATTCTCTGTACAAATGAGAAACTGAAGACTGCATTGATCGTTATTGTATTTACCAGCAATTGCCACTTCTTTAAAATTATCGAAACAGATGAATAATATAATCTTTACGTACAATTGTTGATTCATAAAATGAAATTTACTCCATAAACTTACACTTCAAACAAAGGAAATTGCTTTAAAAAGTCATTTTCTATTCTCAATAAATGTATAAAATTCTTTTACAATACAATCCAAGTGTTATCAAATTTCTTATGTTAAATAAATAAAAACAACTGCCATAAATTAAAAAAATAAAGATAATGTATAATACAAGGGAAATTTGTGTTTGTAAAAGCACTCTTGAAAAATTTCGATGTTCAATGTTACATTCTGGATTGCAGATTCCAAAATACCGGTCAGAAGGGGGCTAATAAGAAGTTTGTACCGGTAACGGGCCTTAATCAACATGCACGGCAGTGCATGGCAGCCAAGTTCCGCGAAGAAAATGAAAACTGACCTGCACTGCCGTAAGCATATTATACACGAACAAGAGTTTTGGGTAAAATCGCCGATTTTGAGGCTTTGTAAAAACGATTCCATTAAGAGTAGAAACATGAAATTTAGAATGTGAGGAGATATCCCAGAGATTTACTCATATGCCAAATCTCACATTCCTACCTTCAACCATAATCGAGTACTGGACCCCCAAAATATGCAGTTTTCAGGCTCACTGACTCACTGACTCACTCATCAAATTGATTAGGTACTTCCCAATGACATAGAAACGTGAAACTTTGCATAAAGGTATCCTACAATAATTCGAGTATGGAAAAAGTCCGAAATCTGAGGAATGTACTATGGGAAATCTTTTATGGGCAAAAAACTGTCCTTAGCCAGGAAAAAAAATCGTTTCACTCACTCACTCATCAAATTGATTAGGTACTTCCCAATGAGATAGAAACTTGAAACTTTGAATAAAGGTACCCTACAATAATTCGAGTATGGAAAAAGTCCGAAATCTGAGGAATGTACTATGGGAATTTTTTATGGGCAAAAAACTGTCCTTAGCCAGGAAAAAAATCGTTTCACTCACTCACTCATCAAATTGATTAGGTACTTCCCAATGACATAGAAACTTGAAACTTTGAATAAAGGTACCCTACAATAGCTTAATTATGGAAAAAGTACGAAATTTGAGGAATGTACTATGGGAAATCTTTTATGGTCAAAAAACTGTCCTTAGCCAGGAAAAAAATCGTTTTACTCACTCACTCATCAAATTGATTAGGTACTTTCCAATCACATAGAAACGTGAAACTTTCCATAAAGGTACCCTATAATGACCTTACTATGGAAAAAGTCCGAAATCTGAGGAATGTGCTATGGGAAATCTTTGATGGTCAAAAAACTGTCCTTAGCCAGGAAAAAAATCATTTCACTCACTCACTCATCAAATTGATTAGGTACTTCCCAATGAGATAGAAACATTATAGGGAAACTTTGCATAAAGGTACCCTATAATGACCTGAGTATGAAAAAAGTCCGAAATCTGAGGAATGTGCTATAGAAAGTTTTTTATGTGCAAAAAACTGTCCTTAACCAGGAAAGAAATCGTTTCACTCACTCACTCAAGTTGATTAGGTACTTCTCAATGAGATAGAAACTTGAAATTCTTCATAAAAGTACCTTATAATGGCTTAAGTGTGAAACAAATCCGAAATTTGAGGAATGTGCTATTGGAAATTTTTCATAGACAAAAAACTGTCCTCAGCAAAGCACGGTTCATTCAATCATTCAATACATTGATTTGTTAGTTCCCAATGAGATAGAAACTTGAAATTCTTCATAAAGGTACCTTATAATGACTTGAGTGTGAAAAAGGACCGTAATTTGAGGAATGTGCTATGGCAAATTTTTCATGAATGTAAACTGTCCTTAGCAATGTACAAATCGGTTCATTCATTCAATCAGCACATTGATTTGCTAGTTTCCAATGAGATAGAAACTTGAAACTCTGCATAAAGGTACCTTATAATGACTCGAGTGTGGAAAAAGTCTTAAATGTGAGGAATGTGCAATGGGATTTTTTTATGGATGAAAAACTATTTTAGCCAAGCAGATATCGGTTAATTCATTCACTCGTCACATTGATTAAGTACTTGTTTATGAAATATTGACGTAAAAGTCTGTATATTGGTACCTTATAATGACTTTAGTATGGAAAATATCTGAAATTTAAGTAATGTACTAAAGGAAATTTTTTATGGGTGAAAACTGTCCTTAGCCAAGCAGAAATCGGTTCACTCACTGATTGACTCATTCATAGCATTAATTAGGTACTTCCCAATGAATCTCTGCATGAAGTTACCTTATAATGATTTGAGTATGGAAAATGTCCGAAATTTAAGGAAGTGCTATGGAAAGATTTTATGGGTGAAAACTGTCCTTAGTCAAGCAGAAATCGGTTCACTCACTCGCTCATCGCATTGATTTTGTATTTCCAATGAGATAAGTTGTGAAACTCTGCATAAAGATATCTTATAATGACCTGAGTATGGAAAAAGTCCGAAATGTGACGAATGTGCTGTGGGAAATTTTTATAGACGAAAAATAGTCCGTAGCCATTAGGTACTTCCCAATGAGATGAAGATGTGAATGTCTACACGAAGGTAGCTTATAATGGCTTGAATATGAAAAATATCCGAAATTTAAGGAATGTGCTATGGAATTTTCTATGGGCGAAAAACTGTCCTTACTCAAACAGAGATCGGTTCATTTATTCGCTCATCATTGACTAGGTGCTTCCAAATGAGATAGAGAATTGAAACTCTGCATAATGATACCTACCTTATGTAATGACATGTGTAATTAAAGGTTCCAAATTTAAGGAATGTACTATGGGATTTTATGGGCGAAAAACTCTTCATAGCCATTAAGTACTTCTTAATGAAATAAAGATGCGAAACTCTCCATAAAGGTACCCTATAACGGCTTGAAAATGAAATTTAAGGAATTTGCTATGGAATTTTTTTTCATTAGCAAAAAAAAAAAAAAAAAAAACTGTCCTTACAATCAGAAATCGGGAACGATTCCGTTATTGAACACATCATGTGCATAGTGATAATGTTGTCAATCGTCCGAGTGATCGAGTTGGTCCCCTCTTCGCTGGTGTATTGGCTACCACGTGCGCCTTTTATATATGGAGTTCTGGGTTCGATTCCCGGTGAAAGAGCCTTTGGAATATTAACTCTCCTCAATGTTTCTGTGTTCGTGTCCCTGTCGTTCTAGGTTAATAAAAAAAACGAGCTAAGGTCACCGAGAAAAATCCGCTATCTGGAGAGCGGTATAGTGTACACGTATACGGGATCCTTATGTTTACTACAGAAATCAATACTTAACATACGTTGTTCATATGCTACATACGTACTGCCCTCTTTCCCGCTTAGATGTTACACAATGTCGTTGTAGGATGCCTGACATCTAACAGTCTTCCGTACATTACGTACATCAGCTATAAGTTACATACGGCCATCTGTATGTGAGATCCTGACCGCCTACATACAGTCTTTTCGTTCGTGTGGAAAGTACGTTTATTCGGAACACTTATACGGAAAGTACGTACGTTCAAGTATACTTTTTCAGTTATACATTTAGTGTACGTTAAGTCCAAGAACTACAGGATTTATACATGTAATCAACGTTTTTACGTACGCCACATATAGATTTTCTCAGTGTGCGAGTAAAATAATTGAAAGCTAGTAATAAGTAGTTAAGCAAGTTAATGAGGCACGTTCTGTGAATCAGTTAACTTTTAAAAACGTGGGCTAAGACACGAACATACTGCCGTAAATTTCGTGGTTGGAAACCCAGACAAGGAAAGCCAATATTTTGTCTTTTTTCAGCGAATATTTTTTCTTTATTGCAGTCATTGGTATTAAATAGATATTGAAATTGGCTTAAGTTTAGAGTTGCCCCTCCAGTCTGAAGGTGCCCTTGGACTTTGCAACATACAAAAAACAGTGCTCAGAGTATTACAAATTTTTACATTTCACTTGACTTCAGTACTCCGTGGGCTTCACAAAAATTTAAAAGGTTTTCTTCATTATTCTTGCGCATCCGTTACACCTGTTCGCCATATTCGCCATATTTTACAAGCACCATGCTGCTGAAACCTTCCGCGAATGCTTCCGCATCCGGCAAATAGTACTAACTTCCACATATCTTTTCTCGCATTAAACATAACTATTCTGCCGAACTTACATTCCTAAACATCAAATAAAAAATTCAAATTATCATTTCTTACCTCATTTCTCTTGTAAATTTTCCTGATTTTTATAAAAAGCGGAGGGGTAACTCTAAACTTAACCCTTGAAATTAATTTGATAAGTAAGATAATGTAGAGGTGAGAATGTTAAAATTAATGAAGTTTTCGAAGAAATGAGAAATCCAATTGTTCGAATTTATGTGAGACTAGCAGCAAAATGTAACCGATTTCGTAAATATATTGGTACCACGAGTTATATTATAGTTACCACAGTCGTTATGTAAAAGTGTTCTTGATACTTCGTGTCTCTATCTGTGAACAGTGTGAGAATCTCTTACGTATCAGCCTTTTCATCAACAGTGAATTTCGTGCCTTTGCTCTTCATATTTCCTCAATTTGCCCTCCGGGGGTTCGCCCCCACACCCTCGCCTTTGCTCGGCCTCTTCCTCACACCTCTTAAGCTTACAATTCCCGAATTTCAAGTTTCTTTTCCTATTTCAACTATCTAAAAGATAAGATTTTGTATTCCAGGAAAACGCCTATTTAAATAACATGGTGATTTTTCATCTCCCTTTAGACTCCTTAAAAATTAAAAATATTCAATTTTATCAATTTTCCTGTTGGTTAGTTCAGAAAGGCTACAATCGTGCCCAATTTCATCATTCTAATCCTGCCGGAAGTGCCTAAACATTTTGGGGAGCAGAAGACGTCCAATATACGTAAATAACATTCCCCAAAATCCATTTCTGGTTTTTCTGTACCCCATAAAACCACTCTAAATTTGGAAATTTTCATTTTTACTGACTTACTTAGGAAGTACTAACGAAAACGTTGAAGCATACCGAATTTCACGTTTATATACCAATTTCAAGTAGGCCTACCTAAAATATTAGATTATAAGTCCAAAAAAAAAGGCCTATTTAAATAGCATGGGGAATTTCATCTCCCCTTTAGACTCCCTAAAAATTAAAAATATTCACTTTGGCAATTTTTCTGTCGGTTGGTTCCGAAAAACTACAATCATGTCAAATTTAATCACTGTAGTACTACAGGAAGTGCCGTATAATTTTGAGGTGTAAAAGATGTCCCATATAAATACGTACCATGGGAAAGATTTTTCAGTTCCCCATAAAACCACTCTAAATTTGGAATGTTTTATTTTTACTGATTTACTTAGGTAATACTAATGAAAACGTACACGCATACCAAATTTCAATTTTTTATTCCAATTCCAAGTTCCTAAAACATGAGATTATATGTAAAAAAAAAAAAAAAAAAAAAAAGACCAATTTAAATAGCATGGGAAAATTCTTCATCCCCCTTCATCATTTCAACTTTCCACGTCAACCGGAATCACCCCTTTAATTTATGTCAGTTCATGTAGTTTTATATACAGTTAGGATATGTTGGTGGCAAATATTATTAAGTTTACATGCTATTTGAAAGGTGTATATCATTGGAAGGAAAACCCGAGGCAGTATGAAACTGCGCAACATGCGCGTCATGTAATGAACTCCGTAATTTCGCAATGGGAACAACTAAGTATATTGAAACACCAGCTATGTCTAGTGATGTAGCAGCGAGGATTCAGCATCAAGGGTTTTGGGCCCTGTTGATACTCTTTGTATTTAGGTAATGAAAAATGAGATGTTAGCGATCGTGATTTTGTAGTTCGGGTAAATGAATTGGAATCTCGTTTGGACATAACTCTCTGACAGATATTTAATAGAATAAATCCTCCCCGCCGTTCTAGTGGCTAGCATGTGCGCCTTTCTTGTACAGGGTCTTGGGTTCGATTCCCGGTGGGAGAGCCCTTGGGAACTAATGTTGTATGTAACACATTATGACTTCTTTAAAAATGTACAATTTTGAATTTAAATCCAGCAATAAGCCACAATTGAGAATCCCAATATTCGATATTCACATGGTAAACTACAAAAAGAAGTGAAATATGAACAAAAACACCAGAGGCGCAAAAAGTGCAGCCAAGTTCGTCAGCCTCAAAAAGTGTTGAGATGAAGATGGATGAGCCAAGTTCCTTGGCCACTGCATCTGAAAGGAACACTGGAACTTGGCGCGAGGTGTAAAGGAAAATGGGAATAGTGGTGGGTTTGGGACCACCATCAACCTTAGGAATATCAACTTTGATAAGGCGCTAAGGCACATATACACTATACTGAAGTAAGATTGGTGGTTCGAAACCCAGACAAGGAAAACTTATATTCCTCCACGAAGTGTCAAAGTAAATTATGTTAACGAGCCTTAGGGATGGTGTTTGTGAGCGTGGTG
This sequence comes from Thermobia domestica, assembly GCF_964235325.1. Taxonomy (NCBI): domain Eukaryota; kingdom Metazoa; phylum Arthropoda; class Insecta; order Zygentoma; family Lepismatidae; genus Thermobia; species Thermobia domestica. The sequence goes on from NC_137467.1 coordinate 113,603,159, forward strand.
GATTTGGGGGTCACCACTAGCCTTAGGGCTGAAATGTCCCGGCCGTGAAACTAGGAACAGACATCTTAATGTATTCGAATATGTTAGACACCTCGCGCCAAGTTCCGGTGTTCCTTTCAGATGTAGTGGCCAAGGAACTTGGCTCATCCATCTTCATCTCAACACTTTTTGAGGCTGACGAACTTGGCTGCACTTTTTGCGCCTCTGGTGTTTTTGTTCATATCAAATTCACAGCAATATTCCCGGCCAGGCAACAATACTCGCAGATCAGAATACTGAATGCACCAAATACCTCACCATGCATTCTATAGTTTTTGCAAAATGAGTTTAATGAAGATGTTCAAATAAAACAAGATACTGTGTTATAATTTTCCCTTTAACAGTCTACCTTGTGAATTTGTTATATCTTCCACTTATCAATTTCCAGTACGAGATGAGGATAACAGTTTCTGCGCAAGTTAGAAAGAAAAAATTGCATTTTGCTCATAAGAATTTAGCTCACGTAAGAAATAATGAATAAGATTAATAATAAGAACCGAGGAGTGATAAACTAACTCAGCAATACTGATTGCAAGTATAAATATAAATATAAAAACAAAAAAAAAGCTTCAAATTCCATCATCCTTAGAATAAGATCAATGTAGTGAATCACACGATAGTGTTAACATACCAATCGACACAATAGTGTGTACAAAGTCTTGTTAGTAAATACTCCATAGTATGTGACATATTTTTTTAATGTTTCTATCATTCAGACAGTCCCCCACATTCTTTTCGTTCTGGCGGCGCCCCTAATTGTTTTACAAATCAAAAATTTCGCCTGCATATTTTTGTACAAACGATGTACAAACCATTGCGACAATTTGTGATTGAATAGGACATGATCGAGGGCTACCACTTAGACAGCCCCGACTTTGTTTGCGTTCTGGCGGCACCCCTAGTTGTGTACAAATGAAGATTCGGCCTGCACACTTACGTACAAACGATTGCGACAATTTCTGATTGAATTCGACATGGTGGGGGGCTACCATTTAGACAACCTCCCACTTTGTTTCCGTTCTGGCCGCACCATTAATTGTGTACAAACAAAAATTTCGACTGCACATTTCTGTACAAAGGATGTACATACCATTGCGATAATTTGTGATTTCATAGAACATGGTGGGGGCTACCACTTACACAGCCCCCACTTTTTTCGTTCTGGCGGCGCCCCTAATTATGTACAAACGAAAATTTCGCCTGCACATTTCTGTACAAACGAATTGGACATGGTGGGGGGCACCACATACGAGGAAGGTCCATAAACCGTGAGAGTTGAATTTTGATGAAAATTTGTGACAAGATTCAGTTCGAGTTGCTAAGTAACGTAGTAATAGTCACTCGATGCGCAGATGCTTCGTTGAGCTGCTACACCGACGCCATCTTGAAATCCTGTAGGCAATGTCCAAAAATACCCTTTTAGCACAAAAATGAAAAAGCTTTTGATATATCTGACTTCAGTATTGTAAACCAAGCTAGATCATCTATATGCGAGAGTACTTCCAGTGCATGACCGCCATCTTGAAAGGCGCCATATTGAATCGCCGTCAAATATGATAAATGGCAAGAGGGTCATGTGGGGTATCAAATAGAACTGGAATTTACTCCTGAATTCATTTCCGTAACCAAAATTTAGATATCTGTTTTCACTTCAGAGTTAAGAGCCCTCTTACCCACAGGAACATATAAAAAATTGTGCGAGTTAAACTTGTGTCATGAAACACGGTCGTGCAAGTACTTGCATGATTTTAACTAATGCAGTAGTTAATGCAGTACAATAGCAACCATACCAATCAGATCTTGAGACTAGTAAGAGAAATCGTTAATTAAATTGAAATTTCTGTAGTGAAAAATGGAATATCAGCATGCTACAAGTTATACCTATTTCAAAGTGCGACGGAATAGACTGTTGGTCGATGAAATACATGCCTAATAGTACTGACAAGCAGAGAATACCAAAGGGATTGTTCGGATATATATTTGAAAAATTATATAAACTGGTACATATTAGTTGAACGACCAAAATGGTTCGGATTCCACCAGTAGCGTAGCCAGGATGTGTGTTTGGGGGGGGCCCAAGTGCTGTTATAGGCACATGTAGAAAAATTACAAACAAAAAAATATATAAACATAAAAATATATAAAAAATTACAAACATCAAAGTACCAAAGTACATTGTCGGACCTCTTTGGGGGGGCCCGGCCCCTCCGGGCCCCCCCATCCCTACGCCACTGGATTCCACCATAATCAGTAGGTCCACGTCTCCTTTAGCGTAGCAGGCGTGTGGGACGTTGAATTGTATCAAACCAAAAATCTCTTTTAGGCAATTTTATCTGGTCCATTATAGTGTGTTAAGTTTTATTCTCCAATCTAGAAACCTTACGCAAAGACCATCGTTGTTGCAGAATATTGCGTTCCTTTCCAATACTCATATTTGACGACCTATAATTTATCGTGCATATTACGAAGTTAAAATACTTTAATGTATTTATTGACAGATTCTCTAAATACAATTGATTTATTGCTGCCACATTGAACAATGAAGGAGATTTAAATTATCAGTTCACAGCCAATTCTTAGAAGATACACCTGGAAACTTAAAATTCACTTTTCTTGTGTCTGTTCTGCTATTAGTGATAAGAGAATGCATGCACAACTGCTAAGAATATGTGGCAGTAAAGATTATTACAAGATTCAATTCCAAGTTGCAATCCATAAAACAAGCCTCTTTCTTCCTTTTCCCTTCAATATAAAATAATTAAATATCTGCATCATTCCACCTTTAACGATAAAACACTTGCTTATAATAAGAGCAAGACTAGTTTTCATATCAAAACTGTGATAAATAACTGATTGTAGCAGGTGTTCACTTGTTCGGTGTACAAGTGATATGGCAGAATTTTCAGAAAGAAAATGCATTATGTTGTGTATCATCAATTTTATGCGCCAGTCCTAAAGGACATGGTTGCATATGCATGGCAGAAATGTGAGTACGTAACAGGAGAAATAGTTGGTTCATTTACAAATGTTCTGAAGTCTAGTAGAAAATAGTGTCTGTGGTCATGAAGATTGTGACGAAAGTGCATTTGTTAAGTGTTTGCCCTGCTCCATGATGCTGTGTGCTAATCACTACGTTTTGGATCTCCATAATCACAATTGAAGAGCAAAAGGTTAGTAGGTTAATCTTTGCTTATGTGCAATAGTTTATATTATTTTTCTAATATTTTTTTCTATTAATTTTCTAATAACTTCAAGACAGATAATTTAAAACCATATGTGCCGTTTCACCTAACTTATATTACAGCATTTCAATGCTATGCATAATCGCAACACACACAGACTCATATATATAGCGATTTTGAAATCAGTATAATTTGCTACAGTGTTGGTATTCCATTTGTCGCTACAGGCATTTCAATTTAATTAACGATATCTCTCACTAGTCTCAAGATCTCATTGGTATAGTGGCTATTGTAGATCAAATAACTACTATTGCATTAGTTAAAATCATGCAAGTGTTTGCACGACCGCATTTCATATCACCAATGTTACTTTCTCAGTTTTTGTATGTTCCTGTAAGCGAGAGAGCTCTTAACTCTGAAGTGAAAACAGATATCTAAACTTTGGTTACGGAAATGAATTCAGGAGTAAATTCCAGTTCTATTTGATACCCCACATAACCCTCTTGCCATTTATCATATTTGACGGCGATTCAATATGGCGCCTTTCAAGATGGCGGTCATGCACTGAAAGCACTCTCACATATAGATGATTTACCTTGGTTTACAATACTGAAGTCAGATATAGCAAAAGTTTTTTTCATTTTTGTGCTAAAAGGGTATTTTTGGACATTTCCTACAGGATTTCAAGATGGCGTCGGTGTAGCAGCTCAACGAAGCATTTGCGCATCGAGTGACAATTACTACGTTACTTAGCAACTCGAACTGAATCTTGTCACTAATTTTCATCAAAATTCAACTCTCACGGTTTATGGACCTTCCTCGTTACGCAGCTCCCACTTTCTGGCGGCGCCCCTAATTGTGTGCAAACGAAAACTTGGCCCGCACATTTCTGTACAAACGATGTACAAGCGATTGCGACAATTTGTGATTCAATAGAACATGGTGGGGGCTACCACTTAGACAGCCCCCTCATTTTGTGTTTGTTCTAGGGGCGCCCCTAATTGTGTACAAACGAAAATTTCGCCTGCACAGTTCTGTACAAATAATGTACAAAAAATTGCGGAAATTTATGATTGAATAAGACATGATGGGGGCCTAAGATTTAGACTGCCCCCACTTTGTTTTCGTTCTAGCGGTGCCCTTAATTGTGTACAAACGAAATTTTCGCCTGCACAGATCTGTACAAACTATGTACAAACGATTGCGACGATTTGTGATTCAATTGGACATGGTGGGGCCTACCAATTAAACCAAATTTTTTCGTTCTGGCGGCGCCCCTAATTGCGTACAAACGAAAATTTCACCTCCACATTTCTGTACAAAGGATGTACAAACGATTGCGACTATCTGCGATTGAATTGGACATGATGGGGGGCTACAATTTAGACAGCCCCCACTTTGTTTTCGTTCTGGCGGCGCCCTTTATTGTGTACAAACGAAAATTTAGCCTGCACATTTCTGTACAAACGGTGTACAAACGATTGCGAAAATTTGTGATTCAATAGAACATGGTGGGGGCTACCACATAGACAGCCCCCTCATTTTTTTGTTCTAGGGGCCCCCCTAATTGTGTACAAACGAAAATATCTCCTGCACATTTCTGTACAAATAATGTACAAACAATTGCAAAAATTTGTGACTGAATAAGACATGATGGGGGCCTACCATTTAGATAGCCCCCACTTTTTTTCGTTCTGGCGGCGCTCTTAATTGTGTACAAACGAAATTTTCGCCTGTACAGATCTGTACAAACGATGTACAAACGATTGCGACCATTTGTGATTCAATTGGACATGGTGGTGGCCTACCGCTTAGACAGCCCAATTTTTTTCGTTCTGGCGTCGCCCCTAATTGAGTACAAACGAAAATTTCAGTTGCACATTTCTGTACAAACGATGTTCAAACGATTGCGACTATCTGCAATTGAATTGGACATGATGGGGGGACTACAATTTAGACAGCTACCCACTTTTTTTCGATCTCCGGCGCCTCTAATTGTGTACAAACAAAGCTTCGCCTGCACATTTCTGTACAAACGATGTATAAGCGCTTGCGATCATTTGCGATTGAATTGGACATAGTGGGGGGCTACCATTTAGACGGCCACCCACTTTGTTTTCGTTCTGGCGGCGCCCCTAATTGTGTACAAACAAAAATTTTGCCTGCACATTTCTGTACAAACGATGTACAAACGATTGCGACCACTTGCGATTGAATTGTACATGGTGGGGGCTACCATTTAGACAGCCCCCCTAATTGTGTACAAAGGAAAGTTTCGCCTGCACATTTCTGTACAAACGATGTACAAGCAATTGCGATCATTTGCGATTGAATTGGACATGGTGGGGGCTACCATTTAGACAGACCCTCCACTTTGTTTTCGTTCTGGCGGCGCCCTTTATTGTGTACAAACAAAATTTTCGCCTGCACAGATCTGTACAAACTTTGTACAAACGATTGCGACCATTTGTGATTCAATTGAACATGGTGGGGGCCTACCACTTAGACAGACCAAATTTTTTTCGTTCTGGCGGCGCCCCTAATTGTGTACAAAAGAAACTTTCACCTGCACATTTCTGTACAAAGGATGTACAAACAATTGCGACTATCTGCGATTGAATTGGACATGATGGGGGGGCTACAATTTAGACAGCCCCACTTTGTTTTCGTTCTGGCGGCGCCCCTAATTGTGTACAAACAAAAATTTCACCTGCACATTTCTGTACAAACGATGTACAAACGATTGCGATAATTTGTGATTCAATAGAACATGGTGGGGGCTACCACTTAGACAGCCCCATCATTTTGTTTTTGTTCTAGGGACCCCCCTAATTGTGTACAAACGAAATTTTCGCCTGCACATTTCTGTACAAACGATGTAAAGCGATTGCGACTATCTGCGATTGAATTGGACATGATGGGGGGGCTACAATTTAGACAACCCCCACTTTGTTTTCGTTCTGGCGGCGCCCCTAATTGTGTACAAACGAAAATTTCGCCTGTACATTTCTGTACAAACGATTGCGACCACTTGTGATTGAATTGGACATGGGGGGGGGGGCTACAATTTAGACAGCCCCCATTTTTTTCGTTCTCCGGCGCCCCTAATTGTGTACAAACAAAAATTTCGCCTGCACATTTCTGTACAAACAATGTACAAACGATTGAGACCATTTCCGATTGAGTCTTAAAAGGTGGGGGTTGTCTAAATGGACGTTTGCTGAATCGTGGTGTGTGGAATTTTGTACCGTTGTTCCTCCAAACCATGCTCCAGTTCCTTAAGGGATGCTGGTGGAGGGTAATGAAACCGAACACTCCTGTCTAACTCAGACCACAATCAGTCAATGATGTTCAGATCTGGTGATTGTGGGATCCAGGGGAGGTATGATAGCTTCGGGTCATGCTCCTCAAATCGTGATTTCACCGTTTTTGCAGCATGACAGAGTGCTAAATCATCGTGCTAGATGCCATCACCATCAGGGAACAATATTTGGGCTATGGGTAGAACCTGGTAACCCAAAATGGCCTCATACGCCCTAGCATTCATCATTCCATGCAGAGCTATGATGGGTCCTGCAGAAAACCACGATATCACTGTCCATACTGTAACAGAACCCCCCCCCCATGCTTTACAGTTGGGAGCAGAAAGTTGTGCATAGGCCTGCGACGGTGTTCTCCATACGTAAAGACGACCGGTTGTTGGAAACAAGGTGAAAGTCGATTCATCGGACCACATTACGTGTTTTCACTTCTCATGAGTTCACGCCTTATGGTCCTTGCAACACTGGATACGCCTCTTCGCATTTACTGCTGTGACCAGGGGTTTGTCGATAGCGGCCCTGCCATTAATTTTCATATTATGAAGTTCCCGTCACACTAGTTTCGATGAAATCGGGTTCTGTAGGGAGGAATTGAGTTCAGACGTAATTTTCATTGCAGTGGTCTTCTTTTTAGCTGCTACAATCAGTTCTAATGCCCACCGGTCCTTATCTGAGAGGATTGTCTTTCGACCACTGTTGTGCTTTGCAGACGTCGTTTGCCCATGAATTGTGTATGCCCTCATGACTTTGGTCTCAGTGACTTTCGATACCCTCATAATGTTCGCCACTGTTGCCAGTGAAGCTCCAACCAGACGGGCACCGACGAACATGCCCCTTTGGAAGTCTGGCAGGCCGCCCATTTTACCGCACCACTTTCACACCCGACACTCACAGGTGAACTGGATACTGCTGACGGAAAAGGAAGGTCTACATGACACATTGAAAACAAAAGCGATCGGCAATCGCAGCACGTGTTGTACAGTGGAGGGCCAAACTTACGTGTCCTATATGAAGTGTTTTTATATTTTTTGTCTAACCCCTGTGTATATATATATATATATATATATATATATATATATATATATATATATATATATTAGGTTGTCCCTTATTTTGGGTAATTTCATGTTGCAAAACGCACCCTCCCAAATGTATTCTATGTGACCGTAAACACGCATTCCTGAAATATTAGCTCTCTACGAGAACGTTAACCCTTGCCGACCTTGACGACAAAATCATGAAATTTACGTCTCTACATTATAATATAATTTAGAATTTCCAACCGTGATAACGGAGAAACTTAAAGAGACAGAGGAACGAAACTTTTCATGAGGCAACTAGAGAAAGGATGACATCTGCCCGTGCATTGACGAACATCACCGGATGAACAATGTTGCCAACTCAAGATAAAGTTATGTTTTTGTAAATCGAATGACCTAAACTGGATATCATCATTGGAAGCAACAATCAAAATAAAGATAAAAGAGATGGTAAAAGTAGATCAGTGTTGCAAATTTTTCGAGAAATAACGTGAAACATATGCTGAATACAAATACCGTTGGCGCATATAGGAAAGGAAGTACTAAAGTCTTGTACACCTTAAATTAAATAATAACAAGAACTATTTACGCTGACTCTAGGTCTAGAAGGGTCCGCGGAACAATGTTGCGATTAACTGAAGAGAAAATTGAGTTTGAAAAAGGTACAATAACTCGGAAAAGGTCACTAGTGCTGTGTGGTTTAAAACCTATAATGCAAGGCTGTAGAGCATGACGAGTAGTACCGTGGTTATGCGAGATCGATAAGTCACGTACTGACCGAGATATTCGTTATCTTGTTAAAGCTGAGAAGTAAGATTCGTAAACGATGGCAACGCTGCACAGTAGGTTGGAATCCTAACAACCTAGTTAAGTTACATGAATACAGCGTGCAATTTGCATGGGTTTATGTACCCGTGGGTTTTCGAGATCACTGATAACGATTATGAAGTCAAGAGTAAAAAACCGCTGCCGTGCAGCGTTGCCATCTTTTATGAATCTTACTTCTTAGCTTTAACAAGAATTGAATCTTATCTTTTATGGCACGGGTTAACGCTCTCGTAGAGAGCTAATATTTCAGCAATGCCTGTTTACGGTCACATAGAATACTTTTGGGGAGATGCGTTTCGCAACACGAAATTACCCAAAATAAGTGCCACCCTAATATATATATATATATATATATATATATATATATATATATATGTGTATATAGTAGGTTCCACGAATGACACTAAGGCCTATCTCAGGAAGAAGCCAACGCAGATAGAAACATGAAACCTTTTGTAACCATCAAGGGTCATAAAATACAACATTATGGTTATAAGTAGAACCCCCCATGAGATGGGCTCCAGGGAGCTACAGAGGGTGACAACAAAATTTTAATTAACAACCCCTATTGTGTGATACCTCGTTTGAAAGGTAATCGCGTGTAAAAACCAGACCGTGTTCACAACTAACTCTAAAGTCTAACGTAAGCCTAGGTCTGAACGAAAACACAATACACGTTCCATACGTTTAGCACTGTAACAGTATTGCAAATGCAAAACATGAAATTGAACTAAAACGGATAGAAAAGAGAGTAACATAATATTAACGAAGAAATGACTCTTCCGAGCATAGAATCCCGGTCCACACGTGTACTGAACGCACGCCTTTTCACTGCGCTACTGTTGAACTGCTACTCTTGGGGAGAGGAGATGAAGTTTATAAGGATGAGTTGCCCGTGGTGGTGCTTTGGTGTTGGGCACACGTACTTGAGCAAAGTCACTCTCTTTACTCGTGCACTACTATCAGATGTTTTCCGACCAACAGTGCGCTACATTACAACCCGGAGCAGTAGGTCTGAAGGCCGTGCACGTGTGTCTGTGCTGGTGCGTTTGACCCTTCTATATTGCAGACATAATGTGCTCTCTTGAACAGAGAATTGAAATTTTGTTGCTCTTTGGTGCTACGAATCGTTCGTACCGTACAACGATACAGTTGTTCAATGAACAAAACGTGCGCAACCCGATCAGTACTTCTTCTGTACGCCATTTATTACTCTAATTCTTTACGACACACAGTTTGACCAATGCCCCAAAACATCGAAAACCTAGTGTTGTTAAGGAGGAGACAGAGATATAAGTGTTAGCGGAACTGACTGTCCATAACAAGGGTGGCGCAAACGTGTGATGTGTCACGGACGATGACACACAGAATCTTAAAAGAAAATATAACTTTCATTCTTACAAACTACGTATGGTCCAGGAATTAAGGAAACATAATCCAGATATGCGTGTCGAGTTCTGTAAGCAGATGTGTGAGGCATTGGCGCGTGGAACCATTGTGCTTGCAAACGTGTGTTTCAGCGATGAGAGCACGTTTTACTTGAATGGCAAGGTCAACAGGCATAACTGCCGATATTATTGTGACCCAAGTCCTCATGTATTTCCTGAAGACAACACGCAACACCCACAGTTGCTGAATGTCTGGACGGGTATCTTCGGTAATCACCTAGTCGGGTCCCTCTTCATTGTTCGAATGTTAAGTACCTGGCAATACTTGATTGTACCATTGATTGTTGAGGCAGTGAAAGAGAATCCCCAAGAATTTGGAAAGATTCCGCCTGTTTTTCAGCATGATGGCCTGCCCATTTTCACCGTCTTGCATGTGATGGTGGTGTCATCGACGATGGATTGGTTGTCACGGCACCATTGAATTGCGAGCACGTTCGCCAGATCTCGCTAAACCCGACTTTTTTTTTCTCTGGAGCTATTTAAAGACTGTGGTGTTCCGCACACAGCTCAACAACATTGCGGAGTTGCGCCAATGCATAGTTCATGCCTGCCATTCCATACCGGTACTGTCTTTTACCAGTGTTCGAGAGGAGTTCGTCCAATGTTTACATTACTCCAGGAAGTGGGAAGTGCATGGTTCGAGCATCTCCTGCATTAATGTGGTATGTCCCGAACGGTAAATTTTCCGAAAAATTTTGTAGTCACCCCCTAACCCGCTTAGGCCCCCTAATGGGGTGTTCTCCTTAACAGCGTAATGTTGTCTTTTATGTCCCTTAAAGGTTACAAATGGATTCATGTTTCTATTTGCCTTGGTTTCTTCAGGAGACGGGCCTTAGTGTTATGCATGGAATATACTTCGACCGTACTTTACGGATGGCCGCCATGTTGGATAGGGACATGTAGTTTCCAAAACTGGTCTCAACGCGTGATTACTTTTCAAACGAGATACCACACGATCGGGGACGCTATTTAAAATTTTTGTAGTTACCCCGTAACCCCCTTGAGCCCACATTACGGGGGTTCTCCTTATTAGCACAATGTTGTCTTTTTATGTCCCTTGAAGGTAAAAAAAGAAAAATGTTTCATGTTTCTATCTGCCTTCGTTTCTTCAGGAGACAGACCTTGTGTTATTCGTAGAATGCACTATATATACATATATATATATATATATATATATATATATACAGGGATAAAAGTGGATCTGAAAAAGTAGGGGGACGCATGACGTCACGCCGTCCCTCGTGCCTGTCTTTGCCCATTATATTTTTTCTAGAAAGTGAGACGATGCCACAGATATTTTCTGGGAGTAGGAGGACGGCGTACCCTGCGTTCACCCTCACTTTTATCCCTGAACATTTATAAATTCATCTTCATTTTTCACGGAAAATATTATAAAGTTCGAGATGAGGGTCGTGGAAAGTGCAGTTAGATGCAACGTCACCGTAAGTGGTAAAAGCTAGGAGAGCTGTTGTCTCTGCTCTGTGGTTGGAGGATAAAGTGAAAACTAAAAATAGTTAGAATTTATACTTCGAAAAAACCTGTATTTGGAAATATGTATTAAACTTTCGTTCTTCGCTGGCTGTTCCACAAGTTGAAGGAGATTGGCATTAATAAAAATGTTTCAGACGAGCCTTCGCATTGAATATCATGGGCCTAATTCGTCATAAAAATTCTACCAAAAATTTTCAGCAGTTATCAGTTTAGACATTAATAAATATCACTATAATGTACTTGCCTAAAAATCATGGTACGTATCTTCAAATAGTATATCTTGAAAACCACACCGTATCACTCTTGATTTCAGTACAAATAAATAACATTGTGAAAGACTTCTTCTGCGATTTCATGTTGAAAAGTTTTGAGTGTTAAAAGTTACATGATTGTATTTTCCACGAACTGAGTTAAACGAAGCCAATATATTTTGCAATAATACAGAAATAAATTCATATTGCAAGTTCTTTGGGCTCATATGACGTCTCCGTGTATGAGAATTAATTGTACGTTCTGTTTGTATAAGATATTAGGGCACATTTAATTTGGATTACATACATATCTGGAGTGTCTAATCTTTATTGATATTTCAAAAGCGTCGTATTTATGTAATATTTAAAAGCAGTATGTGAATTGTTTTTAATCAATATCATTTAATAAATTATACTGAACAAAACATTGGTTTACACAAAATATATCACAGGTGGAACATTAAATGTTTATTTAATTACTAACTTAATTTGTGAAGATTATGTAAAATATATAAAGTAAATTCTAGTTTAAAACTTCATATTTTAAAAACCAACCCTGATCTCTATGTGTTAAGTACGCATACTAGTAGTAATATGTTATACAATTAAGGAATTGAGTTTTTCTCCCAATTCTGACCTTCTGGCAGTTGTATTGGGAAGAGATGATATTTATCAACATTCCACAAAGTTTGAAGGAGCATCGGGGAGAAAATATGTTTCCCGGTAATGGAATATGCATGTCTAAGGAATGCATCTCACGTTCCATGCATGTCTCTTCTCTCGGTTTGCAATAAGCAGAGCCTCAACGGGTCATCCATCAGTGAAGAGGACTTCACTCCAGAAACAATTCCCAGGCAGCATTCATTACCCTGGCCAATTAAAGAGAGGGAGCTGTTATTGGATGCCTTAAATTCATATGCATCTCCCGTGCTTTCATGCTACCAGCAATTAGCGTCCTCTAGTGTCCATGAAACTTTGTCTTCACACCCTTTCCTTTTTATCTTCCATGTTTCTGCCTGTCTTCTTTAGACACAAAGACTTGCTCAATTCTTTTTTTCCTGAAGACGTGTTGTGTTACCAATTTGTTTTATTCTTTTTTTCCTAATTTGTGCTCTCTAACATCTTTCCTCAGCATCCTTCACTTTCTTCTTTCGTGGCTACAGAGGAATGAGGTCTATCTACAAGAACCGACACGTTTTGCTGCTACAAAATTTAATTACGTCTCTTCAGATGAAACTAATTTACCAGTGTTGCCAAACAATATTACAAAGAATATTATTTCTTTACGCATACTTTTCAACCGTTATATAATAGTTATTGCGTATATGGTCTCTAGTGAAACTCAAATTTTTCATAAAAAATATGAGTCATTCACATGTTAACGTTTCCTTTAGATTTTGGTCATTGTATCCTAAATTGCTAAACAAGCTTAAATTTGCGTTGCAATTTGTATCGCATTTTCAGTATGTAAGAAATAACAAGTATTATTATTTTATTTTAAAACTACTTGAAATACCCAACCTTCGCATGAGTCTGATAAAATGTTTATATAAATAAATTGAACAATGCAAGAAAAATATTGGTCATTTTCTACTAGTTTTGCATGCCTCGGTAAACCCCCCGCAAGTAACCCCCGGCTCGTACACAATGGGGACTGTATTTGCAAGTATCACCATTCATATTAGCGACCGTGAAAACTATGAATTTGACACTAACATCGGTCATTTTGGATTATTTTTACGTCTCGACATCCTCGCGCCAGTGACCCGGCCTGCAGCCGAATGTGGTGAATTTGGAGGTTAACGAGATTGATCTCAGCGACCGCAAAAACTATGGATTTGACATTAATATTGGTCATTTTGGATTATTTTTACATGTCTTGGTATCCTCCTGGTGGTTCCCGGCCAGAAGGCGAATGGGGTGAATTTGGAAGTTAATGGGGTTGATCTTAGCGACCGCAAAAACTATGAATTTGACACTAATATTGGTCATTTTCTACTACTCTTACATACCCAGGTAAACGCCCCTGAGACCTCCTGGTTTGCAGCCGATAACGGCAGTATTTGGAAGTCAATGCCTGTGGAGTTATCACCATTCATCTCAGCGATCGAGAAAACTATGGGTTTGATAATAATATCGATCATTTTGGATTATTTTTACATGTTTCGGTATCACTACCTCGGTGACCTCCGGCCCACATACATGGTAGCTAAATTTGAAAGTAATCACCAATGTAAGTGTCGCCATTAGCAAGCGCAGATTTAGAAAATACATTAATAATTAGTAAATATTTATGGCCTCTATTTCATTCAGAAATACCATTTAATACACCAGTATCAATTTCAGAAAGGTCAGTCTGCCATATATCACCAATTCCTTTTGTAATAACATTTAATCTTTGAAATTTTTTTCCTGATGACTTGTGTATTTCTTCTATAATTTTTTCTCTACTGTCTTTAACCTCTTCTAGGCAATCTTTTTCACAAATTGAGTTTTAATAATACCACATACATCTCACACACACCTTTCTTTAGAAATCTCCCATTCCTTGTCTGGTCTTTTCTAATAGTATCTTTCTTTGTATCAGTATGGTTTTTGTACTTAACATAATACATCATTTAATAGAAATTTCGAAAGACCCATCACCTAATATTATATAATCAACATTTACATTTTCATCACTTGGGTTACCTAAATTTTTGTTAGTAAATATATCTATATCTTCTATATACGTAACAAATAGATTATTTTTCTTCCCCTTTGAGCATTTATTTGGTTGAAATGTTAATATATCACTTGTGTTAAAGCTAAAAGGAAATCTTTCTATCGGAACATCGTTTAAAATATGTCTATATAGGATTTATCAGGACTTAATTCCATACGTATTATCTTACTTTATAAAGAAATGTATAGCCGGTAGATACGTTAAATATATATGCACTTAACCGAGCGAAGTAGCTCAAATGGTAGAGCGTTGGCTTCGCATTCGGGAGGTCGTGGGTTCGAATTCCGCTGCCGACCATCCTGACTGAGGTTTTCCAGGGTTTCCCTCAGTCCTACTAGGCAAATGCCGGGATGGTACCTACTAAACAGGCCCTGGCCGATACCTTTCCAAATCCTTTCCATTATTATTGTTGTTGTTGGATATCCAGTGTAAAATGGCCTCTGAGCTGTATCTGGTGATTGTTAAATAAATAAATAAAAAAATATGAAAGACATGTTTATCAACATTTACTAACTAAATGGTAAGTTTGTAGTTTTTCCGCATAATTAGATAAAACGTTTCTTTCATTATTTTAATTTTTTTGGCAACAAGTGTACCAATAACATTATGTAACGATGGCACGTTACCAAACATATCCATATTTTTATTACATAGTAAATGACAATTGTCAATCTAATTACTCATGGAAGTTCTGTTTCTATATGCATAATGAATAATAATTGTTCTTCATCATATCTGAATTTTTATCTTCTTGAAACATAATTATCGTCCTTTTTAATATCAAAGGGAAAATTTTGCACTAGAGTATTGTTTCAAAATGTATTTAGGTAGTATTTATTGAGGGTTAATTCCACATAGGTAATTATTCCTTTATAGAGAAATTTGAAGCCATTATATATATATGAAATATTTTGAAGATTATATCTTTAACATTTTTACTTCTCAATCGACGTAATAAGTTTTTTTTCTCCAAAATTAATTTAAAATAATTATTTCTGTTCATCATTTGAAAGTCATCTTTCATAACAATAATCTCAGTATCAGTATCATCTTTGTTTATATATGTATCTTGTAATGATTTTAATGCATCTTTAAATTGGTTCTTATCATCTTGTAATTGTTTATTAATATTAAAATTTATTGGATCAAGCTGCTCTAAAGTTACTACATCTTGTTGATCAATTCTTTTGGCTACATAAACAAGTTTTCTGTTTTTGAAATTAACTCATGAGTCGTAGTTTGTTGCAAGTATTCTATCTAGTTGAAATTGAAAGCCAAACTTGGTCACATAATGTGGAAACCTAGAATCTGTTTTATTTTTATATTCATTAAATTTATCTTTCTTCACATAATTGTTTAAATTGTTCAATAGTTTTAATTGCTCCTACTGACGCTAATATTTGCAAGATCACTTTTTTCTACCTATAACATTACTAAATATACTCATACTTATGATTTATTAAATTGTATTTTTCAACGTAATTTCTCAATCAGTGTTTGTAATATAGCATCATTTTTTTATTTTGTGAACTCAATATCAATATCTATACTATATTTTGTTAATATCCAATACAAACATTATTCAAATTTATGGAGGCTTCCCGTTTTCCAAAACAAAGTTCGCAAAAAAATAAAACAACCTCTCAAATTCATACAAGCGTTTCTTCTACATGTAGCAAATTTAATGACTTTTGATCTGTAAATTGGTGGTGTATTAAATAAAAACCACCATAATGCTTTGAATATTTGTGTACTTTGAATATTTATGTTCTAAACTTTTAACATGCCCTTCACTGATATTTGATATGTTTTAAAAATATTTATTTAATACATTATAAATCTCTTTTGAAATAATTTTATTTTGAAGGCTTTTATGTGATAGAATTATAATTTAAATCTTTTTGTGCAATCGTAGCTTGATTTTCTTATATCATAGGCTTTTGTTGTTTCATCTGTATAGTCAGAGAGGTATCCAAGATCATTTTGCTTTATTAACTCTTGTAATGTCATTTTTGGAAGTAATTTGTGATACACAACTTTATTTACTAACCATGGAATATATTGAGTAATTGTTTCATCAAATTTAATTATATTATGTTTCCCTTTAGATCTATATCTTTAACATATATGCAATACATATCATACTTAAGATTTTTGCAAGCCGTATTTTTCTCATAATATCTCTTAATCTCCTTATGTGTATTTCTCCTGAATTTTACTAAGTCCTTTAAAATTGTCGGTTTGGCAACAACATATTGGAAGTAAAAGGAGAGTAAATCAAAGGAAAAAATAACGAGAGTTTCGAACACAGCTCATAGTTCGCTATTTAAAACAGCTTAACTTTTGTTGTTTAATGTATGATACTATTAGAAGAAAATAATATTTTGTAAATGCAGGAACCTTGATTGTAGATAAAACAAACACGATTTTCGATAAAGAAAAATTGTTTAAGGAAACACGAAGAGTTGTTAAAATGTTTATTCTTTTTTCATGCAAGAAGAAGAAAGCTTTGTAGTTGTTTCGATAGTCATGCGTGTAAAGTCGTTTCTTTTGGTGGGAATTCAATACTTTTGCACCTGGTTCGAATCGCACTCGATGATTTATTTTTATTTTGTAAGTTTCCAGCTATGCTTGCCATACAGTTTTATAGTAAATGTGTTAGAAGTAGGTGCTTAACAACTTTCAAACCTATCCAAAAATATTGTCGTATAGGTGTAAAAAACTTTCTATATATCCGCATGTGATTCCTTCTTAGTGCAAGTCACTTCTTACATCAATTTACAAGATTTTCGTAAACTTGAAAGTAAATCCGAAGTTCTAGTGTTCAGGAAATAGTTAGCCCTAATAACTCCTTCACTACTCTAGAACTTATATTATTATTATTATTATTATTATTATTATTATTATTATTATTATTATTATTATTATTATTATTATTATTATTATTATTATTATTATTATTAAAGTAGGAAACAGAAGAAAGGTGTGAAGAAACTAAAATTAGTGAGACATTTAAGTTCTTCGCAGTTGGTTGTTACACCTATGAACTTGTTTTGTTGCATCAGAACGATTTTAGACAGGTTACTACAGCAATCTCCCATTTTAAAACTTAAACGCATTAATAGTTTTCAACACTATACGCCAGTCACGGTTTACCATTTGCTATGGAGTCTATGATAAGAATGCTCTCAGTGTTAAATAAAACACTAGGCATCACCTTACTCCAAACAATCTCATATGAGTATTTTAAGTGGAAATAAGGTGTATTTTCTTCTTTTTTCAAATTTGCTTTGCATCAACTTCAAAATTATGGATGTAAGTCATATCCTGAATTAAAAATTTTACTAAAATCTGCTTGTATTCTCTTTATAAAGATAAATTATGTGCTCTCAAGCGAGCATTCCCTACATTTTAAACTTATAAAGAAGTTGGTTGGGTAGGGAAAAATCAAAATGAATTGGGCCACCCTTGGATATTATTTGATACCAGGCTATATTTTAGCTCGGGCCCAGGTTGATGTTTCAACTCCGAGGGAAGAGGAAAATAAGTATAACTGGAAAGAACACTGAACTCGCTCCCGACTGTATTCAGCATTCAGATTGGGAACTGGTCTCGCCAATATTTTCCTCATTCTCTGCCATAGATTTATGTGTTCAGTACTTCATCAGAGGATGTTGTAACCTCTTATACGAAATACCAATAGTTTCTATAATACACCAGAGAACTTCGATTCTGAAATACCATGCCATGTATGACATCTATGTTTTCTGGGTCAGTACTATTGAAGGTGCACTGGAGCAAAGTTCATCATCTTAGAACGTCGGACACTGTTGGAAATCTGCATTTCAATTTCTCACTAACATTAGAAATTGCAGTTCCTCAACAATTGGCACATATCAAGATGGATTTTTGTTGTTATATCCTTCTTGTTGAAGTACTCAATAGCAGTTCGGTTTTTCGCCCACTATTTCTTGCTAATGATTATTCACAGGGACATTCTGTCGATTTGCGAGGCTTGAGGTATAAATGAATTCTAGGACCAATGATGTAAGTGAGACTTCATCATGAACGTTTTTGTGCTAGCTTGAACTGTCCATATCAATTACAACGTTATTTCCTTAAATATTTTAACGCAAAGGTACTGTAATATATTATTATTATTATTACTATTAGTAGTAGTAGTAGTAGTATTAATAATAATAAAAATAACTAGGAATGCAATGGATATACCCGATTGCAATGAAATGAGCTGAGCGAGCTTAAACTACGTAATCAGGAAGCGTTTTTCGATGATTATTCCTCGATGGTACATCGGATTTTTGATTTCGACCTATGTTGTCACTCAGCACGACATACTCTATCAGCGTGCTAAGTTTGGTTGAGATCGGCCAAACGGTCTAGGAGTAAGTGTTTTTCGGTGATTATTCCTCGATAGTACATCGGATTTTTGATTTCGACCTATGTTGTCACTCAGCACGACATACTCTGTCAGCGTGCTAAGTTTGGTTGAGATCGGCCAAACGGTCTAGGAGGAGTTCGCGGACAACCAAACGGCTAACCCGAGTATAAGAGCTTCGCTTCGCTCAGCTCAATAACACCCACTCCATAACATTACAATATAGTACTTGGTATATAATGAACAGCATTCTCTACCCTATTATTACTAAGTATTTTGCCTGTTGGCAGGTCCTGGAACGAATGAGTTTTGTTTTTTAATTTTAGATTTGGGCCTGTAAATGTCTCTTCTGCGTTTCTAGATCTTCATCATCTTCTTTTAATTCCCAATATCTTCTTTTATTTTTCGAATCATCGATCAGTTGTGTTCTTTTTCCTATTCCTCTCTTTCCTTCCATCTTTCCTTCTATACTGGTATAAAGAATACACTTTATTCGCAAGATTTATCCAATCCAATTGGCTCTTCTACGAAGGATGCTGGTTAAAAGCGTTCTTTTCTCTCCTATCTGTTTTCAAACATGTTCATTTGTTTCTCTCTCCCTGTGAATTTTATCTTCTCCGTCTTCCTCCAACACCACATTTCGAAGCTCTCTAAATTCCGTAGTGTTCAAATCTCTGAACCATACAGCCCAATACTCCATATATAGCACTTGTCCAACTTCTTCCTTAGTCTAATATTAAGCCTGCTGGTTAAGAATGATTTTTCTTGTTGAATGCTTCTTTGGCTATAGCAGCTCTTGACCTGATCTCTTTGGTGCAATAAGCATTTTTCGTCAAAGTACTATCCAGATACTTGAAATTATCGACTTGTTGAAGTTCTCATTGTTCTACTCTGATCTGTAAGAGCTGTTTTTACGGGATATTCTCATAACTTTCGATTTTTCAATGTTGATTTCCATTCCATACAGTTTCCTAGTGTCAATTATTTTCTCAATCATTTCCTGTAGTCTTTCCTCGGTTTTTGCCAGAGTAGCCGAATCATCTGCATACCTGATCTGGCTAATAATCTGCCCTCCAATCTTGAAATATCCACTTCCCATTAATATTTTCTTCATTAAACATTCACTGTAAATGTTGAATAATTGGGACGACTTACTACATCCTTGTCTGATTAGTCTTCCAATCTCCACACTATTGGGTTCTCCTTCACTCAAGCGCAACTTCACTCGTTGCCCTATGTACACGTTGCTAATGACCCACCGGTCTCTCCAGTTGACCCCGATTTCTTTAAGTGTTTTGAGGAGTTTGGTCCAATTGACCTGGTCGAAAGCTTTTTGCTAATCGGTGAAGCACAAACCAACTCCTTCATTATTGCAAGAACTCGTTCTGATATAGTTCTCATGATCCCAATAGCATCTCTGGGGCTTTACGTTTTCGGAATCTAAATTGATCTTCCTCCAAGACCTCTTCTATCGTACTTCCTAACCACCTGTTCAGTTTACACGCAGTAACCTTTCCAGTGTGAGAAATAAGGCTAATAATTCTGTGATCGCTCAACTTCTTTGCTTGCTTTTTTTAGGTAATGCAATCATTCTAACATCAAGAAAACACTTTGGACGTTCTTGACTCACGTAGATCTTGTTAATGAGTGAAGCCAGTACTTTCATTGCATTGTTTCCTAGTCCTGTGAGTAAGTCTTCAGTGGCTTTCCTCTTTGCATGACTTTTATGGCTTGTTCTACTTCATTTTTCAATACACTGTGCCCTTTTCTTCTTCATTCACCACTTCCTGAGCTTTGATCGTTATATCCTTGGGGCGATTTTTCTGATTATATAGTTTCTTTATGTATTGCTCCAAAATTCTAAAGATTCTTTGACTGGCAGTAACTACTTGACCCTGTTGATATTCGATTCGAAACGTTCGTATACTTTTGATAGCTTTCCCTTCTAATTCTTGTGCTTTTTGATACAGCAGATCGTATCTGCCGTGACGTTGAAGTTTCATTATTTCCTCATATACCTGTTCCATGGTTCGTGTTCACATCCACTTTTCTTTAGCTTTATCCGCCTCTCTTCTCAATTCATTATTCACTCTTTTGTATTCTTTGATGCCCGTGGTTTTCGACCTTCTCCGTTCCTCTATCTTCTTAAGCATCGCTTCAGTTATCCATGATTTTCTCGATGCTCTTTCCATCCTACCCATGTCATTGTGGTGTGTGTCAAGCAGAATCTGTTCAACTTTTCTCCAACTATTTTCTACATTGCCTATTATTTCGCCAATTGCACAGAATTTTTCTCCAATCTCTTCTTTCATTCATTGTTCCTTCTTAGTCGCTCTAAGTTCCATTTCCGATTTCTCCTCCCATTTTCTTGACTTACCTTAACTAGTTTTGCACTTCTCATACTAGAAGATCGTAATCCGAATCAATGTCCGCTCCTGGTAGTGTCTTTATGTCTCGTGAACTATTCCTGAAACGTTGCTTGAAAGGAGTGTAATCGATTTGGTAGCGTTTCTTATCTCCTGGACTTTTCCACGTGTACAGCTTGTTTTTTATTTTCTTAAACTACGTATTCGTCACCACTACATCTTTTTTCCTACATAATTCAACAAGCATTTGGCCCCGTGCGTTTCTTCTACCTAGTTCAAAAGTTTCACCACTTTATCCACATTTCCTTCTCCTATTGCGCTGTTGAAGTCTCTCATTATAATGGCCTTAACTTTACCTCTTCCCTCCTGATGCAATGTCACTAATCTCATCATATTTTATTTACTTCATTGTCACCTTGGTCGGCTGTTGATATATACATTTATACTTTCACAATATTCACGAGTTTGCACTTAGCTTTACAAACATCAAGCATTCATTCACTTCGATTACACTTCTTGCTATTTCGTTCTTCGTTGCTATTGCATCATTCTAGGCCTTAACGCTACATGAATAGAATATTGTGTAATTTCCCGATATTATCTAATCTTTGCTTGACCATCTCACTTCACTCAAGCTCACTATGTTCACTTTACATTTATCCATTTCCACTTTAAATTTTCAGGTTTACGCGTACCTCGTGAAGTCCGTACGTTCCAGGTTCATATGCTGAAATGAAAGTTATTATTATTATTATTATTATTATTATTATTATTATTATTATTATTATTATTATTATTATTATTATTATTATTATTACATTTAATTTAGCCTCTGATGATTCTTCCCGGAGTATCCCCAACCCGGAGATCCGAACGGGAAATATTTTACCTCCGATATGTTTTACCTCAGGAACAGCCATCATTATATTTATTCTCCTCCTTCGTTCCTCCTGTGGAACAGAAAATACGGTAGTATTCACATTTCCTTTCCACATCTCCATGTCGTTGACCACCTTGTGGTTCACCCACCATTTAGGAGTTTCCCCTCCTAAGGATAAGAATATGCCCTGAATTCTACCCGCTCATCCACCCTCCGAGATAGACCTTGGCACCTGGCAGAGTTTGGCTCCTTATCCTGGGAACCAGCCGCTCTCTACCTACGTTAGGCTCCTAAGACGTTGTTCGCTTTCTCCCACGAGGTAGTGTTGTTTCGGATTTTCCATTCGTTTAGGATGAGACTTAAACCTCTGCAGTACATTATGTTATGGTATAAAATTATGTAATCTTGAAAAATGTGGGATTGTTGCAACTATATCTCATCTTCCAACTTTGACGACGGCAACATTTGACAGATTATTCAGTAAACTAAAAGTCAACAAATCATCAGCTAAAGCCAATCTGCTATTTCTTGAACGAAATTGTTGGACTGACTCAAGAGCCACGGAGCACAGCCAAACCGCTCGCAGACGCTTCTGCTGTGCTTCTTGCCCCCTACGCCATTCTAACGATTTCTGATATATCGCCAGACGGTGACAGGAATATCACTCGATTACTCAGTATAATGTTTGTAAGTTGAATGGGAAAGGACTTCGACATATCAGAATTTGAGAAAAGTTGTCTAGACTGCTGGGAATAATATGATAACAGCTTGAGATGTTGTGCTTAAGGTTAGCAAAGGATGGTGAAAACATCACCAAAGCAAACCAAACCATAAGTGTGGCGGCCCCATCTAATTAAAAATGTCGAGCGACGTAGACTTTCCAATTGATGCAACAGTAGTCAACAAAGTCTATTGCACAATTAATAGCTGACTTCAACAGACTGCAGCAATTAACAAAGCCCGAATGTAGTCCACAATACGCTTGATATTCTACATGTGTAGTATTATACATGGAATGATATAAATTCGAATTAAATCAAAATGGATATATGGATTCGTATCGTCGTACGAATGGGTTCTATTTCCGTCCTTATCATTATAGAAAAACTGGAAGCTTTAGAAGTATATATACCTTCCAGTTTCATTTCTTATCCTCTTGGACCAAAAACTGAAATAGATATAGAAAATTCATTCATATGAATTTAGCATGTGAAGAACACTTTCCATCTTGGAACTGACCCTTCTATTGTAACCACAAATTATCTACCATTTTCGGTTTTAATATCAAAACACACAGTTTCAATATCTAGCATTGTTTCACAATAGGCAACGCAATCCACTTGTTCATTAAAGGAAAAAAATGAACTGAACAAAGGGTATAGCCGGATAAGGTGGTGAAAAGTGCTCTTGCATGAATTGCTGTAATATTCATACCAAAGGTACCTCATATCCAAAGATAACTTTGGCCAGAAAATAAACTTCAGATTCCTTCGAATTTCGAAGTTATTGTTGAAAATTCGGAAATCAAAAAGTGTTCATATCTCTGATATGACTTATGTTACGAGAACGAAACAAACTATGAATATATTTTGCTTGAAGGGCCTTACCGAAAACAAGAAACAATGTATTTCACCCTTAAAATTTCTAGCAAAAAGTGCGTCGAATTCAAACATTTTTTCATTGTTTGAGTGACCACCTTGTATTTTCCACCATAGAAGCAGCATATATTTTGACAATGGTTACATACCCTCGGTGCAACTTGGTGTAAAATGAGGAAAACCAAGTTGGATACTCCTGAAAGTTATGCAACTCGCCTAATACCATAAATGTTTTGGCCGGCACGAATACTATCTGAAGTCAAAGATGGTCGAGTTTGAATTTCTGATTCGTCATGAATGACTCTATATGACAGTATAACTCTCATAATTGTACTCTTCGAGAAACCGCGTGAGGGCCCTAGTGCCGCTGCGAGCTGTGATTTAACAATTATTACGCTTTTGTTTAAATTGCGCACTGGCAATGCGAATAGTGTTAGTGCTGCAATACTAGGGCTAGAAAGGAAACAGCAAGTTTCGGATATGCACATCTGTCATGACATCATTCGAAAAATATAATTTTATCGTATAAGTTCGGAGTGGCGACCTATTTGCGAGAGAAGCTCATAATAATTGAAAGAGTTATTGTGGCAACGAAACTTCACAATACTGTTGACCATTTGGTACTAAACTATGATGAAATACATAATCGACACGGCAAGATGTCGGATAATGAGTATAAATGAAAATCATATCCTGGATAAAGGAAAAAAGTTGCCTCTACGTAAACCATTTACGGTACTATTTATCAGGGTTGTAAACACTCACTTTTGAAACGGACTTAGCTCAACTCAAACTCAGAGGGTAAAAAATGAGTTAACTCAAGTACAAATGTACAGTTTTTAGAAGGAGCGCGTTCAGTTCGCGCAAAATTTTTATTTGAGCTAGCTCAACTTGATGATCAATATCAGGAAAATTACAAATAAAACTGTCCGTTGATTTAATAATTTAAAAAACTTTTAATGATGCATACTGAGAACGATCCAGCATACAAATGGATATTTTACGGCAAAATATATTACTTTACAATGAAAGCTTAATAAGTAAGAAAGGATATTTAAGAAACTAACTCACACAAACGACAAATAGCAATAAGGTGAAAATAAAGTAGCTTATATTCTAACGGTATTGCGTATTTTTTATATAATAACTTGTATTTACGGGCAAAATGTGCTTTTAAAATATGCACAACCTGTTCAAAAAGAAGAAGAAGAAAATATAAAGAGAAATAGATGTTTTTTTTTTTCTGTTATTGTGATTGATGTTCTGTTGTGATAGTGATATGACATGTTTTGTAAGTCGTCATAGCAACGGAAAACATATAATATATAGAGAGTGTCCATCTTGTGATATATACATGTACAGTATTTAAAAGTGTGTAAATGTTTAATTTATTACTGCAATAAAAAGGTAATATCAAAGTGAAGTGTTTAGATGGATTTTGATAAAACAGCAACATAGATTATATAAATATACGGACGGAGGGCTATAACCACATATAATATATGCAAAACAAGCATTAAGCTAATTACTAACTGATGTTTTTCATAGTAACACACATTTAGTGGTCATTATAAATTGGTGTTTGCCGCCTCAGGAATTCAGGAGATTTGTGAGAAGATAAATAAACAATCTACTAAATAAATAACTGCAGATTGATTTTAAAGTTACCAAAAATACTAAAATGGATCTTCCTGCTAGTGAAAATACACCTATCACAGATAGTTTGACTGTAGATGGCTCTGTGGATTTTTTCTATAATATACTCTATTGTTTTTGACCGATGCATCCCGAGAAAAAGAGCTAAATTCAATTATCCTACTTGGTTTTGAAGTGACATAATTAGATTAATTAAGAGCAAATCATATCACCATAAGAAATGAAAGCAGGGTTCTCGGGACGCACTTTATCACTATAATAAATTTAAAGAATTGAGAGCTCTTTCTAAAAAAGAAATTTCTAATGCATACAATATATATTTAAACAACTGTGAGGCTAATATTATAAATAATCCTGAGACTTTCTGGGAGTATGATAAGAATAAAAAGAGCAATTCGGGAAGTAATATCTTTCATTATGATGGCCAAACTTTGAGTGAGGATGCTGATATTGCAAACGCGTTTATGACAAATTTTCAAGTGACACACAATAAATCGAGCTACAATCTTATTCCTATGGAGCAACACAATAATTCGGAAATCCTGAACAAATTAAACATTAACTTTATAGATATCGAAGATGTGGAGAATGCTATTAAAAAACTTAAACCTCGGTCATCTTGTGGACCAGACAAAATACCACCATATATCATTAAAGGCTGCTCAGAAATACTGAAACATCCCCTACAAGTTATTTTTAACAAGCCAATAGCTTCTTCTACATTTCCTACGAAATGGAAGATTGGTGACGTCTGTCCCATTCCCAAAACAGGCTGTCCTACAGACCAAATAAAAAATTATCGACCGGTAACCCTACTATCTGCCCCATCTAAGATATTTGAAATTATTATATACGAAAAAAATTTATTCACATGTACGGTCCGTAATATCTCCCTTTCAACATGGTTTCATGCCAAAGAGGTCAACTGTAGCTAATCTCTCAGAACTTACACATTCTATAGCTAATCAAGTTGATAAAAAGGAACAAGTAGATGTAATTTATACAGATATCTCCAAGGCGTTCGACGTAATTAATCACGATATTCTTCTAAGCAACTTGTGACATTCAATTTTTCACAAAATTTTCAACAACTTATAGCATCCTATCTTTACCAACGAAAACATTGCGTTCGATACAAGAATATTTTAACTAAGGAATATGTCGTAGACTCTGGTGTGCCTCAGAGATCGAACTTAGGACTTCTGTTATTTATACTATTTGTTAACGATTTACC
The DNA here is from genome assembly GCF_964235325.1 of Thermobia domestica. Classification (NCBI taxonomy): domain Eukaryota; kingdom Metazoa; phylum Arthropoda; class Insecta; order Zygentoma; family Lepismatidae; genus Thermobia; species Thermobia domestica. The sequence continues at coordinate 113,629,613 of NC_137467.1, forward strand.
ATCTGTAATAACATCTTCCCACAAACTTTTGTTTGCTGACGACCTAAAAATCTATCGCAGTATCTCTACGGAATTAGACGCAATTTCTTTGCAAAATGACATTAACGCTATTTCCCAATGGTGTGAATCAAACACGTTGCTACTAAATATTAGAAAATGTAAAGTAGTATCATACACCAGGAAAATAAACTATGTACACAATGTGTATACTATTAATCAAACGCCAATTGAGAGAGTGGATTGTGTTACTGATCTTGAAGTCACTCTGCAGTCAAACCTATCATTCGATATTCATGTCAACAGTGTAATTGGTGAGGCCTTTAGGAATCTTGGCTTTGTGATGAGATTAGGAGGTGATTTTTCTAATACTAATGCTCTCAAACTATTATACACTGCCTATGTACGGTCTAAGGTGGAATACGCAGCGATAATATGGGGTTCTAATAGTAAGAAATATATAAATAAAATTGAAAACATTCAAAATAAATTTGTGCGCTTTTTGACATATAAAGAAACAGGTATATATACAAAATTTGAGAACTACGAAGGTCTTCGAAACAAATATTCATTACAATCTCTTGAAAGCAGAAGAAGTCATTTCATATTATCTTTCTTACATAAAATAATTCATGCTGCAATAGATTCAGAATATTTGTTATCAGAAATCAAAATTCGCGTCCCACATAAAGCAACGAGACCCCATAATGACATATTCCATCTTTCAGCGCAAAGGACTAATGCATTAGATGTATCGCCTATCAGAAAAATGTGTATATTGTATAATAAGATGTCACAAGAACACCCAGATATAGATGTTTTTAGTTACAAACAAAATTTTCATTCTACATAAATTTGTTGTATCCTGTATATAGTGCTATTTGTATTTTAACGTATATTTTACTTTCATATTATTATTTTATTATATGTGTATTTTAGAGTGTATTACGATAAAATTGAGGTCATATTAGTATGTTATTATAAGTGTGTTTTAAAGTGTATTAAATACACTTTACAATAAGGGAAAACTGTAATTAGGCATTTGCCTGTTGTTTTTCCGAAATAAATAAATAAATAAGTTTGCCTGCCATGTTAAAAGTAA